>NC_053427.1:11959202-12559202 GCF_007990345.1 Gossypium hirsutum
GATTCGGGTTTTTTCTAACTCCTTGTCATCAAGTACATACGCGAGGTATACTTCGCACCCTTTCCTTACATATTTCTGGGCCAACATTGCTGATATTACAGCTGGCAACCCCCTTAAGTCCGCAGACTCAACTCGGATTATTTCGTTATTTGCGCACCTCAAATCGATAGTCTTGCTTTTGCAATTCACAACCGCATCATGCGCGGTTAACCAATCCAAACCAAGAATAACATCAAACTCGTCGAACGGCAAAAGCATCAAATCGGCCGGAAAAAGGATTCTCGGATTATTAGAGGGCATCTCTTACACACTTTATCAACACGTACGCATTGACCCAAAGGGTTTGATACTCGAATTACGAGCTCAGTAGACTCAACAGGTAGAGTCTTACTGGTTGCTAAGGTTTCGCATACATATGAATGAGTAGAACCAGGGTCAATCAATGCAATCACATTAGTATCAAAGAGAGTGAAGGTACCAGTGATGAGTCGGGGGAGGATGCCTCCTCTCGTGCGCGAATGGCATATGCTCTAGTAGGAGTACGGTTCTCGGCTCGATCGGCCGTATCAGAGGCCCCCCCTCTGACTACCACCCCTGCCTCCTAAAATTCTCGGTGGTCTACCTCTAGATGTCACTCCACTAGGTCTTGCACCTTGAATCTTATTCTTCTCATCCAGCTCCGTGCAATCTCTAATGAAGTGGTCCTTCGAACCGCATCCGTAACAGACCCTGCTAGTAGACTTGCCCCAACATTCACCTAGGTGTCGTCTTCCACATTGGGACATTCAGGTTTCTCGTGACGATTATTGCCCACACTAGCTACCGAAGTAGCTCGGGAGCCCATCGATGGTCTTGCCCTGATGGAAATTCCCGCAGTCGCCCTCGACTTCTTAATGTCCTCCCTGAACTTCTTTACAGCTGAGAACGGAGCTTTACCCGTCGATCTCTTACGATAATCTCTAGCTTCAAATTCAGCCTTCCTCTTCTCCTTTCCAAGTTCTTCCGCCTTACAGGCTCGTTCGACTAGTGTTACGAATTCTTTTATTTCCAAAATACCCATTAGTAGCTTTAAATCTTCATTCAATCCTTCCTCGAATCTTTTGCACATAGCAACCTCGTCAGCTACACACTCCCGGGCATACCTACTGAGTCTTACGAATTCATGTTCGTATTAGATACAGTCATACGGCCTTGCTTGAGTTCCAAGAACTCCTTACGCTTCTGATCAATGAACCGTTGGCTAATAAATTTCTTCCGGAATTCCATTTGAAAGAAGTCCCAAGTTACTCGCTCGTTCGGGACTATGGAAATCAAGGTCCTCCACCAATAGTAGGCTGAGTCTCGCAACAAAGATACAGCACATTTTAGACATTCGTCGTGTGTGCATGACAATTCATGAACACCCGAATGGTATTATCTAGCCAGAACTCGGCCCTTTCGGCATCATCAGTTACTATGGCTTGAACTCCTCGGCCCCACGCTTCCTAATCAAGTCTACAGGTGGCTTACTCAGCCTCACAGGATCAGCGACTGATGGCATTACAGGCTCTTGGGGTGGATTATTCAAATTCGGGAATTGTTGGACAGCGGGTTGGTTCGGGCATATTGCGCGACCCACTCATTCATCATGGTAAAGAAGGCTTGTTTAGCCCCCTCACCTTGATTATTCGCAGATGACTGAGGTTCAACAGGCAGCGTCCCTTGTGCAGGAGCAGCCGCTACGCTCTCAACGTCATCCGCTAGGGTTCTTTCTACACCGGGATCCATTTACTAATCAAAACAAAAACATTTCAACCGTCGGAAGTCATCACACATTTAAACATTAACATTCGGCATGTATAGCTAGACTCATGTGCGCTACGGTAGTCCTAGAACCGACTAAACCATAGCTCTGATACCAATAAAATGTAACACCCCGAACCCGAAACCGACACCGGAGTCGAACACGAGGTGTTAACTGACTTTAACCCCTTATAAAATTTATTTTCCAGACACTGCCCAATCTGTGTACTAGTCGTTTTAAAAATCATATCTTGAGTTTCGTAACTCGAAAATCAGTTTCGTGATTTTTCCCAGAAACTAGACTCATGTGCCCATCTATGTATTTTTTCTAGAATTTTTGGTCGGGCCAATTAGTATAGTTTATTAGTCAAAATCTCCCATATTGCAGGGGTCGACTACACTGACCTTTCCCATTACGACTTGGATATCTCCCAGCACGGGGCTTCAATACTGATGCTGTTTGTTTCTACGAAAACTAGACTCAGAGAGGAATCTGTACATATATGGTACGACCCCTAATTATCTCTGGTTAATTTATAATGAATTTCCAAAGTCGGAGCAGGGAATCCAGAAACCGTTCTGGCCCTGTCCCACAAAAATCTGATTATCTCTTAATATACTGCTCATATGATCTTTTCGTTACTTCCTCATGAAAACAGACTCATCGAGCTTCGATTACATAATTTATTCATCAATTAATTCCACTCCTACTATTTTTAGTGATTTTTCAATCTCATGACACTGCTGCTGCCAGCATCTGTTACGAAAGTAACTAGGTCCATTTCATGCCTACCCTTGATCCAACTCAATCGAACATTCGTGCCATTTTCGCATGGCTTAAAGTTTACATGCCATAATTCAAACACAACGTACTAGCTTATACATGCCAAAATGTTCTTCTAAGCCAACTAAGAAGAAAGTACCAAAACTTGCTATCCGGTGTGATGACTTCGATGACGGCCCGACCACGCAAAAATAGATGAGTCCAAGCAACCTATAATGGGTGACAAGGAAACACCGAGTGAGTTTATAACTTAGTAAGTCATAAGCTATGCACTACCATCCATCAATAACATTATCACAAGAGAAAACAAAATGGAACGAGGCTAATTACTCCATCCATTCCGAACCATACCATAGTTCCTCCAACCTATCAATTCAATTTCATATCAATTCATGCATTCACATTCCATATACTCATCAATAGGACATTGAAACATTTTCATAAATCAATTTATTTTCGTTACAATCAAACGACTAAACGGCCTTTCACCCATCCTACGATAAATTTTATGTACGTGACTTCAAGTATATTTGTCACATAGGTTCAAACTTACCGAGCTCAACACCAAGTATAAGCATAGCACATAATAGCCATGTACTCAAAACACTTACCCGATCCGCTGTCCGCGATCGACTCAATAGTGTCGCACACATAGTGTCCGTAATGATTCACGAATGTATATCGAGTCCGCACACTCAGTGCTATATAATCAACTCGCACACTTAGTGCTACATAATCAAATCGCACACTTAGTGCCACATAGTCAAACCCGTACACTTAGTGCCGCATGGTCAATTCGCACACTTAGTGCATCATATTCATTTCGCACACTTAGTGCAACATAGTCGAATCGCACACTTAGTGCTGTACAATTTAATCCCGCGCACTTAGCGCCAATCTCATGGTCATAAATGGTTATCCCGCACGTTTAGTGCCGAGATCAACAACTCAGTACATCTTACCTCTTTTCTTTCATTCAACAATTTCATCATCACATACGTACATGCATATATATATATGTATATTTATTCATTCCATTCAGCATCAATACATACACATTATGACCATTTGAAACAATACCAACTACATGCTTAATGACTTACCTCGTGTTGGGTAAGACGGTTCCAACTCGGCTACTCGATAACCTTTTCTTTGCCTTTGCTCGATTCACCTCCTTTAACTCCTTGAGCCAAATCAATAATTTAAAATAGTCATTAATCGACTATTCAAGTATTACTTTCAGAATAATATATATTGATTTGACTTTCACACACATAGATTATAGTAAGCTTTATAATAGTCAATAAATAACTCATTGGCAAATTTTCATTATGTTTACAACAAAATCACATATTCACTACGAGCTGTTTTCCTGAGCAGTAGTCGCTAAATTGTTTATAACTGGAGCTACAAAACTCCAAATCACTAGCCGTTGATTTTCCCTGAATATAGACTCGTATATCTTCCATCCATAAAATTTTCAGAATTTTTGGCTCGGCCAATCAATACCAATTTTTCTTAAAATTTCCCCTGTTTCACTGTTTGACTATTCTGACCACTCTTCACTACGAATCAAATTTCTCATTTTACAGAATTCAAAATGTGTTGTATTTGATCTCATTTGAAACTAGACTCATTAAGGAGTCTAAGCATATAATTTTATCTTATAATCATTTTTGTACAATTTATAATGATTTTCTAAAAATAGAACAGGGAATCTAGTAGTCATTTTGACTCAGCCCCACAATACTTCAAATATCTCAAGATCGGTAACTCTTTTGTTTTCATAGTTTCTTTTGTAAGAAAATAGACTCTTCAAGATTTAATGGCATAATTCACTCAGCTTCTAATTCAACTCCTACAAATTATGGCGATTTTCCAAAATCACCTTACTGCTGCTGTCCCCAAACAGATTATTACCGAATCAAATACTAACATTAGCATTTCACCTTAATAGCTAGCTTGCCAAGCCTTAATTTAACATATTTTCATTCAATTTAGTCTAATAACACATAAATGGGTAAATTACATTTTTACCCCTAATATTTCGCACTTTCACAATTTAGTCTTTATTCCACAAAACACAAAATACACAAAGTTTGGTCACACTCCTTAAGGGCCGAATCTTCCTAGTGCCCATATAAGTCCATACATCTCATTTATTTCACCTTTGAGTCTTACAAAAATTTGTTTTTGTAATTTAGCCCTAACTACTCAAAATCACCAAAAACTTCAACACAAAACATATTAATCTTTTATAGCCGAAAACCATACTCACCCCCAAAATCGAAATTTCAACATGGTTTACAAAAATCACTTGATAACTCACTCAATATCAACTAAAATTTCAAAAGCTAGTACATACTTCCTTACCTTAATAGTGACTTAAAATGACCGATTGCTCATGTTACCAACAATATTCAAGATTTGAACATGGGCTAAGTAAGGGACTTAGTAACTAGCTTAATACATTCAACAATTTCCAAAAGCTACCATGCATTACATACCTTATTCAAGACTAGAAGGAGTGGCCGAATGTCTTACTTCCCCTTCCCCCTTCTTCTTAGCATTTTCGGCCAAGGATGATAAAAGATGAACAAATTTTTTTCTTTCTTCTTTAGAACATTCGGCCAAGGGGAAATGAAGAAAGATGGACACTTTTTTTTTTGTTTTTCCTTCTTACTTTCACGGCAAAAGGGGAGGAAAGAAACAATTACCACCCATCCTTTCCTTTTTCCATTTCTTTATTTCCCCATACTTCTTATTATATTTTTATCCTACATACCTCACTAGGCCAACATGTTCCCAACATGTTTCCACCCATAGCATGGCCGGCCACTACATATTAGGGAGGGGGAATTTGACATGCAAGTCCCCTTTTTCTTCCACATGCACTAATAGGTCCTCATGCATTGACCTATCACATTTTAAAATTTTCTCATATAAGTCCTATTGACTAAATTCACATGCAATCGACTAAATCGAAGCTTGAAATTTTCACACATTCATGATTACATATTCTAGATAATAAACATCGCATTCAAACCTTTCGGTGACTCGGTTTAGCGGTCCTGAAACCACTTCCCGACTAGGGTCAATTTTGGGCTGTCACAAGGGTAAAAACCCTAAAGAGATAATGTGACAGCCCAAAATTGACCCTAGCCGGGAAGTGGTTTCGGGACCGCTAAACCGAGTCACCGAAAGGTTTGAATGTGATGTTTATTGTCTAGAATATGTAATCATGAATGTGTAAAAATTTCAAGCTTCGATTTAGTCGATTGCATGTGAATTTAGTCAATAGGACTTATATGAGAAAATTTAAAAATGTGATAGGTCAATGCATGAGGACCTATTAGTGCATGTGGAAGAAAAGGGGACTTGCATGTCAAATTCCCCCCCCTAATATGTAGTGGTCGGCCATGCTATAGGTGGAAACATGTCTCCAACATGTTATGCTAGTGATGCATGTTAAGAAAAATAAAATAATAAGCATGGTGATTAAAAAAATGAAAGGAAGGGTGATGGAAAAAAAAATAACATGGTCTCACCCCCCCTTGTTGCCGTGAATTGAAGAAAGAAAAAAAAAGAGTTCATTCTTGAACATCCTT
The DNA here is from genome assembly GCF_007990345.1 of Gossypium hirsutum. Lineage (NCBI taxonomy): Eukaryota > Viridiplantae > Streptophyta > Magnoliopsida > Malvales > Malvaceae > Gossypium > Gossypium hirsutum. Next base: position 11,965,377 of record NC_053427.1, read on the forward strand.
GGCCGAATAGAGGAAAGAAAGGAGGGGGAAAAAGGCTTGAGAAAATCGGCTATGGTGGTTGCTAGACTAAGGTATGTTTGATGTTGTCTTTGAGATGCATGCATGTTTTAAATAGCCCATGTTTAAACCTTGAATCTTGTTGATAACATGAGCAATCGGTCATGAGAAAGGGTTCAAGGAATGGTTGTTGTTCATGTTATTTGGATGAGAAATGGTGAGTTTTGTTGTTTCATGTTAAAGTTAGGTGAATGATGATAGAGGAGTGTTTGAACTATAAAAAAAAAAATAAATCGGCTACCTTGTTATGAGCTAGGGCCGAATGTGGGTTTGGTTGTGTTTGAATATTACATGCTTGGTAGAATGGTGGATGAATGTGCCGAATGTATGTTGGATTGATAGAGTCTCCAAATTGATTTTATGTGTGTATGCATGACCGAATATACGTGGTCACATGAGTAAGGAAATGAGTTATTTGATATGTGGTAAAAGTTAAGTACTAAATCGAAGGTTGCTAAAATTGCCATTTCTTAGCCGAATATGTGCTTGATCAATGAAGGAATTGTTGAAGAACATAGGTGAACTTGGTGAGGGCAATCGGCCTAGTGTATAAATGATATGAAGATTTTAGGAAATCGTTTTGGTTAGGTGTATGTATGATTAAGTATATTCGGCAATATACTTAAAGTGGGTACATGATATTACATTATAATTATTGAGCTTGAGTATATGGATATGTGTATATGTGGTCATATAATGACATCTTGGTTTGAAAATTTAATGATGTGTGATTGCCGAATGTGATAAATAAATTCATGTTATTGAGTTAAATATTGAATACTCTTATTTGTATTATTTAAGCTCAAGAACCTAAAGAAGAGGCGTCCAACAAGGGGAAATCGAAGGTCATCGAGTAGCCGACTCGGAATTATTTTACCCAACATAAAGTAAGTCATTAAGCATGTAGTGGGTAGTATTTCAAATGGTCATAATGTGTATGTATTGATGCTGATTGGAATGAATAAATATACATATATATATGCATGTACGTATGTGATGATGAAATTGTTGAATGAATGAAAAGAGGTAAGATGTACTGAGTTGTTGATCTCGGCACTAAACGTGCGGGATAACCATTTATGACCATGAGATGGGCGCTAAGTGCGCGGGATTAAATTGTACAGCACTAAGGGTGCGATTTGACTATGTTGCACTCAGTGTGCGAAATGAAATGATGCACTAAGTGTGCGAATTGACCATGCGGCACTAAGTGTGCGAGTCTGACTATGTAGCACTAAGTGTGCGATTTGATTACGTGGCACTAAGTGTGCGAGTTGATTATATAGCACTGAGTGTGCGGGCTCAATATACATTCGTGAATTATTATGGACACTATGTGTGCGACACTATTGAGTCGATCGCGGACAGCGGGTCGGGTAAGTGTCTTGAGTACGTGGCTAATAGGTGCTATGCTTATACTTGGTGTTGAGCTCGGTAAGTTCGAACCTATGTGACTAATATTCTTGAAGTCACATACATAAGTTTTATCGTAGGATGGGTGAAAGGCCGTATAGTCGTTTGATTGTAACGAAAACAAATCGATTTATGAAATTGCTTCAATGTCCTATTGATGAGTATATAGAATGTGAATGCATGAATTGATATGAAATTGAATTGATAAGTTGGAGGAACTATGGTATGGTTCGGTATGGATGGAGTAAATTGTCTCGTTCCATTTTGTTTCCTCTTGTGATAATGTTGTTGATAGATGGTAGTGCATTGCTTATGACTTACTGAGTTATAAACTCACTCGATGTTTCCTTGTCACCCACTATAGGTTGCTTGGACTCATCTATTTTTGCGGGGTCGGGCCGTCATTGAAGTCATCACACCGGATAGCAAGTTTTGGTACTTTCTTCTTAGTGTGTTTAGAAGATCATTTTGGCATGTATAAGCTAGTACGTTGTGTTTGAATTATGGCATGTAAACTTTAAGCCATGCGAAAATGGCACGAATGTTCGATTGAATTGGATCAAGGGTAGGCATGAAATGGACCTAGTTACTTTCGTAACAGATGCTGGCAGCAGCAGTGTCATGAGATTGAAAAATCACTAAAAATAGTGGGAGTGGAATTAATTGATGAATAAATTATGTAATCGAAGCTCGATGAGTCTGCTTTCATGAGGAAGTAACGAAAAGATCATATGGGCAGTATATTAAGAGATAATCAGATTTTAGTGGGACAGGGCCAGAACGGTTTCTGGATTCCCTGCTCCGACTTTGGAAATTCATTATAAATTAACCAGAGATAATTAGGGGTCGTACCATATATGTGCAGATTCCTCTCTGAGTCTAGATTTCATAGAAACAAACGGCAACAGTATTGAAGCTCCGTGCAGGGAGATATCCCAGTCGTAATGGGAAAAGGTCAGTGTAGTCGACCCCTGCAACTTGGGGGACTTTGACTAATAAACTGTACTAATTGGCCCAACCAAAAATTCTAGAAAAAAATACATAGATGGGCACATGAGTCTAGTTTCTGGGAAAAATTACGAAACTGATTTTCGAGTTACGAAACTCAAGATATGATTTTTAAAGCGGCTAGTACACAGATTGGGCAGTGTCTGGAAAATAAATTTTGTAAGGGGTTAAAGCCAGTTAACACCTCGTGTTCGACTCCGGTGTCGGTTTCGGGTTCGGGGTGTTACATTTTATTGGTATCAGAGCTATGGTTTAGTCGGTTCTAGGACTACCATAGCACGTATGAGTCTAGCTATACATGCCATAATGTTAATGTTTAAAAGGGTGATGACTTCTGACGGTTGAAATGTTTTTGTCTTGATTAGTAAATGGATCCCGGTGAAGAAAGAACCCTAGCGGATGACGTTGAGAGCGTAGCGGCTGCTCCTGCACAAGGGACGCCGCCTGTTGAACCTCAGTCATCTGCGAATAATCAAGGTGAGGGGGCTAAACAAGCCTTCTTTACCATGATGAATGAGTGGGTCGCGCAATATGCCCGAGCCAACCCGGCTGTCCAACAATTCCCAAATTTGAATAATCCACCCCAAGAGCCTGTAAGGCCATCAGTCGCTGATCCTGTGAGGCTGAGTAAGCCACCTGTAGACTTGATTAGGAAGCGTGGGGCCGAGGAGTTCAAGGCCATAGTAACTGATGACGCCGAAAGGGCCGAGTTCTGGCTTGATAACACCATTCGGGTGTTCGATGAATTGTCATGCACACCCGATGAATGTCTAAAATGTGCTGTATCTTTGTTGCGAGACTCAGCCTACTATTGGTGGAGGACCTTGATTTCCATAGTCCCGAACGAGCGAGTAACTTGGGACTTCTTTCAAACGGAATTCCGGAAGAAATTTATTAGCCAACGGTTCATTGACCAGAAGCGTAAGGAGTTCTTGGAACTCAAGCAAGGCCGTATGTCTGTATCTGAATACGAACATGAATTCGTAAGACTTAGTAGGTATGCCCGGGAGTGTGTAGCTGATGAGGTTGCTATGTGCAAAAGATTCGAGGAAGGATTGAATGAAGATTTAAAGCTACTAACGGGTATTTTGGAAATAAAGGAATTCGTAACACTAGTCGAACGAGCCTGCAAGGCGGAGGAACTTGGAAAGGAGAAGAGGAAGGCTGAATTTGAAGCTAGAGATTATCGTAAAAGATCGACGGGTAAAGCTCCGTTCTCAGCTGTGAAGAAGTTCAGGAGGACATTAATAAGTCGAGGGCGACTGCGGGAATTTCATCAGGGCAAGACCATCGATGGGCTCCCGAGCTACTTCGGTAGCTAGTGTGGGCAATATCGTCACGAGAAACCTGAATGTCCCCAATGTGGAAGACGACACCTAGGTGAATGTTGGGGCAAGTCTACTAACAGGGCCTGTTACGGATGCGGTTCGAAGGACCACTTCATTAGAGATTGCACGGAGCTGGATGAGAAGAATAAGATTCAAGGTGCAAGACCTAGTGGAGTGACATCTAGAGGTAGACCACCGAGAATATTAGGAGGCAGGGGTGGTAGTCAGAGGGGGGCCTCTGATACGGCCGATCACGCCGAGAACCGTACTCCTGCTAGAGCATATGCCATTCGCGCACGAGAGGAGGCATCCTCCCCCGACGTCATCACTGGTACCTTCACTCTCTTTGATACTAATGTGATTGCATTGATTGACCCTGGTTCTACTCATTCATATGTATGCGAAACCTTAGCAACCAGTAAGACTCTACCTGTTGAGTCTACTGAGCTCGTAATTCGAGTATCAAACCCTTTGGGTCAATGCGTACTTGTTGATAAAGTGTGTAAGAGATGCCCTCTAATAATCCGAGAATCCTGTTTTCCGGCTGATTTGATGCTTTTGCCGTTCGACGAGTTTGATGTTATTCTTGGTTTGGATTGGTTAACCGCGCATGATGCGGTTGTGAATTGCAAAAGCAAGACTATCGATTTGAGGTGCGAAATAACGAAATAATCCGAGTTGAGTCTGCGGACTTAAGGGGGTTGCCAGCTGTAATATCAGCAATGTTGGCCCAGAAATATGTAAGGAAAGGGTGCGAAGCATACCTCGCGTATGTACTTGATGACAAGGAGTTAGAAAAGAAACCCGAATCGGTGCCGGTGGTCTGTGAATACCCGGATGTTTTTCCTGAAGAGTTACCGGGTTTGCCACCTGTTCGGGAGGTAGAGTTTGGTATTGAGCTTGTACCTGGAACTACGCCTATTTCGATCGCTCCGTATCGTATGGCACTAACCGAGTTAAAAGAGTTGAAAGCTCAGTTGCAAGAATTGACGGATAGAGGTTTCGCTCGACCGAGTTTCTCACCTTGGGGTGCACCAGTATTGTTCGTGAAAAAGAAGGACGGAACCATGAGGTTGTGCATTGATTATCGTCAACTGAATAAAGTGACGATAAAGAATAAATATCCGTTGCCGCGTATTGATGATCTGTTCGATCAATTAAAGGGGGCATCGGTGTTTTCAAAGATAGATTTGAGATCGGGTTATTATCAGTTGCGGATTCGAGATTCGAACGTACCCAAAACTGCTTTCAGAACGAGGTACGGTCACTATGAGTTCTTAGTGATGCCGTTTGGGCTCACTAATGCCCCTGCGGTGTTTAAGGATTTGATGAATCGGATCTTTAGGCCGTATTTGGATCGGTTCGTAGTTGTGTTTATTGATGACATCTTGGTCTATTCAAGAGATGAGGCCGAACATGCTGAGCATCTGAGGCTAGTGTTGCAAATTTTGCGGGATAAGCAGTTATATGCTAAGTTCAGTAAGTGTGAGTTCTGGCTAAGAGAGGTTAGCTTCTTGGGTCATGTGGTATCCGCATCGGGTATTCGGGTTGACCCGAGCAAAATTTCAGCCATACTTAACTGGAAGCCTCCGAGAAATGTTACCGAAGTCCGGAGCTTTCTAGGGCTCGCCGGTTATTACCGACGATTTGTCAAAGGTTTCTCGATGATAGCCACACCAATGACGAAGCTACTTCAGAAGGATGTTAAGTTCGAATGGACGGAGAAATGTCAGAAAAGCTTCGATCAACTGAAAACTCATCTGACTGAAGCTCCAATTTTGGTACAACCCGAATCGGGTAAAGAGTTTGTCGTTTATAGTGACGCATCCCTACTCGGGTTGGGTTGCGTATTGGTGCAAGAAGGTCGAGTTGTGGCCTATGCGTCGAGACAATTGAAGCCACACGAGAGAAATTATCCGACCCATGATCTCGAACTAGCCGCCATTGTGTTTGCATTGAAAATATGGCGACATTATTTGTTTGGTGAGAAGTGCCATGTGTTTTCGGATCACAAAAGTCTCAAATATTTGATGACTCAACGGGACTCGAATCTGCGACAAAGACGTTGGCTTGAATTGTTGAAAGATTACGAGCTTGTCATTGATTACCACCCGGGAAAGGCTAATGTGGTTGCGGACGCCTTAAGCCGGAAATCACTGTTTGCTTCGCGAGCGATGAATGTACACTTGTCTGTTCTACCTGACAATGTGTTAGTAGCTGAATTAAAAGCCAAACCATTATTGACTTATCAAATTCATGAAGCTCAGAAAGTCGATGATGAATTGGTTGCAAAACGAGCTGAGTGTGTTCCGAACAAGGAATCGGAGTTTCAGATTGATGATGATGGTTGTTTGAGGTTTAGAAGTCGTTTGTGCGTTCCAAGGAATTCGGAACTCATTCCGATGATCCTGAACGAAGCCCATTGTAGCCGAATGTCAATTCACCCGGGGAGCACGAAAATGTACAACGACTTGAAACGTCGGTTTTGGTGGCATGGTATGAAGCGAGACATCTCCGACTTTGTTTCGAGATGTTTAATATGTCAACAAGTGAAAGCGGAACATCAAGTGCCTTCAGGGTTACTTCAGCCGATCATGATACCCGAGTGGAAATGGGACCGAGTCACAATGGACTTTGTGTCCGGACTGCCATTGTCCGCAAGTAAGAAGGATGCGATTTGGGTTATTGTTGATAGGCTGACTAAGTCGGCTCACTTTATCCCCGTGCGTACGGATTTTTCATTGGATAAACTAGCCGAATTGTATGTTACTCAGATTGTGAGATTACATGGAGTACCTATTTCTATCGTGTCGGATAGAGATCCGAGATTCACCTCGCGATTTTGGAAGAAATTGCAAGAAGCTCTGGGTACCAAGCTGCATTTTAGCACCGCTTTTCATCCCCAAACCGATGGTCAATCCGAGCGGATAATTCAGATACTCGAGGACATGCTGAGATGCTGCATCCTTGAGTTTAGTGGTTCATGGGAACGGTATGTACCTTTGATTGAATTCGCTTACAACAATAGTTTTCAATCAAGTATTAAGATGGCACCTTACGAGGCTTTGTACGGTCGTAAATGCCGTACACCATTGTTTTGGACCGAGCTCGGTGAAAGTAAAATTTTCGGAGTTGATTTGATTAAAGATGCCGAACAGAAAGTAAAAGTAATCCGTGAAAGTTTGAAGGCAGCCACAGATCGTCAGAAATCGTATGCGGATCTGAAACGGAAGGACATTGAATATCAGGTGGGAGATAAAGTGTTCCTTAAAGTTTCGCCTTGGAAAAAGGTACTTAGGTTTGGCCGTAAGGGCAAGTTGAGCCCGAGATTCATTGGGCCGTACGAAATCTCCGAACGAGTGGGGCCAGTTGCGTATAGATTGATTTTGCCCCCTGAGCTTGAAAAGATTCACGATGTCTTTCATGTTTCGATGCTTCGACGCTATCGATCTGATCCGTCGCATATAATTAGCCCATCAGAGGTTGAAATTCAAGCCGATATGATTATGAAGAAGAACCGATACGTATCCTAGCTCGTGAGGTGAAAGAGTTGCGAAACAAAAGGGTTCCGTTGGTTAAGGTGTTGTGGCTCAAACACGGGATCGAGGAAGCAACTTGGGAACCCGAGAGCTCGATGAAAGAACGATATCCAAACCTATTTACTGGTAAGATTTTCGAGGACGAAAATTTCTTAAGTGGGGGAGAGTTGTGACAGCCCAAAATTGACCCTAGCCGGGAAGTGGTTTCGGGACCGCTAAACCGAGTCACCGAAAGGTTTGAATGTGATGTTTATTGTCTAGAATATGTAATCATGAATGTGTAAAAATTTCAAGCTTCGATTTAGTCGATTGCATGTGAATTTAGTCAATAGGACTTATATGAGAAAATTTAAAAATGTGATAGGTCAATGCATGAGGACCTATTAGTGCATGTGGAAGAAAAAGGGGACTTGCATGTCAAATTCCCCCTCCCTAATATGTAGTGGCCGGCCATGCTATAGGTGGAAACATGTCTCCAACATGTTATGCTAGTGATGCATGTTAAGAAAAATAAAATAATAAGCATGGTGATTAAAAAAATGAAAGGAAGGGTGATGGAAAAAAAAATAACATGGTCTCACCCCCCCTTGTTGCCGTGAATTGAAGAAAGAAAAAAAAAGAGTTCATTCTTGAACATCCTTGGCCGAATAGAGGAAAGAAAGGAGGGGGAAAAAGGCTTGAGAAAATCGGCTATGGTGGTTGCTAGACTAAGGTATGTTTGATGTTGTCTTTGAGATGCATGCATGTTTTAAATAGCCCATGTTTAAACCTTGAATCTTGTTGATAACATGAGCAATCGGTCATGAGAAAGGGTTCAAGGAATGGTTGTTGTTCATGTTATTTGGATGAGAAATGGTGAGTTTTGTTGTTTCATGTTAAAGTTAGGTGAATGATGATAGAGGAGTGTTTGAACTATAAAAAAAAAAATAAATCGGCTACCTTGTTATGAGCTAGGGCCGAATGTGGGTTTGGTTGTGTTTGAATATTACATGCTTGGTAGAATGGTGGATGAAGGTGCCGAATGTATGTTGGATTGATAGAGTCTCCAAATTGATTTTATGTGTGTATGCATGACCGAATATACGTGGTCACATGAGTAAGGAAATGAGTTATTTGATATGTGGTAAAAGTTAAGTACTAAATCGAAGGTTGCTAAAATTGCCATTTCTTAGCCGAATATGTGCTTGATCAATGAAGGAATTGTTGAAGAACATAGGTGAACTTGGTGAGGGCAATCGGCCTAGTGTATAAATGATATGAAGATTTTAGGAAATCGTTTTGGTTAGGTGTATGTATGATTAAGTATATTCGGCAATATACTTAAAGTGGGTACATGATATTACATTATAATTATTGAGCTTGAGTATATGGATATGTGTATATGTGGTCATATAATGACATCTTGGTTTGAAAATTTAATGATGTGTGATTGCCGAATGTGATAAATAAATTCATGTTATTGAGTTAAATATTGAATACTCTTATTTGTATTATTTAAGCTCAAGAACCTAAAGAAGAGGCGTCCAACAAGGGGAAATCGAAGGTCATCGAGTAGCCGACTCGGAATTATTTTACCCAACATAAAGTAAGTCATTAAGCATGTAGTGGGTAGTATTTCAAATGGTCATAATGTGTATGTATTGATGCTGATTGGAATGAATAAATATACATATATATATGCATGTACGTATGTGATGATGAAATTGTTGAATGAATGAAAAGAGGTAAGATGTACTGAGTTGTTGATCTCGCACTAAACGTGCGGGATAACCATTTATGACCATGAGATGGGCGCTAAGTGCGCGGGATTAAATTGTACAGCACTAAGGGTGCGATTTGACTATGTTGCACTCAGTGTGCGAAATGAAATGATGCACTAAGTGTGCGAATTGACCATGCGGCACTAAGTGTGCGAGTCTGACTATGTAGCACTAAGTGTGCGATTTGATTACGTGGCACTAAGTGTGCGAGTTGATTATATAGCACTGAGTGTGCGGGCTCAATATACATTCGTGAATTATTATGGACACTATGTGTGCGACACTATTGAGTCGATCGCGGACAGCGGGTCGGGTAAGTGTCTTGAGTACGTGGCTAATAGGTGCTATGCTTATACTTGGTGTTGAGCTCGGTAAGTTCGAACCTATGTGACTAATATTCTTGAAGTCACATACATAAGTTTTATCGTAGGATGGGTGAAAGGCCGTATAGTCGTTTGATTGTAACGAAAACAAATCGATTTATGAAATTGCTTCAATGTCCTATTGATGAGTATATAGAATGTGAATGCATGAATTGATATGAAATTGAATTGATAAGTTGGAGGAACTATGGTATGGTTCGGTATGGATGGAGTAAATTGTCTCGTTCCATTTTGTTTCCTCTTGTGATAATGTTGTTGATAGATGGTAGTGCATTGCTTATGACTTACTGAGTTATAAACTCACTCGATGTTTCCTTGCCACCCACTATAGGTTGCTTGGACTCATCTATTTTTCGGGGTCGGGCCGTCATTGAAGTCATCACACCGGATAGCAAGTTTTGGTACTTTCTTCTTAGTGTGTTTAGAAGATCATTTTGGCATGTATAAGCTAGTACGTTGTGTTTGAATTATGGCATGTAAACTTTAAGCCATGCGAAAATGGCACGAATGTTCGATTGAATTGGATCAAGGGTAGGCATGAAATGGACCTAGTTACTTTCGTAACAGATGCTGGCAGCAGCAGTGTCATGAGATTGAAAAATCACTAAAAATAGTGGGAGTGGAATTAATTGATGAATAAATTATGTAATCGAACTCGATGAGTCTTCTTTCATGAGGAAGTAACGAAAAGATCATATGGGCAGTATATTAAGAGATAATCAGATTTTAGTGGGACAGGGCCAGAACGGTTTCTGGATTCCCTGCTCCGATTTGGAAATTCATTATACATTAACCAGAGATAATTAGGGGTGTACCATATATGTGCAGATTCCTCTCTGAGTCTAGATTTCATAGAAACAAACGGCAACAGTATTGAAGCCCCGTGAGGGAGATATCCCAGTCGTAATGGCAAAGGTCAGTGTAGTCGACCCCTGCAACTTGGGGGACTTTGACTAATAAACTGTACTAATTGGCCCAACCAAAAATTCTAGAAAAAAATACATAGATGGGCACATGAGTCTAGTTTCTGGGAAAAATTACGAAACTGATTTTCGAGTTACGAAACTCAAGATATGATTTTTAAAGCGGCTAGTACACAGATTGGGTAGTGTCTGGAAAATAAATTTTGTAAGGGGTTAAAGCCAGTTAACACCTCGTGTTCGACTCCGGTGTCGGTTTCGGGTTCGGGGTGTTACAGATAATATAGATAAATAAGCCCGAAACTATGCTAAAGGGCCTAACAGCCGTCAAGCATAAAGATATACTAACAAATTTGAGATTTTTCTACCGTTCATTGTCAACTGGGTGGACTACGTAGAGGCCGACATCGGAAAGTTGCGGCTTGGTTCGATAGTGGTTCAGGATTCCCGTTGCCTAGGCGTCGCTGTCTACTCAGATTGAAGTTTTGATAATTTCGAAACCTTTTATCACCCTGATACGTTCCTTACACATGGATCCATGGTTTGGATCGCCAGAATGTTTTTAATTATTTTGTTTTTCCGCTGCGCCTTGGAGGCACCGGCGTTCCAACACTATATTCATACTATGACTCTAAAATAATAATAAAATAATTCCTCCAACTTCAGATTTGTTGTCCCGAGACCATTATTCCAACTAGGCCCTAAACCGGGCTGTTACATGATGCATATGTGCTTGATATGTATTTAGCCATGGGATTTGGCCTGATAATGATGTAAGGTTTGATAAGTATAGACTATGGTTACCTTGGCTAGGTTATTGGAAGTGTTTTTGGCTATTTGAAATGGCATGATTAAGTTATGTGGTTTAAAGTATATATATTCTTATGTGATATGGGTTATTTTGGTAAGCTTAATGATGGTTTAAGATATTCAAATGGTCATTTGGTATGTGTTGTGTAATAGCTTGAGATGTACTTGGTTTTAGTTTGGTATTTGAATGGCAAATTGGTTAAAAAAGTAGGTTGATATAGTATATGATATATATATATGAATCTTGGCTTACGAATCTTATTGATTGGTATGTGATTTAGTTAAGTAAATGATTGTGTTATAAGCTTTGAACAGATTGGTATTGAAATGGTCTATAATGTGATGATTTGAGATTGATTTGGCTGTTTAATTGTGTATAGAAATGGTATCATTTGTACTTGTATTGGTGCGTTTCCTTTGGGTGAGAAAGGTGGCTTGTAACTAGCCTATTTTCGTCCACACGAGCAAAACACATGGGCTTGTGACTCAACCATGTGTGACACACGGTTATAGTACACAGCCGTGTGTCCCTTGGTGTTGCAATTGGAAGCAAGTCAGTATGCTCCACATGGCCACATAGGCGTGTGTCTCCTGTTTCGAGAAATTTTTCAAAATTTCATGAAAGTTTTATAAGTTATTGATTTAGTCCCGAACCACTCCTAAAGCATGTTTAAGGCCTCGAAGGCTATTATAAGGGACAAAATGATTGAGATTGAATAATGATTGTATAATTTGATTGAATGTGTGAGAAAAGTACATTTATATGTGTTATAAGTTCGATAATGCTCCGTAACCCTATTCTGGAGTTGAATACGGGTGAGGGGTATTACAGAAGTGTTCTAAATAAAGGTTAAATTTTAATTGTTCGAAAAAGGTATTCACCAATTATGTATTAGTTCAATAATAATTTTGATTGTACATTGGTTCTGGATTAGGTATGTACATGAGACGATATTCGAGTTGCATTGGTCCTCAAAAGGATATTGGTATGGATTTTGAACGTTAAGATAGAAGGGAAAAATTGAAGAACTAAAGTCATTGATGAAAAATAGGAATAGATTAGAGTAATGTATGGCATCTAGCATATATAAAAGAAACTGACTAAACCATAACTTTACTTAAATACCTTATTACCACAATCAATATGGTTAGGTAGAGCTTGGTTGGAGGGTACCTTTGTCTAAACAAAACTGCTCTCATATACGTTGAGAGACATCACACTATCATAGATCGGTGGAATGTATAGCTAGACTCTCATACATATACTAGGTTAGTCTAAGAACTGACTAAACCATAGCTCTGATACCACTAAATGTAACACCCTCTACCCATACCCGATGCTGGGATAGGATACGAGGCATTACTAGACTTTAACGCAATCAATCATGCAAACCCGGCCATAGAATTTCTTTCATATTTTGAAATATTCAATCATATGTACATAGTCCCTTATTTGGGTCTACAAAACTCAAATCATACTTTAGAAGGGGTTCGGGGCTAAACCGAAAACCTTCGAAAGTTTTACATCACTTAGAAAAATTTTCATGTTTTGGAGAGTTACACGCTCGTGTGGGTAGGCTGTATGGCCAGCACATAGGCTATTTTCCAAGCCTTTTTGTCACCCTTTACATGCGCACACACAAACATGGATCCAGAAGCATTCAACATCCTCAATTATCATACAGACATTTCATTTACTTACCAACATACATGTGTTACACATTTTCACATTAAATCAAGTCTAGACACACCATATCTTATTCATTTGGCTTTATCAAATACCTTACCACTTATACCTTTATACCATTGTTATTTTCATGTTTATTTAATTCCAACTTATCATCAAGCATAACCTTTTAGCCAAGTCATAACTTTATATAGTTTCCACATTTCACATGCATAAAACAATATGCTTGACTAAGACATTCTACACCAATTCCATATTCAATTTAAAATTATTACTATTTCTCACTTTATACCATTGTGCCATGGTTACCAAACTATCCATCAAACATCTATGTTCAAGGCTCAAAGGGGTTCACTAAGGGTTAATTATGAAGGTAGGCTTTTGTGGAGTGAGTGGGTTAAACCTAAGTGCCTTTATCATCTTGACATATCAAATCAAATGGTGTGGTCTTGACATGCATAATCAAGCAAGTTCTAGAATAACAATTCAATAGTGAGCATGAAAAAAATAATAGATGCTCTAGAGGTCAAGATCTCACAAAAATATGGCTTTTTGATGTTCAAACTTGTGAATTTCAACTCAAGATAATACTTAAACTTAGGGAAACAACCTAAAAGTTTTTAATTCTTCAAAAATCAACTTATCATGCTTGATTCTCTAATTTCTTAAAGATTAAACAATCAATGCATAAATGCCCTAATTTCTTAAAGTTTAAACAATCAATGCATAAATGCCTATGTTTTAATTCAAGACATATCAATAAAAATCATATGTTAATTAAGATTCATTCTAATAGTGATATGAGTGATTCACGTAAGAGGAAGACAGAATTTAGGGATTTCTAATGATGATATAAAAGACCCCCCAGACTTAATATGTACATTGCCCTCAATGTACAAAGATAGATATATTGAAAAAGATAGATATATAATCATAAGATAGGGAGAGTAGTAAAACTTCCTGAATGATGAAAGAACTCCTTGAATTAGAGTTATGGAGAGTAATCGACCAAAGCAAAGATGAGAGTGGAGGAGGATAATCCGGTGGTGGCCGAGGTTCATTAATCTATAAATCCTGTGCCAGAAGAATATTATATTTGGTGGTAGCTATGGTCGTGGTCAAGCAGGACATGGCAGTTATGGAGAACCTTTCCTGGTGGAGTTTTTAGTTCCTATGCGATGATGAACTTTGGAGCTCTTTATAACTGTGATAGAATCAGGAAATTTTTAGGGAATATAAAGAAGCATAATTACTTGTAATGAAATAGCTGAAATTAAAAATTGTAAAATAATAATAATAACACCTAATAAAAATTAACTTAAAGAAAAATAAAAAGTAGTCTTAAAATAGAATAAAAGTAAAAACATAAAATAATAAATAAAATTTTTTAAACATCTCCATCGCTAGATGGTTCGCAAGGTGGGGGTGGCGATGAGATGTGAAAGTGCTGACAAATCTGCTGTAGAGTAGCATCAATGTTATCGAAGTGTTGAAAACACTGTTGCTCGAACAAGTAAGGTGCTCAGAGATGTCAGCGTATGAAGCTGCTGCATAAACTAGACGAGAGAGGGTGGTGGCTGAGTCGGTGGATCCTCGTGACGTGGAAGGGACATCATCAATAATGTCCTCTAGGTCCTCCTCCTCGGTAGACTGGGTGAGGCAGTACTGAGGACGGTATATGCCACGTCGTTTCTCCATCATCCTCATACTTAGCATGCTCGAGATGCCCTGTGGGGACATCTGGCTGATAAGAGTGAGGGAGGATGATTGTGCTGTCGTGTTGAAGAGCCCACAGTGCCGAGCCAATAGAGTCACATAGGGCCCGATAGAGATGACCCCTCTTTTGTGCCGCTCCGTCTGGTGGCAAATGGTGAAGGCAATAAAGTAGGCGAGGTCGATGACGTGCCTATTCGCCATACTCCATAAGAAATAGGCATCGTGGGTGGTGACGATGCCGGTGCTCTCTCATCTCCCTGTCAGAGTGTGAGCCAAGATGGTGTGTAGATACCTCAATGATGGAGGGAGAGCCGATGCCTTGGAGCGGCTAGGATTCTTAGGTGGCCGAGGCAGGGCCGATGTCCCTCCAACATTTCAAGGGGGAGTAATAGATGTGGCAGTGGAAGGTGTTGAGTTCATTGTTGTCCATGAACTTTTCCGTGTACAGTCCTAGTGCAATCTCGAACTCAGGTATGCTCAATAGGGTACTAGACCACCAAGGCGGAACTGGATCATTCCAGGATCGTCGAAGTTAGTCATGACGGTTTGAAGATGGAACGTCGAGTAGAGTTCCAATGTGAACTCGAGATATGTCGGCTCGACGATATCAAAGAAGAGCCCCCACAGGTCAGTCGTCAAGAGGGCTCGGATTCCGTCAGCTAATTGAATCTACTCGAGTACGGCCCAGTCAATGCAGTGGCCCACACCTAAGGGCCGAACCTGTAATATCTGATATAATTCCTCTTGAGGTCCCAAGAGAACCTGGAGGTACGAGTGCCTAATCTTCGTGGTAGGACCCAAGCATGACGTTGCTCCTTTTCTCTTCTTCGAGGTGGGAACGACGGTCTTCTTACCACGTGAGGACGATATTGTACCTGCATTTGAAAAATCAAAGTTCAACCAATATGCCCCAAGAATATTATGGAAAATCAAGACTAAATATGAATATTTCATGAAATTTACGTACTAGATGATACAAACTAAAACAAGTAAATATATCAAGTTATAAGATTATGGGAATAATGTAACGAGAATATGAATGAATGCATGTGGGTAAGCATAAATTTCATGAAATAAGAAAAAAAAATGAAAGAGTATAGCATAATGTAGTAACTAAAATGACAAAATTTTTATAAACAAGCGTCAGTATTTTAATCTTCTAACTATGAATATTCATTCAAAATAGTTCAATAGAGCAGAAAAATCCAGCAATAAGTAAAGAAAATAGAGAGAAAAGAGTAAAAAAATGCAAAAGGAAGGAGCTTGGGTCGTCGGAATCAGTGTTGTAGGTGGCGCACGGGCGTCGGGGTAGGGCGTGTGGAGTTGTAGCGGCTAGGGTTAGGGATTTTTAGGGAGGGAGATGATGAATAGTGAAAGGTTTATATAGATTTTAGGGCACACGGCTATGGGACACGCCCGTGTGGCCTAATTTTTTCCTGTGTGTTTCACAAATTTTAAATTTGGGCGCGTCTGTCATTCGGCCCATGCCCGTGTTCTTTGGGCATGTTGGTGCACACGGTCGTGTTGCACGACTGTGTCTTGCTTCGTTTGGGAGAACACAACTGTGTCTTACTTCGTTTGCTTCTCCCACACCTGTGTACATAGGTCCACGCCCGTGTTGGTTTTGACAGTGTCGACCACAGGTGGATGGCACGGGCGTGTCGCACGCCCGTGCTACATTCTCAGTTTCAACCATGATTTCAAGGCACATGCGTGTCTCAAGCCCGTGTTGTTCTGGAAGTTTTGCCCACGGCTATATCACACAGTTGTGGCAACTTATCATACCCCGTGTTGGGGAAAAATCTTGCCCTATTTTCACACGGCCTAATGCACGCCCGTGTGCCTGGTCGTGTGGTCTTTAGAAAGCCTACGTTCCATGATTCAGTTAGTATGTTAGATGTTAAAAACTAAGATATAAAGAAATTAACACTGTTAATGCTCGGATTGCCTCCCGAGAAGCGCTTATTTATGGTCTAAGCTCGACTTACCTCTCTTCTACATGGTCAAGGTGGTGCGAGGAGTTTACACTCCTCATCCCTACTATAAACTTTATCAACATAGGGATTAAGACGAGTATTGTTTACGTTAAATGTGCCAAATTTGGGATGATTTACTTCGATTGTACCATATGGGAAAATACTGAGTATCGTAAGAGGAATTTCTTCATTAGGTTCAAAAGTGGTAATGCGAAGATCTACTGCATCTAGTAGTACTTTGTCTCCAACCTTAAGTTGATTTGGTGAGGTATTGAGCTCGTCCTGGCTCGGTTTTGATTTATCGGGTGTTCTCAATTTCTGTGTCCGCCATTCATCTAGCTCCTCGATTTGTATCCTTCGTTCTTCATAGATAGGTCATTTGTTGTTGTTTGAACACGACTCATTTGTATTTTTCATAACTGTTTCCTGCACAAAAGGTTTCACCACATGATCAGTACTAGTAGAATGATTTATACAACCACCTTCAATTTTTGATGTGTTACTCGAATTACGAGCTTGAAGGGTGATTGTTTTGTCTCCTACACGAAGTGTCAGTTCACCTATGCCAACAACAATAATGGTTCTAGCAGTCGCTAAAAAGGGTCGTCCTAAAATTAAAGGTGCGTTACTATCCTCTTCCATATCTAGAACAACGAAGTCTACTGGGTATATAAATCTATCGATCTTAACAAGAACATCTTCAATGATACCCCTAGGAAATCTAATGGTTTTATCAGCCAATTTAATGCTTATCCTAGTTTGTTTGGGTTTCCAAAGACCTAGCTGTTTAAACATTTTATAAGGCATAACATTAATGCTTGCCCCTAAGTCAGCCAATGCATTATGAACATCTAAACTACCAATTAAATAAGGAATTGTAAAACTCCCTAAATCTTTCAATTTGTTGGGTAGCTTATTTTGTAATATGGCTGAGCAAACTGCATTCAATTCCACACGCGACACCTCATCCAACTTTCATTTATTTGTTAAAAGTTCATTGAAGAATTTGACTGCGTTTGGCATCTGCGAAAGAGCTTCAATAAACGATAAATTAATGTGTAACTTTTTTAATAATTTAAGAAATTTACCGAATTGTTCTTCTGTGCGGTCTTTCCTTATCACGTTTAGGTATGGTACACGAGGTTTGTATTATTTACTTACTGGTTTCTGGTCATTGTGGTCCACCTCACCCTTACCTTTACTTACCACAATTTCTTGCTTCGGTTCTAGTTCGGTGCAACTAACCCTTCTACATCTTGAATGGTAATTGAATTAATTTGCTCCCTTGGGTTAGACTCAGTGTTACTTGGTAAACTACCTTGTGGTCATTCAGAAATTAGTTTGGCGAGTTGGCCGATCTGAGTTTCGAGCCCTTGGATTGACGCTTATTGATTCTTAAGGGCTGTCTCGGTATTCTGGAAACGAGTTTTTAACACTGAGATGAATTTTGTTAACATCACCTCAAGGTTCAGCTTCTTTTCTTGCTGGTAAGGTGTTTGTTGAAAACTCAGAAGATGTTGTGGCCTTTGATTTCCTTGACCGCCCCACGAGAAATTGAGATGGTTCCTCCAACCTGTATTATAAGTTTTACTATACGGGTTATTTTGGGGTCTAGAGTTATTGTTACCCATATATTGGACTTGTTCCTCCTCGATACTAGAGTTAAGGGTTGATATTCTGTGTATGCTCCTCCTCCATTCGAATTGCACCTCATTACTAGATGTACCTGAGTAGAACCACACAATCCGTCAATCTTTTTATTTAAGAGTTCTACTTGGTTAGATAGCATAGTAACCGCAAAGAGGTTGAAGACACCGGCTGCCTTCGTCGGCTTTGTCCTCATAACTTGCCACTGATAGTTATTCAGTGACATCTCATTAATAAATTCGTAAGCCACCTCAGGTGTCTTATTATTGATAGTTCCACCAGTGGCTGCGTCAATCATCTGCCGAGTCGAAGGATTCAGGCCATTGTGAAACGTTTGAACCTATAGCCAGGGTGGTAACCCATGGTGAGGGCAACTTCGCAAAGGTCCTTGTATCTCTCCCATGCATTGTAGAGTGTTTATAAATCCATCTGCACAAAAGAGGAGATATCATTACGTAATTTGGCTGTTTTAACCGACGAAAAATATTTTAATAAAAATTTTCGGTCATTTGTTCCCAAGTAGTGATTGACCCTTGTGGTAACGAGTTCAACCATTGTTTATCCTTATTCCTTAACGAAAAGGGAAACAATCGAAGGTGAATAGCATCATCAGAAACACCATTAATTTTAAAAGTATCGTAAAATTCTAGAAAATTTGCCAAGTGAGTCTTAGGATCCTCGTCTTGCAAACCATCAAACTGAACAAACTATTGTTTCATTTGAATTGTTTTAGGTTTCAGTTCAAAATTATTTGCAGCAATAGGAGGTCTAACTATACTTGATTCAGTTCCTGGTAAATTAGGTTTATCATAATTATACATAGTGCGTGGAGCAGGATTCTGATTTACTAGATCAGCAGCAATTGTAGGAGGTAGCAGATTTTCTTGGTTTTCAGCCATCTCCTCAGTTGTGGTTGAAGTATCGTCCTTTTGCTCGTCCTCTATGTATCTTAGGCTTCGCCTTATTTCTCATCTGTTTCTGCGAACTGTGCGGTCGATCTCACCGTCAAAAAGTAGTGGTCCTGACGGGTTTCTTCTGGTCATAAACTAGAAAAACCTGTCAAAATAAATAAATAAATGAAGATTTAGAAAAGAAAAGAAAATAAAAACTTGATGCGTGATATCCGCAATAGATTTTAAAAATTTATAAATGAATTGTTCTTGAGACTAACTTATTATCACGATTAAGGCAAGTGTACCTATCGAATAGTAGTATAGTTCAGCAAGACCGGATTGTCAAACCCAAAGGAACTACGAGTACTAGTATTTACTTCATTTTTATTATCTAGCCTAAAAATTAAGAGGTTTGGTTATCTAAACTAATTACTAACTAAGAATGCATAGAAAGAAAACTTGGGAAAATACTTTTGGGAAAATTCGATTGATTGAGACAATACCTAAGGGAAAATCCACCTAGACTTCACTTGTTGTTTGACTCTGAATCAGATGATTTATTCATTTGACTTGATCCGTAGAAATCCCTAAGTTATATTATTATCTCTCTCGAGACTAATAACGTCTAACCCTAGGTTGAATAATTGAAATCTTTTTCTAATTAACACCTTAGAATTGCATTAACTCTATCTATGGATTCCCTTATTAGGTTTCATCCTAATTCAGCAAAATCTTGTCACCCTATCTCTAGGCGCGCAATCAACTCCACTTAATTATGAAAATTTTACTCTTAAACAGGGTCTATTCCTCCTTTGAATAAGAGCATTTAACTTGAATCAATATCCTGGAATATAAAAAAAGAATTAAGAACACATAATTAAAATAAGTCAAATATTTATCATACAATTCAGATAATAATAAAATGATCTGTCTTAGGTTTCATTCCCCTTAGGTATTTAGGGGGTTTAGTTCATATTTATGAAAGAAAACATATTAAAAGCGTAAAGATAACAAAACATAAGAAAACCCAAAACTCCTAAAGGAACTTGAAAGGAGATCTTCAGTCTTGATGATGAATCCGACTCTTGAGATGGATCAATCGGCCTTCCTTGAGTAATTCCTTACTTCCTACTCTGCATCTGTCTTTTGAGTGCCTCCTTAGGTGTTTAAATAGCCTTTGGAATGCCTAAGAGCCCTCAAAATTGACCTTTTCCAAATTGGACTAAACTTGGGCTCGGCAGGGACACGCTTGTGTGTGATTACTGAAGGCCGTGGTTAAGGCTATTGAATGGGCACGGGTGTGTAGTCTACCCGTGTAAGTCGTGCTTCGATCCTGCCAAATAAAAACGGCCATGTGACATGCCTGTGTGAGGAAGTCCAGGCCGTGTTGATTTCCCACGTCGGGCCATTTTCTCTATTTTTGTCCCGTTTCTTTCTCTTTTTACTCTCCTATGCTCACCTAAGTATAAAACATGAAATTAAAGGATTAGGAACATTGAATTCACCAATTCTAAGGAGAAACCATCCATAAATGCGCTAAGCATGGGATTAAAATATGTATAAATTATGGTTTATCAATAGTCTACAGCTACAAAAATGTATTGGTTCCCATTCGAATAAGGAAACGAGAATAAGAAGTCAATGCCCCATACGTCGAACAATTCAATCTCCAAAAATGTTTGTCAAGGGCATCTCATTCCTCCTTGATATATTTTCGGTCCTTTGGCATTTATCATAGTTCTTCATATAAGCATAAGCATCTTTAAATAGTGTAGGCCAAAAGAAACCTACTTGCAAAATCTTTACTGCAGTACGTAAACCACCAAAGTGTCCCCCACTTGGAGATGAATGGCAATGATACAAGATCTCAGCAATCTTACTTTGAGCTACACACTTTCAGATTATATTATTAGCACACTATTTAAACAAAAATGGATCCTCCTAAAAATAATACCGACTATCATGAATGAATTTTTTTCCTTTGTCGGTATGTCATTTCTCGAGAAATTATTCCACATGCAAGATAATTGGCAAAATCAGCAAACCAAGGTGTTCCATGAATTTGACTTACCTCAAATAAGTGTTCATCTGGGAAATTCTCGTTGATAGGCACACATGATCGAGTTACCTCATCTTGCTCCAACCTCGACAGTTGATCAGCTATTTGGTTTTTGACACCTTTTTTGTTTTGGATCTCAAGGTCAACTTCTTAGAGTAAAAGTATCCAACGTATTAGCCTTAGTTTCGTATCTTTCTTCATGGGAAAGTGTTTAATGGCTGTATGGTCAGTAAATACTATAACTTTGGTACCTATAAGATATGAATGGAATTTGTCAAAAGAAAAAACTATAACAAAGAGTTCCTTTTCAATTAGTGTATAATTAAGTTGGGCTCCCGTCATAGTTCTACTTGCATAGTAAATAGGGTGAAACACTTTGTTTTTTTTACCCATCTCAGCTCTAACGACATAATCACTTTCATCGCACATCAACTCAAAAGGTGAGCTCTAATCAGCTGTAACGATTATTAGGGCTAAGACTAACCATTTTTTTATATCTTCAAAAGCTTCCAAACATGATTTGTTGAAATCAAACATGGTATCTTTCTCTAACAACAAACAGAACAGTTTAGAAATTTTCAAGAAATCTTTGATAAACCTTCAGTATGGCCTAAGAAACTTCTGACTCTTTTCATATTAATTGGGGTCGGTAATCTTTCAATTACGTCCACCTTTGCTTTGTCTACTTCAATTCCTCTATTTGAGATTTTTTGCCTTAAGACAATCCCTTCCTTAACCATAAAATGACATTTTTCCCATTTAAGGACAAGATTCGTCTCTTTGTATCTCTTCAGTACCTTAGCCAAATTATTCAAACAAATATCATAAGTGTTACGAAAAATAGAAAAAACATCCATGAAAACCTCAACACAATTTTCAACCATATTAGTGAATACTGCCATCATGCATCGTTGAAATGTTGCAAGTGCATTGCATAAACCAAAAGGCATTCGCTTAAAAGCAAATGTATCGTATGGACAAGTAAAGGTTGTTTTATGTTGGTCCTCTGGAGCTACAACTATTTGGTTATATCCCGAATAACCATCTAAAAAATAATAGAATTCATTACCTGCTAGTCGATCTAACATCTGATCAATAAAAGGCAACAGAAAATGGTCCTTCCGAGTGAATTTATTCAATTTTCTATAATCAATACAAATTCTCCAACCAGTAACAGTTCTCGTTGGAATCAACTCGTTATGCTCATTTTCAACAATCGTGATTCCACCTTTCTTTGGCATACACTGCACCAGACTTACCCACGAACTGTCTGAAATAGGATAGATGATTCCTGCATCTAACCATTTGATCACTTCCTTTCTCACAACTTCTTTCATAATAGGATTGAGCCTCATTTTCCCATCAATTTGAGCTCTTTCACCTTCTTCTAAAATAATACATACAAAAAGAAGGACTTATACCTCAAATATCAACTATGGTCCAACCAATTGCTTTCTTAAATTTCTTTAGAACAACAATTAATTGCTCCTCTTGATCTTTCGTCAGTTCTGCTGAAATAATCATAGGCAAAGTGGAATAGTCACCTAAATAAACACATTTCAAATGGGAAGAAAGTACCTTTAGTTCAAGTTTAGGTGGTTCTTCAATTGACAACTTGGGTTGCACAAATTCTCTTACTTCGAACTTCAATGGTTCAAACTGTGTGCATTGAATAAAATTTCTTGGATTGGCTTCCATCAAAGACATGTTTTCTTCACCTTCTTTATCCTCCTAAGGGTCAAGATCTACGGCTTTCTCCAATAGATCTTGTTCAAAATTGCTTTCCATAGAAACCAAGGTTTCTATCTCTTCCATAACTGAACACATTTTTTTCGGATCGGGAAATTTCATCGCTTTAAGAATGTTAAAGTTTACCTGGTCATCTTGAACTCGCATGGTGAGTTCACCTTTCTACACATCAATTAATGTTCTTCCCGTGGCTAAGAAAGGTCTCCCAATGATGATCAGCACTTCCTTATCTGCTTCAAAATCTAAGACAATAAAATCAACAGGAAAAATAAATTTATCGACTCTTACCAAAACATCTTTATCCTTTCCTTCAGGATATGCTAAAGATTGATCCGCTAGCTGAAACATCACAGTTGTAGGTCTTACTTCACCTATCCCTGACATCATCAAAATAGACTTTGGCATCAAGTTGATACTTGCTCCTAAATCACACAAAGCTTTAACATAGTAAGATTTACCAATGTTACAGAGTATAGTAAAGCTTATTGGGTCTTTCAATTTCGGTGGCAGTTTGTTCTGTAGGAATGCTCTGTACTCATTTGTCGAGGCAATAGTCTCAGATTTATTCAGTCGTTTCTTCTTGAATAGTATATCCTTCATAAACTTCACATAATTTGGCATTTGTTCTAAAGCCTCCACCAACTGAATATTGATGTGTAACTGTTTCAAAACATCCAAAAACTTCTTAAATTGCACCTCTTGTTTCTACTTGTGTAGCTGTAATCTTTACAGATATGGAGGTGATGGAACTTTCGGTTGAATCAGATAACTCTTCTGAGTAGGTAAATCTGCATCCAAAGAAGATATTAAAGTATCTGAATTCACTAAGTTAGGATTTAACTTGTTAGTCTTTGCAGATTCTGACTCATTTGGTGCAGGAATTTCAATAGCTGGTTGATTCTTTTCAATGATTTTATCTTTGACATCAATCAATTACGGTTCCAGAATTTTACCACTTCACAATGCCACTGCCTTGATATGTTCTTTACCCAAATTTCTTGTATTCTCAGTATCACTCAGTAAGGTTCCTTGATGTCTATTACAAAGCTCTATAGCTAACTGACCCATTTGGTTTTCCAAATTTTTCAATGTTGTTGTTTAGCTTTGGATCAAAGCGTCATTCTTTCCCATGTACACTTTCAACAAATTCTTCAAACTATTTAATGCCTCAGCTTGAGGTGGTTTTGGAGCTTGCTAATTAAACCCTTGAGATTGGTTGGGTCTATGCTGCAATAGGTTGTTGTTCGGTCCATTTCCTTAGTTACTCCAAGAAAAGTTAGGATGATTACGTCATAAAGGATTATAGAAGTTGGACTGGGGTCCTTGTCCACTCCAATTTTGATGTTGGTTCCCCACTGTAACACTCCTCACCCGTATTCAACGCCAGAATAGGGTTACGGGGCATTACCAGACTCACAAAACAATTAAACATCCATTTAACATACATTTTCTCAATTCAAGTTTTTGTCATTCAATCTCAATCATTTTGTTCCTAATACGAGCCTAAAAGGCCCAAATCATGCTTTAGGAGTGGTTCAAGACTAAACTGATAACTTAAGAAACATTCACGAAAGTTTGAAAATTTTTCTCAAAATAGGGGACACATGCCCGTGTGGCCAGGCCGTGTGTCTTACACGACCACAAGATAGGCCCGTGTCATAGGCCGTGTGGACACTCGAAATGGAAGCACATGGCCATGTCCCAGCCCGTGTCCTACCCCGTGTCCAAACAAGGGAGCTTACTGACTTGGGTCACATGGCCAACCACACTCCCATGTGTCTAGCTCGTGTGCCCTAAAAATGGCCATACATGCCTGTGTGCCAGGCTGGGTTCTAGGCCGTGCCAAACCTGTAGGGTATACTTACTTATGCCACACGGCCAAGTCACACACCCGTGTGTGAGGCCGTGTGGAGCATACTGACTTGATTTTAAATTCAACACCAGGGGACACACGACTGTGTATTTAACTGTATGTCACACACAGTTGAGACACACGCCCGTGTCTCTGCCCGTGTGGACAAAAAATAGGCTATTTACTAAGCCAATTTGTCACCCAACTTTGCATGTACCTACATAACTCAAATGGTACCATTTCAAGACACAAATATGCAATCAAAAGTCATCAACCAATACATAATTCATACTATATCTATTTCAACCATTTCAATACTCAATTCAATGTCATTTACTTATTCAAATACCTATCAACTCAACTTGCTTTTCTAGACATAATTCACATATGTATATCATGTACCATAATTCATCTAATTCATCACCCAAAACCAGTCCGCAACAAACATATCTCAACCATAATAAACATTTGAGTATCATGATTCAACATCAACCATATCACATGGCAATATACATAACAAACCACATAACTTTCATAAGCTACATTTTATGGCTCAAAATACATCTCCATCAAACACACCAAAATGACCAAAGTCTATACATGCCATATACGATATACACACAACTCAAAAGTACCAAAATAGATGTCCGATAGTGCGATGAAGTCCCTGACAATCCTCGAATCGAGCTAGCTTCAAAATACTATAAAACATATAAAAATAAACAAAGGAAGCTATAAAGCTTAGTAAGTTCATATGTAAATATGTAATAATCTCATCATTCATTAGCATTTCAAAATGGATAACACAATTAGCATTTAAAGCATTATTCAATGAGTTAAAATAAAATTTAATCACATAGTAACTCATAAGTTCTCAACTTCTTTTAACTTGTTACTTGAATAGTTTTCCATACATACCTGTACCGATATGTATCTATTTCTTACCAATTTTCTCACCAATTTTCTTACCAAACCTCTCCAGGCTTATAAATGCTTACGGTACGAGTACATCAATTTTCTAATGCTATAGTCCAACTTTGGTCTTACACATACATTGCCATGACCCTGCCGTGGTCTTACATTCACATGCCATAACCCGATTATGGTCTTATTTTCTAATTACCATAGCCCAGCTACGGTCTTATTCAACAACTTGTCTTATTTAACCGTACATTTAATTTAAGATCTCTAAATTAACTAATAGAATAAATACAAGCCCGATTTCATCCATCATTTAAATAAATACACATTTAAATTCAATTATACGAACCTATCTCGTGTATAGAAATGACGAAGTGGACGGACTATTCAATTACTTTGTTTTTTCCCCGATCTAAGTTTGAATTCATCTTTTCTTGATCTATAAGTAATCAAAATCAGATTATTTATTCCTCTATTTATTCAATTCAATCCAAAATATACATTTGAGCTATTTTACACATTGGCCCCTAACCTTTCACCTTTTTTTACAATGTAGTCCTTATTTCACAAAATCACAAATTCATGCAAATTTCAAAACACCCATGCTTAGTCGAATTACCATTATACCCTAGCAGCCTATATTTTTCATTTATTTCATATTTCAACCAAAATTTTTTAATATTTCTCAATTTAATCCCTATTTTTTATTTTCACTAAAAATGACTTAACAAAACTTGTATATCTATCAACAAGCATTTATAATCTATCAAGAAACTTTAAAATATACATGTATTCATCAATGGAATCATTCAAAATCTTTAACAGTTTTGTAAAATAGTCCTTGGGCTAGCTAGTACTAGTTGCAACGATCACAAAAACATAGAAACCATTAAAAACGAAACAAAAATCATACCTTAATTGAGCATCAAAGCCATAACTGAATGAAACCCTAAAACTTAGCTTTTCTTCTCTTAATATTCGACTAGGGAAGATGAAGCATAAACTAAATGGCCTTTTTGTTTTATGAATTATCATTTAAATTGTTTAATTACAAAATTAACCTTTATTAATGTTCACAAAAATCACTTATTACTAGTCCATAATTGTCCACTTATTAATATAATGGGATAATTACAACATAAATCAATCAACCATTTAAATTCATAGCTAATAGACCCTTTTTGCTTATAGAACTCTAACTTTTCACTTTACGTGATTTAATCCTTTTTATCAATTTAACCAATCAAACGACAAAATTTCTTAAAGAAAATTTCACACAATAATTTTATCATGCCACAGACATTAAAATAATAATAAAATAAATATTTCAACCTCGGATTTGTGGTCCTGAAACCACTATTTTGATTTGACTAAAAACGGGTTGTTACACCCACATAGTACACTGACTTGGGATTTGATGGACAATTTTCAAAAAGAATGACCTTCCCCACAATATACATAGGAAACTACTTCAAACAGACTTGGTGGCTGAGCTACAAAATTATTAGCACTATTAGCGATAAACTATTTTAACATAGAGGAAATAGACGATAACGAAGTAAGGGCATCAACTTTATGAACTCCGGCTACACGTCTTTCTAAAGCTGTTCGATTTGTTGGACATTGATAGTTATTACTCACGATCCTCTCAATGATATCATAAGCCTCATTATAAGACTTAGACAAGATTGCACCATTTGCAGAAGCATCTACCATCAATCTTGTATGTGCATTGAGACCATTATAGAATGTCTCCAACTGGATACAATGAGGAATCCCATGATGAGGACACTTATGAAGTAACTCCTTGAATCACTCCCAAGCTTCATACAAAGACTTGTCATCCAATTGTTGGAAAGTTGTGATCTCGTTCCTCAACTTAGCGTTTTTTGCTAGGCGAGAAATACTTAACCAAATATCTTTCTGCTAATTCTTGCCATGTAGATATGGAACTTGGTGGCAATGAATTGAGCCATGCTCGTGCTCGATCTCGCAATGAGTACGAAAACAACTTCAACCTCAATGCGTCTTTAGTCACATCGGCTATCTTGAATGAATCACTCACATCCATAAATAATTGAATGTGGAGATGTGGATCTTTCGTGGGCATACCACTGAATTGGCCCATTGTTTGGTGCATTTGAAACATCACTGGTTTGAATTCAAATTGGGTTGCCTCAATATCTAGCCTTCTAATTCTTGGATTTAACTTACTGAAAAGTGGCATAGCATATTGTTTGATGCATCGATCCCTATCATCGGTAATGAGGATGGGATTTTGTACACGATCGACTTCATTACCATGGTCTTGATTCTGATTTCCAAGGTCCATCTCAACTTATCTTTGAATTGCTTGTTCACGTCTTTTTTCTCTGAAAGTTCACTCAATTTCAGGGTCTACAAGGAGTAAATCGACGATCTATTGTCATAAACACCTGAAAAGAAAATAAAAAAATTAAAAAGAATAAGTTAGTAATGTTATAAATAAACCAAATTGGAAGTAGATAATTTCACAAAAAAAATGACTATGGCAACAGTTAACAATCCCTGGCAACGGCGCCAAAAACTTGTAACGTGTAGGTTTGTGCAAGTGTACACAGTCATTATCAAGTAATAAGTAAGACTTGAGTTATCGTCT
Source organism: Gossypium hirsutum (assembly GCF_007990345.1). Classification (NCBI taxonomy): domain Eukaryota; kingdom Viridiplantae; phylum Streptophyta; class Magnoliopsida; order Malvales; family Malvaceae; genus Gossypium; species Gossypium hirsutum. Next base: position 11,993,733 of record NC_053427.1, read on the forward strand.
CCACAGGGATTGTATTTGTGTTAAATCACTTGATTGTAAAATTATACTTAACAACTTGGTAAATGAAAACACAATATGATTGAGAAGTGTTGATTCAAATTAAATATATTAAACTAAATGCAATGATCCCTAATGCAAATTATCCTAAGTATGCAAACTATATGAATGACATAGATTTTAGCAAAATTAAACACAATTTGTAATAATTATAACATAAATAAACTAGTACAATTACTTTAATTAAACTCAAATTATTATCAACATGCTTAATAATTATAACATAAATAAACTAGTACAATTACTTTAATTAAACTCAAATTATTATCAACATGCTTAATAACATTCGGAACACATTCCATGGCAACTCGATCTTTCATGAGTTTGGAAACCACATTAGGTCCTTTTAGAATCCTTTACATAGTAAATACGTATTTTATCGATCCTTATTTACTAAGGGTCTCTTAGCATTTGTGTGAGGTAATAGGGACGTGTTAGGTTTGAAACAGTTTAATCACAAAATCTAAAAAATATGCAAATAATAGAGCTTGGTTAGAGTTGTTATGCAACCAGCAAGCTAATCAGGTTAGGATCTAAATTGAGCATGCACATTTCTATTATGTGTCCACTAGCCGTCGTCTGGTTAGGATTATTCAGCTAATTTAGGTGCATTTCAATCACGTATGAATGAAATACAGACTTGATTTTAATTGAAAACATGATCGATTGAGGCACAAACATTATAAGCATGAATCAAATAAATATTATTTAATCAAAGTAATCATCCTAGCTTCAATAAATTTAAGCTAACATTTTTGTAAACAAGAACAAAGAACACATAGCAAACATTTTTAGATTAAATTAAAGAAAAGAAAGATTAAACCCAAATCAATGTGGTTGTCACCCAAGACTCTGATTGACGAGGCTCCTTCACTCCTTCACTTTGCTCCTTTGCTGATGGCTTTCCAAGATGGCTAACCAATGGCTTATTAAGAGGCTTAATTGCTAAAGTCTCTTTGAAGAGATGATGCTAAAGAGTGAAGGAGGGATGATGAGGGATGAGGGATGAGGGATGATGGATGATGGATGAGGATCAAATGAGGTCTTATTTATAGGTAAAGAGAAGAATGTAGTTTGCAAAAAATAGAAAGGTTTAGTCTCTTCAAGCTTTTCCAATGAGTGGTCGGCCATGCTTAGTGGATTTTGAGTTGAATTTTGCTTGATTTTTAAGCAATTTAAATGCCATAACAACTCCGGACTAAGATTCAGTCAAATGTAAATTTTTAGGTAAATCTCTAATTTCTTTAACATTGCAAGGATCTTGTGTAATTAAACCAAAAAGTGGTTTATGTGGACAGCCATGTGTAGCCGAAATTGGGTTGACTTGGTCTTCAATTTGTATGGTTTTTTTTTGTAATCCAGCAAAACTAACAAACCCGTCCAAAATAAATCAATAAATTAAAGGACTAAAGAATAAAATTTTATCCAATTTAAATAATTAATTAAAACCCAATTTATTAATGAAATATTTTTAAATGAATTATTAAATATAATTTTATATTTTATTATTTAATTTAATCATAATTTATATTTTATTATTTAATTTAATCATACATGGCCCATTTTATGTCTTAAAAATATAATATGTTCAAACAAATATAAAATAAGCCATTTTATGCATGAAAGCTATATAATAAAACAAAAATCACATTTTAATAATTTATATGCCCTAATTTCATATTTTTCACATATTTCAATAATTTATTAAACAATTACTTAGTTTTAACAATGAATTTAAGTAAAAAGGTGATAAATTACATAGGAAAAATACTATATATTTTTCAGTTTATACTAACCAAACCAGAAAACTGTAGATCTGATAGTCTGATATTATGTTCTAAGCATGATAATGCTATGCATGCCTGATTATTCTCTGATATTTGTACATAAGCATGTATAGGAGGAAGAAGTATTCTGTATTGTGATCGTCACCTATATTCTAGTAGCTTAGCTACATATTATCTAGCATGTGTCGTTATGGCATGGTATGGTGTGTATGGATAGGTGGGTGTTTTTAACCCTACATGGTGTGATGGGATAGTCGGAGTTGGTGTGTAGAGGATGGGGGTAGGATTCTATATATCTGATTCTATTTACTGAATTTGAAAAGGACATGAGCATGACTCTGTATCTGTATGTTTGCATGCTTAATTTTGTTGGGGTACACACTGAGTTTACAAAAACTCACATTCATTTGTCTATTCTATTCAGGTAATCCAGAGACTTAGGCAAATCGGTGCGACGGAGCCTCTCGATGACCACGAGTACGTAAATTGATTAGGTTTATGGGTTTTTTTCTATTTTATTTTAAGGATTATTTATTCTTCTTTTTTTTTGTAATAACTAGACTCTCTGGACTTTTTGGCTGGTTTTCTTTTGGATTTGGATTTTTGTTTTTGTACTTAATTTGCAATTGATATCTGAAAACTATGATTTTTACTCAAACAAAGGTTTTCTAAAAGTACGAACTATTTTCTTTAAATACAACTTTTTTCGTAAGCTTCAACTATAAAACATGTTTTAAGGCAAACTGATTAACTGAATAAATGTTTTGACAATGGGTAAAAGCAAATAACAGTTGAAAAACTGAAATGGTTTTAACGTGTAGATTTCATTATCAAAACCCATTCTTTATGACACCTCTAGATCTGGCCATAACGTCTAGGTCGAGTTTCGGATGTTACATTTAGTTGTATTAGAGCCAAGTTGCAAAACTCGAGCTGTGAATTTTGGGGTTTCAAATTTGTGATATAAAAAGAATTGGTTTTCAAATATTTTGGATAAGTTGAGAAAGTATGTAGTACACCGAGTCTCTGACGCCGATTCTGTAAGTATTTCTGAAACTTAGATAGTACACTCTGAAAACATTGTAGGTAGCACTTTCTGAAACTATACCGAAATAGTTAGAGACTAAAACTTCTAAAAACATCTCTAAACTTCTGATAATTTATACATAAAATATCTGTTAATAAATATTGGAACTGAGACATAAAACTTTATAATATAGATAAAGTTGAAAATTTACGATGAGCACTCGTAGAGCTCGCAGATGTGGTATTCAGGGCCGTGGTAGAGGTTGTAGGGGCTCGAGCTGAGTCTTCCTCTCTCAGTAGTATGTCAAATTTAGATACGAGTGAGACGCCGATTTTACCTGTTACTAAGACTGGGCATCAAAGTCGTTCGGCTGGGGCGCCGCATTGTCCCAGGCCATGTTGAGGATATTAGAGAAGGTCGCTGGACCCCATTCTGGTTCTAAGGGCCGTGGGTCGATAACTGAACGACTTCGGTCCAATGGTGTTGAGTTGTTTAAGGTGCAATCTCTTTGCTTCATGACTAGGCATATTAGTGGTGGTTGATTGTTGAGGAGGGTACTCAGCCTGATCGTCTGAATTAGGATTTCTTTAAGACCGCCTTCTAGAGTAAGTCCGTGGGGGCGAGCTATGTGGATGCTCGTAGGTGTGAGTTCTTGAATCTCATACAAGGTGATAGGTTAGTGGCCAAGTATGAGGCTGAGTTTCTGAGGTTGAGCCACTACGTTTGAGGCATAATGGCATCTAAGTATGAGAAGTGTGTCCATTTTGAGGACGGTTTGAGAGACAGTCTAAAGGTACAGAGCCACAGAAGGAGCAGGAGTTCGCGCTTCTAGTTGAGAAGGTGAAGATTACCAAGGATGTTAAGCGCGTGGAGTGCTAGAATAGGAACCGAGAGAGGGGTAAGAATAAGATGGATTCAAAGCCCTCTAGTTTTGTTCAGAGGCCTAAGAAAAAGGTCAGGCTTGATGGGCCTGTTAGAATGGGGGTTCCTATTGCACCTACTGGCATTCAGCCGTGTGGAGATTGTGGTAGGCGCCATCTGGGCGAAGTGTTGGAAGAGGATTGGGGCTTGTCTAAGGTGTGGGTCTTTGGAGCATCAGATTCGAGAGTGTCCATAGCTGGTAGATTAGATACAAGCTTCTGGACCGGGTTCTGTACAACCTCAGAGGGCAGTTCAGCAACCACCTAAGGGCCGTAGACCGGCTAGGGGTGGTAATAGTATGAGTCATGGGTAGAGAGCACCAGGTAGAGGTGCTGGTCAGACTGAGGTGAGGTAGCCTACGTTGGTTTATGCTGCTCGACGCTGAGAGGACAGAGATGCTCCAGATGTTATCATCGGTACGTTTTTAACTTTTGATGTACCTTATACTGCTTTGATAGACATAGGTTTTACACACTCCTATGCAGCTAGTTCTGTATCTAAAAACTTGGGAATTTCTATCGAGAGCACTTCTAGTGAGATCATTGTATTGAGTCCGTTGGGGCAGTCTGTTCGAGTTAATAAGCTTTATAGCGATGTTCCGTTAGTGGTGCAAGGAGCTGTTTTTCTGGCAAATCTGATGGAGCTTCTATTTTGGGAGTTCAACTTAATTCTGGGTATGGACTGATTACACATCTAAGAGGGTTTTTCTGAGGACTAAGGATGATAAAGAAGTGGTGGTGATAGGTGAGCACTGGGATTATTTGTCTAATGTGATCTCTGCACTTGTGGCTAAGAAATTGGTTTGAAAAGGGTGTGAGGTGTAATTGGCTTACGTTAGTGTTTCTGCTTCTGGAGGCACTTCTATCGGGTATATCAGAACTGTGAGGAATTTTCTGGATGTATTTCCTAAGGAGTTACTGGGTTTACCTCCTAATCAAGAAGTTGAGTTTGGAATTGAGCTTCTATCGGGTACAGCTCCGGTGCCCATCGCTCCCCACTGAATGGCACCAAAGGAGATTACAGATCTTAAGGCTCAACTTTAAGAGCTTTTGGATCGTGGTTTCATCCACCCTAGTGTGTCTCCGTGGGGGGGCACTTGTTCTATTTGTGAAGAAAAATGATGGCACCATAAGGATGTGCATCAACTATCGGCAACTGAATAAACTGACGGTGAATAATAAGTATCCACTTCCGAAGATCGACAATCTGTTTGATTAGTTCTAAGGGGCTTCAGTGTTTTCGAAGATTGATCTTCGTTCTGGGTATCATCAATTGAGGGTTAAGGAGGTGGATATTTATAAGACTACATTTAAGACTCGTTATGGACATTACTAGTTCCTAGTTATGCCTTTCAGTTTGACGAATGCTCTGGCTGCATTCCTGGATCTGATTAATCTAGTCTTTTACCCATATCTGGATCAGTTCATCATGGTCATCATCGATGATATTATAGTTTACTCTAAGACTGAGGATGAGTATGATGAGCATCTTAGAGTAGTGCTCCAGATTCTTCGTGAAAAATAGTTTTACGCTAAGTTGAGCAAGTGTGAGTTCTGGTTGCAAGAGGTAGCTTTTCTGGGGCACGTAGTGTCTGTTGAGTGGATCTGAGTTGATCCTAGGAAGATTGAGGTTGTGCTGGGTTGGAAACAGCCTAAGAATGTATCTGAAATTTGTAGTTTTTTAGGTCTAGTAGGTTATTATCAGCGGTTTGTTGATGGGTTTTTTCTGATTGCAGCTCCTTTGACTAAGTTTCTGCGTAAAGGTGTTCCTTTTGTTTGGACTGATGTAGAATAATCGAGCTTCAAGAAGCTCAAGTCTGTTCTGACTCAGGCTCCTGTTCTAATACAGCCTAAATATGGTAAGGAGTTTGTAGTATACAGCGATGCATCATATATTGGTTTGGAATGTGTATTGATGTAGGATGGTAAAGTTATGGTTTATGCATCCCGTCAGCTTAAGACACATGAAGGGAATTATCTGACGCATGATCTCAAGTTGGTTACAGTGGTTTTTGCATTGAAAATCTAGAGGCACTATCTATATGGTAAGAGGTGTATTATCTACACTGATTACAAGAGCTTTAAGTACCTCCTTACATAGAAAGAGTTGAATCTTAGACAGCGGCGATGGATTGAGCTGTTCAAAGATTATGACTGCAAGATAGAGTATCATCCTAGTAAAGCCAATATGGTGGTCAATGCTCTATGTCGTAGAGCAATAACTGATTTGAGAGTGATGTTCACTCGACTTAGCCTGTTTGATTATGGAAGTCTGTTAGCTGAGTTGCAAGTTAAGCCGACTTGGATTGATCAGATTCAAGATAAGCAATTAGGAGATGAGTTTTTGGGTTTGCAATTTTTTTAGATTGAGAGTGGCAGTACTATTATCATGACGAAAAGGCAAGCGCACCTATCGAACAATAGTATAGTAATGGCAAGACCGGGATATCGTACCCAAGGGAACCAAAAATACTAGTAATAACTATCTTTTTATTATTTAACCTAGAAATAAAGATGGGTTGTTTATTAAACTAATTAACTAAAATAATTAACTAATTAAACTAAAGTAAAGAGAAAATTTGGAAAAAGACTTGAAGAAAAGTAATTGATAAAGACGACACCCAAGGAGGAATCCATCTAGATTTCACTTGTTATCTGACTCTGAACCAGACGATTTATTCACTTGACTTGATCCGTGAGACTCCCAAACCTATACTATTATCTCTTTCGAGACTAATAATGTCTAACCCTCAGTTGAATTAATCGAAATCTCTTTCTTAATTAAAACCCCTAGGGAAGCAGTAAATCGATCTATGGACTCCCATATTAGGTTTCACCCTAATCTGACAAAATCTCGTAACCCTATTTCTGGGCATTCGATCAACTCCGCTTAATTATGCCAAGTCTACTCTTAGACAGGGACTTTTGCTCCTCTGCATAAGCACATCAAATCATGAATTAGTACCCAGAATATTAACTCAAGCATTAAGAACACATAATTAAGAACAAATCAAGTATTTATCATACAGTTCAAATAATAATAACAAGATCCATCATAGGTTTCAACCCCCTTAGGTATCTAAGGGGTTTAGTTCATAATAAAATAAGAGTACATCTCAAAAGTATGAAAATAACAAAACATAAAGAAAACTCTAAAACCCCTTAAGGAATTCTGAGAGAGATCTTCAGTCTTGGAGTAGTTCCGGCTTTTGGGATGGATCGTCTGGCTTCCTTCAAGTAATTCCCTACGTGTGGTACTATACTCTAAAAAAGTTCTAGAAGAGGGGGCCGTTTCTAAATCATACTTAGGGTGTTTATATAGGCTTTGGATTGACTTTCTTCTTCCCTAAGTATCCTTTCCGTGTAAAATACAACTCCTTGAAAAAGGGACACGCCCGTGTACCACAGCCGTGTGACGTGTTTGCCAGGCCGTGTTCGATCCGTTAAATTGTACACGGCTGTGTGGGTTAATGGTCAGGCCGTGTAAATCGTGAAAGCCTTGGTCGACACCCTCAAAAGACACGGGCGTGTGAGTAGCCTGTGTGGCAAGGCTTAGGCCGTGTCATCTTCTCGATTGGGTCCATTTTGTCCCTTTTTTGGCTCGTTTTTGGCTCCTTTTAACTCTTGGTGCTCTCCTGAGTACAAAACATGAAATAACCGGATTAAAAGTACCAAAATCCATAAATCTAATAATAAACATCCATAAATATTCTAAGTATTTGGGGTAAAAATATGTATAATTTGGCATTTATCAAATACCTCCCCACTTAAGCATTTGCTTGTCCTCAAGCAAAACTCTCATTCACTGCTAGAATTCATTCCTTTCAATCACATAATCATTACTGATAATGTTACAAATTATTCCACAGAAAATCATACAGTGAGAATTCAACTATAGGGGCATTAAAAGCCTCAAACAATCTAAATCGAATATTTTGATAATAAAATCATAGGTAATCTCCTTCCTCTAAGTAATTAACTTTAGTCCTAAATATACAAGAGATGACATCCTCACTAAAGATTCACTTAAATCACTCAAAGTGTTTAAGGTTCAAGATTAAGCACTCAATTGTCCAACATGAGAAGTTATTATATAGGCTTGCATGAAAATCAAATCTCTACCACTTGTAAATGATATGATACACAAATCAAAAGGTCTTTGCATGGTTGTAATGGGTTTTAGGTTACGGGTATGGATACAAGCTAAAGAGACAAAGGTTAGAATCGAGATAATTTCAATATATTACCCCACTATCAAAAGCTTAATTACTGAATCACAAACAAGTATCTAGAACTACATTACTTGAGCTCTCTTTTTTTTAATGACAACTTTAGCTTGCTGAGGATTACAATAATAATACTGAGTTTTTTTTTAATAACAAATCAAGTCAGTACAATATAGGAATCATACTTCATGATTCAGTAACAAAAAATGGTGAACATAGTGAGGTAACAATATTAAATTTAATCTCGATGAAAAAGGGTAAATTAAGTAAGAGTATTTCAACAATAATGGGTTAATGGGTTAATGATAAGGGTTAATCAATAAAAAAGGTTAGTAGGTTCAAAGGGGGTTCACTAAGGGTTTAATTATGTGGGAAGGCTTTTTATGGAGTAAATGGGTTATATCCTAAGTGCCTTTATCATCTCAGTATATCAAATCATGCGTGTGATCTCGACATGTATAATCGAAGCAAGTTCTAGAATATCAATGTTGACACACTCAGACCACAAAAAGCAGTGATCAAGAAAGAAATCTATATGCTGAAAAGGCTCAAAAATCTCACCAAAAATTTGGGTTTTTGATGTCATTCCTATATACTTAAGATTTCAAGATAATACCTCAATTTAGGAAAATAGTCTAAAAATTTTAGTTCTCAAAATATCAACTTACCATGCTCGATTCTCTAATGTCCTATAATCAAATAATCATGCATAATTCCCATGGTCTAATTCATGACATATCAACAATAATTATAGATCAATCACAATTCATTCGATCAAGATTATGAGAAAATCACTTAAGCACAAGACCAAATTCAGGGGTTTGAGAATAATGCAAAAAGTTAGGTATTATGTTCATGTTCACGCCCCACACTTAAAATGTACATTGCCCTCAATGTACAAAGATAGATTATTCAAAATAAAGAAAATCATAAGAGGGAAGGAGGTGAAACTCTCTGTTATATGGATGCGGAGCTTGATTCTGAGGCTGGAGTGTTTGGGGAAAGTGGTAGCTACCATTGTTCTTGGCTTATGAAGAAATTGGGTCGTTGAACATGGCACTCGTTGGGTATTGTTCCCTATTTGTTTCCTCATTCTGTAAAATATTCCTAGCAGCTTTGCTTGGAAGTCTTTAGAATCATGAAGAGCTTATCAAGAGTTGGTGTGGAAGAGAGCATAGTGGGATTACTTGTTAGAAATACCATAAAAATGAAGATGTCTTTCAAAAGAAAATAATAAAATTGAAATAAAAATAAAAATAAAAAGATAGGAGGATTCAATGATCCTCGTCAGTGGGGCCTTCAGTTGGTGGCGCTGGAGTGGCGATGTGAAAGTGCTAGCACAGCTGATGCATCATGGCCTGCATGTCGTCCATCTGTCTGTCACATCGCCGATCTCACTCTTGAATCATCTCGAACTGTGTAGTGCGATACTGCTCGAAGTGAGCAAGTCAGTTGGAAAGGTGTACCAATGAAGCAGCCGTATGAATTGGCCGTTCCCTAGGTGGTGTGGTAGAAGGCTCCTCGTGCTGTGGGGGGACATCATCAAGAATGTCCTCAAGATCCTCCTCGTCAATGGCATGAGTGAGACGGTACTGAGGAGGATCAGTCCCAGGTTGGCACTCGATCATCCTCATGTGTAACATAGTCGTGATGCCTAGTAGGGACATCTGACCTATCAGTGTAAGCACTGATGACTGGGCCACGATGTTGAGGAGGCCAAAGTGTTTGGCAAGGCACGTCACGTAGGGGCCGGTAGAGATTACTCCCTTCCGATACCGCTTGGTCTTATGGCGAATGGCGAAAGCGATGAAATATGCCAAGTCAATTACGTGTGCATTCGCCATGCACCATAAATAGTAGGCGTCGTAGCTATTGATAACATCGGTGCTCTCTCTCCTTCTGGTCAAGGTGTGTGCTAATATGACATGGAGATATCGTAGGGAAGGGGCGAGAGCTGAGGCCTTCGAGCGGCTGGGGTCGTAGGTGGAAGAGAATGGTGCCAAAGCCTTCCAACATAAGGAGGGAGAAATGAGGATACTGCGTGGTAATGCATTCATGTCCTCCTCCTCCTCCATAAACTCATTGGTGTAAAGTCCCAGAGCGACTCCAAACTCTGGGACACTCATCGTGTGAACTAGACCGCCTAATCGGAAGTGAATGGTGCCGGGGTCATCATTGTTCGTCATCACCACCTGTAAATGAAAAGTAGAGCATAATTCTAAAGTTAGCTCTAAATAAGTGGGTTCGGTAATAGCAAAGAACCGTTCCCATAGGTCTGTGGACAGGAGGGCGCAGATGGCATCAGCTAGCTGGACTTGCTCTACAGCAGCCCAGTCGATGGAGCAACCTGTAGTGAGGGGTCGCGCGCGTAGTATTTGAAATAGCTCCTCCTGCAAAGCTTACAGAAACTCAAGGAATGGGTCCAAGCTTTGGTTGTAGCACATACCGAGGAAGAACCCAGTCTCCTACGTCTCTTTGAGGATGGGACCACGGCCTTCTTGCCTCTCAATGATGACATAATGTACCTGAAAATGTATGAGCATTGATATAGTAGGTCCAATATGTGTTAACATTTAACGATATCAAACGAGAGGTGAAAATTTTATATGATTATTCAGAAACATTTACTGGAATCAAAGATGCATCATCAGTTAGGCAAAAATCCTAAAACTAGTATATGTTATTTAGTAGCTTAAATAATTCAAATATAGAAAATACTAAAGCAAATTCCTAACTTATTCAAAACAAATTGGTAACAGTAACAATATCTTTGTAAGGCATATAGAATACCAATGTAGTAATGCAAGTTGGAAAAACAAGGTTGAGAAAGTGAACCAAAAGCTATTGTAGGGTGGTGCACGGGCGTTTTGGTGGCGAGCACGGGCGTGGGGCATGAGTGTACAGCCGTGTGCAGGAAAAATGGAGGGAAAAGAGAGGGGAAAGTGAGGATTGATGCAGGGGGAGTGGATTTCAGGGTGGTTTGGGGGTTGGGGAAGTGAGAATCTGGGGAATGGTGGCCGGAATAGGGATTAGAGAGTGGAGAGGGGAGATTTCGGCTAAGGTTTTGAAAGGAAGAAGAAAATGAACAGTGATTTGCTTATATAGAGGAGGTGCACACAGCCTAGGGCCACGCCCGTGTACTCTGAAGGTGAGCACGTGTTTTTTGAATTTTGCAATTTAGGTCGTGCCCGGCTACTTATCCCACGCCCGTGTGTCTTGGTCGTGTGTGGCACACGGCCAAGTCGCACGGTCAAGCCTAGCTTTGTTCGCTTCGCCCACGCCCGTGTATTGTTGTCCATGGCTTAATGGCACGGGCGTGTCTCACGCCCGTGTCAAAGAAACAGAATCGAGCCTTGCCCCTGGCACGCCCGTGTTCACCTATCAAGTTCACCCACGGCCATGGGAATTTATCGCATCCCGTGTTTTGGGGAAATCATGTCCTGCTTCCACACAGCCGTATCGCACGGCCGTGTCTCTTCCCCTGTTTGGCCACGGCTTTAGCCACGCCCGTGTGCTTGGCCGTGTGTGCTGAAAAACTTTGCAATTCAAAGATAAAGTTAATGATTCAAAGTGTTAGAAATTAAAAATAAAGAAATCAAAATATGTTAGTGCTCGGGTTGCCTCCCGAGAAGCGCTTATTTATAGTGTAAGCTTGATTTACCTCCCTAGTGAATGGTCAATGTGGTTCGAGGAGTTTATACTCCTCATTCCTGCTATCAATCTCATCAAAATAGAGTTTTAATCGTGTGTTGTTTACCTTAAAAATGTTGAACTTGGGGTGACTCACCTCCACCATACTGAATGGAAAAATACTGAGTACTGTAAGAGGGATTTCCTCATTCGGTGTGGTAATGACAATGTGGGGATCTGCGGCATCTAGTAAGACTTTTTCACCGGCTTGTTTTGGCGTAGTTTCGATTTATCATGTGTTCCCGATTTGTGTGCTCGCTATTCGTCTAGCTCCTCTATCTATAGCCTTCGTTCTTCATGAATGTGTCTTCTATCATTTCTAGAACATGGCTCGTGAACTTCTTTGAAGCTTAATTTCTGCAAAGTCATATTGTTAGTTTTAGTAGATTGGTGTGGACTATTACCTTCAATGTTCGATGTGATGCCAAAATTACGAGCTTGAAGGGTGATCGTTTCGTCTCCCACACAAAGTGTAAGCTCACCTGTGCCAACATCAATAATTGTTTTACCAGTTGCTAGAAAGGGCCTTCCTAAAATCAAAGGGGTGTTATTATCCTCCTCTATGTCTAGAACAACGAAATCAACGGGGATATGAACTTATCTACTTTCACAAGTAGATCTTCAATAATACCCCTAGGAAATCTTATAGTTTTATCTTCCAATTGAATGCTCATCCTAGTTTGTTTAGGTTTCCCAAGACCTAGTTGCTTAAATATTTTGTAAGACATTACGTTAATACTAGCCCCTAAATCAACTAATGCATGACTTATATCTAAACTACCAATTAAGTAAGGAATTGTAAAACTCCCTGGAACTTTCAATTTTTGGGGTAGCTTATTCTGTAGAATAGCTGAGCAGACTGCGTTTAGCTCCACATGCGACGCTTCGTCCAACTTCCTCTTATTTACTAAAAGCTCTTTTAAAAATTTTATTGCATTTGGTATCTGCGACAAAGCTTCAACAAACGGTAAGTTAATATGTAATTTTTTCAAAAGTTTAAGGAATTTATTGAATTGTTCGTTTGTGTGGTCTTTCCTTGTCTTGTTAGGGTATGGCACACGAGGTTTATATTCGACAGTCACTGGTTTGTTTGTATTTTGATCTACCTCATCTCTCCCTTTGCTTACCACTGTTTCTTGCATTGATTCTTGTTCAGGCTCAACGACTCCTTCGTCATTCTGGATATTAATTGCGTTGAGTTGTTCCCTTGGGTTGGGTTCATTGTTTCTTGGCAAGCTACCTTGTGGTTGTTCAGAGATTAATTTGGATAGCTAGCCTATCTGAGTTTCGAGCCCTTGGATCGATGCTTGTTGATTCTTAAGTGCTGTCCCGGTATTTTGGAAATAGGTTTTTGACATTGATATGAATTTTGAGAGCATCTTGTCAAGGTTCGATTTCTTCTCTTGTTGATAAGGTGGCTGTTGAAAACCCCGAGGATTTTATGGCTTTTGATTTCCTTGACCACCCCAGGAGAAATTTGGGTGGTTCCTCCAACCTGCATTATAAGTATTATTGTAGGGGTTATTTTGAGATCTAAAGTTATTGTTACCCATATAGTTGACTTGTTCCCCTTCGGTTGTGGGATTGAAGGATTGATACTCTGTATGCACACCTCATCCACTTGAGTCACACCTCATTACTGGATGTACCTGCGTAGAACCAAGTAAACCATCAATCCTTTTATTGAGAAGTTCCACCTGATTAGGGAGCATGGTGACTGAATCGACGTTATAAATGCCGACTGTTTTCGTTGTTTTTTCCTCATAACTTGCCACTGATAATTATTCAGTGACATCTCCTCTATAAACTCATAGGCATCTTCCGGTGTTTTATTGTTGATAGTTCCGCCAATAGCTGCGTCAACCATTTGCTGAGTCGAAGGATTCAGACCATTGTTGAATGTTTGAACTTGGAGCCAAAGCATAACCCATGGTGGGGGCACCTTCTCGGTAAGTCCTTGTATCTCTCTCATGCATTGTAAAGTGTTTCGAAATCCATCTGCACAAAAGAAGAGATATCATTACGTAATTTATCCGTTTTAGCCGGCGAAAAGTGTTTTAGTAAAAAATTTTCGGTCATTTGTTCTCAAGTAGTAATTGATCCATGTGGTAATGAGTTCAACCACCGTTTAGCTTTGTTTCTCAGTGAAAAAGGAAATAACCGAAGACGAATGGCATCATCAGAAACACCATTGATTTTAAATGTATCGTAAAATTCTAAAAAGTTTGCTAAGTGAGCGTTGGGATCTTCATCCTGCAAACCATGAAACTGAACAAACTGTTGTATCATTTGAATTGTGTTAGGTTTTAGTTCAAAAGTATTTACAGCTACAGTCGGTCTAACTATGCTATATTCAGTTCCTGTTAAAGAAGGTTTAGCATAATCATACATAGTCCATGGAGCATGATTTTGATTAGTCGCAATTGCAGGAGGTAGCTAATTGCCTTGGTTTTTAGCCATCTCATCGGTTGGAGGTTGAGTATCATCTTCTTTTTCGTTCTCTATGTATCTTAAGCTGTGCCTTATTTCTCATTGATTTCTACGAACTATACGATCAAATTCTTCGTCAAAAAGTAATGGTCCCGACGGGTTTCTTCTAGTCATAAACTATAAAACTTGCCAAGAGAAAGAAAAAGTAAATTAATAAATAATGATAATAATAATCAAAATTAAATTAAATTGCAAGAAAAATAAACGGCTAAAGTAATAAAAATTAAGCGTTCCTAATATCTTAGTTCCCCGACAATGGCGCCAAAAACTTGATCGCGTGATTCGTAACAAGTAATAAATATTTATAATGAAGATCAAACCTAGACTAACTATTATCATGACGAAAAGGCAAGTGCACCTATCGAACAATAGTATAGTAATGCAAGACCGAGATATCGTACCCAAGGGAACCAAAAGTACTAGTAATAACTATCTTTTTATTATGTAACCTAGAAATAAAGAAGCGTTGTTTATTAAACTAATTAACTAAAATAATTAACTAATTAAACTAAAGTAAAGAGAAAATTTGGAAAAAGACTTGAAGAAAAGTAATTGATAAAGATGACACCCAATGAGGAATCCACCTAGATTTCACTTGTTATCTGACTCTGAACCAGACAATTTATTCATTTGACTTGATCCGTGAGACTCCCTAACCTATATTATTATCTCTTTCGAGACTAATAACGTTTAACCCTCAGTTGAATTAATCGAGATCTCTTTCTTAATTAAAACCCCTAGGGAAGCAGTATATCGATCTATGGACTCCCATATTAACTTTCACCTTAATCCGGCAAAATCTCGTAACCCTATTTCTAGGCGTTCGATCAACTCTGCTTAATTATGGCAAATCTACTCTTAGATAGGGACTTTTTGTCCTCTGCATAAGCACATCAAATCATGGATTAATACCCGGAATATTAACTCAAGCATTAAGAACACATAATTAAGAAAAAATCAAGTATTTATCATACAGTTCAGATAATAATAACTAGATCCATCATAGGTTTCAACCTCCTTAGGTATCTAAGGGGTTTAGTTAATAATAAAATAAGAGTACATCTCAAAAGTATGAAAATAACAAAACATAAAGAAAACTCTAAAACCCTTGAAGGAATTTTAAGAGAGATCTTCAATCTTGGAGTAGTTCCAGCTTTTGGGATGGATCATCTGGTTTCCTTCAAGTAATTCTTGGCGTGTGGTTCTGTACTCCAGAAAAGTTC
Source organism: Gossypium hirsutum (assembly GCF_007990345.1). Classification (NCBI taxonomy): domain Eukaryota; kingdom Viridiplantae; phylum Streptophyta; class Magnoliopsida; order Malvales; family Malvaceae; genus Gossypium; species Gossypium hirsutum. The sequence goes on from NC_053427.1 coordinate 12,009,153, forward strand.
TGGAGGAAGGGGGCCCTTTCTAAGTCATACTTAGGGTGTTTATATAGGCTTTGGATTGGCTTTCTTCCTCCCCAAGTATCCTTTTTCGTGTAAGATATAACTCCTAGAAAAAGGGACACGCCCGTGTGCCACGGCTTTGTGACGTGTTTGCCAGGCCGTGTTTGATCCGTCAAATTGCACACGGCCATACGGGTCAATGGCCAAGCCGTATGAATCATGAAAGCCTTGGTCGACACCCTCGAAAGACACGGGCATGTGAGTAGCCCGTGTGGCAAGGCTTAGGTCGTGTCATCTTCTTGATTTGGTGTGTTTTGTCCCTTTTTTGGCTCGTTTTTGGCTCCTTTTTACTCTTGGTGCTCTCCTGAGTACAAAGCATGAAATAACCGGATTAAGAGCACCAAAATCCACAAATATAGTAATAAACATCCATAAATATGCTAAGTAGTTGGGATAAAAATATGTATAATTTGGCGTTTATCAATTATTTTTGATAGAGATTATCGCTTCACTTCTCGGTTCTGGAAGGAATTACACAAAGCTCTAGGTTTGAGATTGGACTTCAGTACTACATTCCATCCTTAGACTGATGGTCAATCTGATAAAGTGATTTAGATACTGAAGGATATGCTTCGGAGCTGTGTAATTGATTTACGAGGTAGTTAGGAAGATCATTTGTTGTTAGCTTAGTTCACCTACAATAACAGTTTCTAGGCTAGCATTCAAATTGGACCTTATGAAGCTTTATATGGTCATAAGTGTTGCACTCTGCTATGTTAGACTGATTTGGGCGAGCGTCGAGTTTTGGGTCCTGAGTTAGTTTCTGAGACTGAGGATAAGGTTAGGCTAATTCGGGATCGTCTGATGGCAGCTTCTGATAGACAGAAATCTTATGCAAATCTGAAGAAGTGTGATATTAAGTACTCTATGGGGGACTTCGTTTTTCTTAAGGTTTCTCCATGGAAGAAAGTTCTGAGATTTGGCCGTAAGGGCAAGTTGAGCTCTAGGTTCATTGGGTCGTATCAAATTCTAAAGCGTATTGGACTGATCACTTATCAGTTAGAGCTACCTCCAGAGTTAGACCGTATCCACAATGTCTTTCATGTTTCGATGTTAAGGCTGTATTGGTCGGATTAATATCATGTGGTCTCTATTGAGAAAATCGAGGTTAGACCGGACTTGACTTTTAATGAGGAGCCAATTCAGATTCTGGATTGAGATGTTAAGGTTCTGAGAAGGAAGTCTATATCGTTGGTAAAGATTTTGTGGCAAAATCATAGCACTTAGGAGGCCACATAGGAATCTAAGGACTTGATGCATCCGTAGTATCCTCATCTATTCTGATCAGGTAAATTTTGAGGTCAAAATTTCTTTTAGGGGGTAGAGTTGTAATGCCCTGAATAATTTATTCCTATTTCTATAAATATCTGGCACAACTGTGTATCTACTTCAATGGCTAAGTGTTTTGGGTGTGTGTATGAGGTCTTGGGTTCAAGTCCCAGATTTGTTAATTTTGTTATTTTTTGACCTAAGCCTTACCTTTGTTCAGTGGGTTTATATTTAATTGCATGTAAATTCATATCAGAATGGGCTTCCTAGTTTGGTGGTTGAGTGAGTGTTAGTGTACCTGAAGGTTTTTTGTTTGAATCCTTGTGTGGGCAAGGCTGTTAATCTTTGTTCTAGTCAGCTATTAGTGGTTTGATGGAGTTAGGAGTCTAGGGTGGTTAATGTGTGAGATTTAGTGGGATTGTGCAGTTTGTGGGATGTTTTCCAGATAGTTGTTCTATTTTTTTTATTATTTTTCCTTTCTCTCTCTTCTTCCTTCTCTCTAACATTTCTGTTCTCATTTTTCCTATCAAATTTTTGCCTCTTCCAATCGTGGTTTTTCTCTTCTCGGTTCTACCATTCGTTTTGAAGGTAAGGGTTTGTGTTGGTGTTTTGAGAGTCCCTTTTGTATTTTTGTTGTTTTTTGGTGTGTTGAGTTAATCTGGTAAACTGTGTTGGTAGGTGTTCTTCAGGAAAATAGAGACCTTCAGTGGTGTAGTGAAATCTCATGGTTGCTGCTGCAGAAGGTAAGTTTTTTTGAATCATTGGAGAGTAGTTTTTGTTATGTTTCCGAGTTATGATCAAGAGGTGTTTTGGTTGGATTCAGAGGATTTGAGTAATCGTGGGTATTTTTATTATTTTTATTAGGTGTTGTTCACTAAAAGAGTGATTTTGCATCAAAAGGTGTGTACCCAAAATGTAGAAAATCGAGCTTCAGTGAAAGCCAAAAACCCACACTATTGATGCCCGTGTGGTTGGCCGTGTGCGAGACACGGCTGTGTGGTCGACGAAGGCACGGCCGTGTGAAAAACATGACCTTGTGTGGTACGACTGTGGCCATGTGGGCCTACATGAGTGAGTCACATGGGCGTGTGGATTCTAGACCAGGCCGAGTGGGCCATACAGGCGTGTGGGCCCACACGAGCATGTGGACCCATATTTCAAAAAATTTCCCTAGGATCGCACGGGTCGTTTCGATCGATTGTGAGCCTACTGTAGGGTTGGTAAGGGCTAAAAAAACCATAAAACTATAGATTTGATAGTCTGATATTCTATTCTGAGCATGACAATGCTATACATGTTTGATTATTCTAATATCTGTACATAAGCATGTTGAGCATGTCTAGTATGATATTTTGTATCTGATTCTGTATATGATTGTGGGGTGGGATTTGTATATGAGGAGGAAGTATTCTGTACAAAAATTTTCGTTTATATTCTGGCAGCTTGGCTACACATTATTTGACATGTGTCGTAATGGCACGATATGGTGTATAGGGATAGGTGGGTGTTTTTAACCCCACATGGTGTGATGGGATGGTCGGAGTTGGTGTGCAGAGGATGGGGGTAGGATTCTGTATATCTGATCTGCATATTTGATTTTGTTTACTACATCTGAAAACGACATGAATCTAGCTCTATATATGTATGTTTGCATGTTTAATTCTATTAGGTTACACACTGAGTTTACGAAAACTGTAACACCCCAAACTCGACCTAAAAGTTTAGGTCGAATCCCGGATGCTACATTGATCACCGAAGTGATCGTAGGCAAAACTTTACAAAACAATTGATATGTCAGTTCTTAAATCTTAAACATTTAAAACCAGTCAGTAAAATTACAGTTAAAATGGTAAATAATTATAAGCGGAATAAAAATGATGAAAACTTAACTCGAACTTGTGCCACAGTTTTAATAAAATCCTACAGTCCAAAAGTAATTAACAAGTAGAAACAACTGGTAATGTATTCTTCTCTGAGACTATCCGAGACCTCCGCATACCGAGCCCAGTGTCAGAATTTGGAAATGTACCTAAAAAGGAAACAACTGGAAGGGGGAGCTACTCGAGTTCAGTATGAGATCGGAACAAGACATAAGACAAAAGTTACAGATTTCAAATCAATAGCGCAACATATTTTCAAATACTCACAGAGTCAGAAAGCATACCTAAAACTAGTGTCCAAACAGAGCTTAACAATCAGAACACATCAAGTTCACACAAAAGTCTCAGTACAAATGCTAATCAAACAAATAGATTACAGACAACTAGTCTTACAATCAGAACTCACAGACAGATGCGGGTGAAATGCAGTCAAATAAACCCACCCATCCAGCCAATACACCTCTCTGTCCCCCGATCACACCTCATAAGAGATGTTAAAGCTCATCCAACTAAACACACCAATTAGGATCTCGAAAGGCCCATCCAACCCTACACACTACATATGTAGACTAAGCCACTCAGATAATGATAAGCAGCAAGGCTTACGTATGTGTTGTACTGTGCAATGTGGTATACCGCTGTCAAGGTGAGTTGTAGTTTAAACTGCTAGATCAGATAATGGTACGTAGCAAAGCTGACGTACGTACAATATAGTGTAATGTGGTAATCTGCTGTACCGACATGTTACAGTTAAACTGCCAGATCAGATCAGAATCAGTCTCCCTTCTCTTCACCACCCAACCCAAAACAGTTTATGCAAGTGCATGTATGCATTCAATCTCACAGAACAATGACACAGTATCAAACATTCAAACAGAAAAAATATGCACACACACACCCTGGTTAATCGGGTTCAGAGTCAAACATTCCATATATCAATTACAAATTACACTTAATCAGCAGCCCAAAACGGAGTCTTAAGTACCCTTGTTTAAGCTTAGCCAAGGGTTAAAGCACGAAAATACATTTTCAAATCAGAACTGCACACAGAACCAATATTAGTGTCTTAGGACTAGATGCTCATGTACTTTGGTTGTATGGACATGCCTAGGTCGTGCGGGAGGTCACAAGCCTGTGTAAGAAGGGGCACACGGCTGTGTGACTGCGGCACACGCCCGTGTGAAGAGAGACATACTGTCGTGTGATTGAAGCACATGCACGTGTGGACCAAGGACATTGCCGTGGGAAAAGGTTGTGTAACTCTCTGTCCATTTGCACTTAATTCAAGTACAGGACTATAACATCCCAATTTTGGGACTAGTAGGAACAATGGTTTCGGGACCACAAATTCAATGAGGAAAATTTTATTTTATTTTATTTTTATGGTCTAAAATTTCACGAAATGATTTCATGAAAATTTCGTTCGAAAATTTTGACGTTTTGGCATTCAATTTAGTCAAAAGGACTAAATCGTAAAAAGTGCAAAAGTTGAGTTCTACATGCTAGACGTGTCCAATAGTTATGAAATTTTAAATTGGAGGTCCTTATATGGTAATTAGACCATTGGTTAAGTTGTTGGACAAAAATGGATATGGTTAGGCATGTTTCCAAATTTTTTCATTAAGGGCATTTTGGTCATTTAGTTATTAAAATGAATTAAAAACAAAATTAAAAGCCAATTTTTGTCCACCTTCAAGCTCTTGCCCAAAACTTGCATGGAGAAACCATGGCTAGGGTTTTTCAAGCTTCCACGCTTGATTATCAAGGAACACAAGGATTGAGTTTGAGGCCCAAGACAGCAAAAAGGAGGGAAAAATCCATCTATGCCTCCACTCCCATTACTTGCCACCCAAGTAACCCTAATGTAGCTAAATTCTCACTACATGTTGCCTTAATTCTTCCCTATATAAAATCCTCTTCATTCTACTATTTTTCATATCCCTTAAAGCAATTTGCTTAACCCTAAAAATCCCTAAATCTCCCTCTTGTGGCGCTAGCCTCAAATCTTGAAAGAAACCCCAGTCTCTCTTCTTTTTTTTCGAAATCACCTATTGCCGCCACAAGAAGATTACTGAAGTACCAACGTTGCCGTTGTACACTACCGTTGCTGTCGTTGTTGTCGCACCATCCTTGCTGTCGCAATATTTTTGTCGTAGCAAGTCCTTACCCACCTTGCCGATTTTTCCTTTCCCCCTTGTGCAGAAACTTTTCCAAATTCTCAAGAAAAGTTACCATGTCTCGTAAAAGAACTAGATCTTTAAAGACTACTCATGAAAACTTGATTTTGATTGATGAAGAAGTGAAAGAGAGATTTGATTCAATCTTCAAGCATCAACCCATGATGCCAAAAAAAGGTTTTAACTTGAAGAGTCATGATTTGATTGTTGTTCCTATACTGATTAGAAAGAAAATCAATGCTCTCAAGTGGGAATGATTTTGTGATGCTTGTTCAGTTCCTGATGAAGAACTAGCTCAAGAATTCTATGCTAGTTTGACTATGCAAGATGCTATTGATGTCATCGTTCGAAAGAAAAAGGTACCTCTTACTTATAAGTCCATCAATAATTTGTTTAACTTACCTGATGTTGAGGAAGATGAGTACTACCCTATGATGAACAATATCAGTTGGGATTTTCTTCAACAAATGTTTGATATTGTGACAAATCTGGGATCCCAATGGATTATAAGAAAGTATGGGAGCCATTCTTGCTGAAGGGAATACCTAAAACCAATAGCAAATATATGGTTTTATTTCGTTCTCTACAGTTTTATGCCTATCTTACATAGTTCCACTATCTCGATGGAGCGTATGCTTTTGTTATATGCAATCTTGACAGAAAATTCCATTAATGTTGAGAAAATTATTCTCAAAGAGATTCATGATTGTGCTAAAGAGAAGACATGAAGTGCTTATTTTCCATCATTAATCAGTTCACTTTGCTTAAGGGCCGATGTTAAAACACAAGCAAATCTGAAGGGGCATTATGTTCAAGGGTGCATTACAAATCATGATCTTGAAAGGTTAGTAGAGAGGCTGCATGAGCTGAATCAAGGCAAGCAAGAAGAGCCAACTGAGATAGATACTGAGGAGTCAACAAAGGAAACTGAAATGAAGCTAATTCAGTTATAGACACTGAAGAAGAAGAATTTGACAAGGAACCGAACTGTCCTAAACTAGTTGAAGGATCTACAACCCATGAACTAAAGGTTAAGCCAGAAAAAGAAACAATCAAGCTAAGTGTTGAACCTGAATCTACAACTCCAATGCCGACTTCTACAAGTGCTTCAAAGAAATTTGAGTTGTCAATTATGATGATATGTGCAAGTTCATGCACAATCAACAACAAACTTACTAGAAATATGCAAAAATTAGAGATGAATCAATTCAAAATAATTTTAAGAATATCTCTAATAATTTTGTTCCTGAGTTCCTAGATGTTATCTTTGAGACATGAATGGAAGATACTGACTATGCAAGTGGAGATGGAGCTGAAGAAAACAAGGGGAATGAGTCAAAAAAATAAAAGGGGGGATTCTTGTCTTGTTATTTTTTTAATTATTTTAGTTTTTTAGGGATTTATTTCTTTCGTAATTAGGATTTAATTTCTACAGAATAAAACATAGCAAGCATGAATAAACTTAACACTTCTATAAAAAGAAAAAGACTAAGTGATGTGGTAAGAGGAATGAACATGTCTAGGATTGAGTTATTAGGAAAAACTTGGTATTTAAGCAGTCTTAATGACTCACCTCTCTTTCTTTACAATCCTACCTGGTGTTCAGTTTTCATTCATTACTTTGTTCTTACAATGAGAATATTGGTTTTTCTAAAAGGGGGTAAGGCAAATAAATTGCTCAAATTTTAAAATTTTCAAGTATGTTTCAATCATTTCTCTTATAAGTATGTTTTAATAAATGAATGTTTAGAGACATTTTTTTGTTAATGAGATAGTTTGTATGCAAGTATGAATGATGATTCTATCTAACTGAAAGTATATTATCATGAAGAATAGAATGCTTGTATGATCTTAGCCTTAGTAATGTTTGCTATGAAAACTTAGTTTCTCTTGAGATTAGACATGCATGAAGGTTTATATCTTTAGAATTGACTTAGTAACTTTCTTGAGCTGAAATCCTAGGAGACATAAAAATCTAAAATGATTTAGGCATTATTTCTTTGGATCGTTTGAGCCTTTTCAAGCCAACCCTATGATATTAGACTTTTAAAACTGTAATTTTGAGCTTAAAGGATTGTTTATTGCAATGAACCTACATTATAAGCCACATTACCATCTTTTTAAGTTATCCTAATTTTTTGCACCCATCTTAACTAAAGTTGTCTTGGTAATCAACATTTGAGGAAATTTTCAAAAAGATGTATGTGCTCATGCTTAAAAAAATAGAAAAAAAAAGGAATGAGATGAAGGAAGAGCGAATAAAAGTTTACTCAGTCTCCAAAAAGAAAAATGTATGAGCTTACTTTCAAAATAAGTTTGGGGATGTCCCAAAGGTTCACTTAAAGAAAAAGGTTGTATTTCGAGAAATCCAAGACAAAGTTAAAGGTTAAGATTTTGCAACCAAAACGTCTCATCTCTTAAAGTCTCTACCTTTAACTGAGCCCCATTACAACCTTATAAAAGACCTGTTGATTTGATGATTATGTCACCTACATTAGTGGAGAGGCAGTACTAAGTTCAACAAATGAAGATCATAAATAAGCCTTATGATTGTTTGCTTGATTGATAAGAAATTAGTTGAATGAAGAATGTTATCTGTGGCTATGACATACATACAAACTATGATTCATGTTGGCATATTTTGAAACTTAGTATGAAACTCTAAAACTGTTTGCATATGAATTACTTGTTAATAAAGAATATCTAAGAACATGAAGTTATTAATGCATGATTATGGGACAAAGATTGATGTTGCTTACACAGTTAGCAATTTTTCCTTAGCAAGACCTTTTGCTGTGCATAACATTGCTCGGGACAAGCAATGATTTAAGTTTGGGGGTGTGTAAACTGAAAATATATAGGATTTTTCCTATGTAATTTATCACATTTTTATTTAAATTCGTTGTTAAAACTAAGTAATTGTTTAATAAATTAATGAAATATGTGAAAATTTGAAATTAGGACATAGAAATTATTAAAATGTGATTTTTATACTTTATTATATAGTTTTCTTGCATAAAATGGCTTATTTTATATTTGTTTGAACATATTATATTTTTAAGACATAAAATGGGTCATGCATGATTAAATTAAATAATAAAATATAAAATTATATTTAATAATTCATTTTAAAATATTCCATTAATAAATTAGGTTTTAATTAATTATTTAAATTGGATAAAATTTTATTCTTTGGTCCTTTAATTTATTGATTTATTTTGGATAGGTCTGATAGCTTTGCTGAATTACAAAAAAAACTGTCCAAATTGAAGACCAAGTCAACCCAAGTCAACCCAAGTCAACCGAAGATTTACATTTGAACTAGTCTTAGTCCGGAGTTGTTATGGCGTTTAAACTTGATCGCGAGATTTCGTGATAGGTATAAAATATTTATAATTACTCATTCTTGAACTAACTATTATCGCGATGTAAGCAACTGTACATATCGAACAGTAGTATAGTTTTAGCAAGACCAGATTGTCGAACCCAAAGGAACTAAAAGTACTAGTAATGACTATCTTTTTATTATCTAGCCTAAGAATAAAGGGGTTTTTTTTAATTGAATAATTATCTACACTAAGAACGCACAGAGAAAAGAAGTAGGGAATGGCTTTTGGGAAAAATCGATTAACTTAAGACAATACCTAAGGAAAAATCCACCTAGACCTTACTTGTTATTCTGGCTCCGAATTAAACGATTTATTCATTCAACTTGTTCCGTAGAGATCCCTAAGTTATGTTATTATCCCTATTCAAGATTAATAACGTCTAATCCCTAGATTGAATAATTGAGACTTTTCTCTAATTAACACTCTAGGGTTGCATTAACTCGATTTATGGATCCCCTTATTAGGTTTCATCCTAATTCGGCAAAATCTTGTCACCCTATGTCTAGGCGCGCAATCAACTCTGCTTAATTATGACAAATGTACTCTTAGACAGGGTCTATTCCTCCTCTGAATAAGAGCTTGTCTTGAATCAGTATCCTGGGATATTAAAACAAGAATTAAGAACTCATAATTAAGAACAAGTTAAATATTTATCATACGATTCATAAAATAATAACAAGATTTGTCTTGGGTTTCATTTCCCTTAGGTATTTAGGGGTTTTAGTTCATAACTAAATAAGAAAACATCTCAGAATAATAAAGAATACAAAACATAAAGAAAACCCAAAACTCCTGAAGGGAAATTGAGGAGAGATCTTCAGTCTTGATGATGAATTCTGCTCGTGAGATGGATCAATCGGCTTCCTTAGAGTAATTCCTTACCCCCTATTCTCTGCCTCATTTTTCCTCCTCCTCTATGGTGTATTTATAGGCTTTGGAATGCCTAAAAACCCTCAAAATTGGCCTTTTTCTAATTGGACTCAACTTGGGCTCGGAAAGGACACGCCCATGGCACACGCCCGTGTTCGATTACTTCAGGTTGTGTTCGGGCCTACCAAATTGATATAGTCGTGTGATCTGCCCGTGTGAGGAGGTCCAGGCCTTGTTGATTTCACACTTTGGCCCATTTTCTCCGTTTTTGGCTCGTTTCTCATTCCTTTCGTTCTCCTATGCTCTCCTAAGTATAAAACATGAAATTAAAGCATTAGGAGCATCTTATTCACCAATTCTAATGAGAAATTATCCATAAAATGCATTAAACATGGGGTAAAAACATGTATAATTTATGGTTTATCAAATACCCCCACACTTAAGCATTTGCTTGTCCTCAAGCAAAATTCTCAACTCATAATCAAAATAAATTCTTCTCAACTTATAATTTTTATTGATAATATCTCATATTAATCTATAAGTAATCATACATTGAGAATTCAACTCAAAGAACATAAAAGTTTCAAACATTCCAAGTTGAGTATTTAATCATGCAAACATAGGTGTCTCCCCTTTTTTGAGTAATTACCTTTGATCCAGAATATCACAGAGTTTCACATCCTCACTAAAGATTCACTCAAATCACTCAAGGTGTTTAAGGACAATAAATGAAGCACTCAATAGTCAATAATGAAAAATCATTACCATAGGCTTGCATGAAAATCAAATCTCCACCACTATAATTTAAAATGATACATCAATCAAAAGGTCTTTAGAGGGTTGTACTGAGGCTTGGTTAGGGGGTGTGGTCACAAGCTGAAAGAAAGGGTTAGAATCGAGATTGAATTGAAAAATTACCTAACTAGAAAAAGAGTTAATAATTACTTGCGTACAACAGAGCTTCTTCTCAAAATATGAAATTACAGATATGTATACATAGTTTTTTTTAAGAACAAGTTAAATAATATAGACTAACTATTAAGAACAAAACATAGCTAAGCAATCCATTCAACTCAAATCTCGACAAAAATAGGGATTAATTTAGGGGATTTCAACAATAATAGGTTAAAGGCTAATATTAAAGGTAATACAAGAAATGGCTTGTTAGGCTCAAGGGGGTTTACTAGGGGTTAATCGTGAAGGTAGGCTTTTCATGGCATGAGTGGGTTAATCCTAAATGCTTTAATCATTTTGACATATCAAATCAAATGGTGTGGTCTCGACATGCATAATCAAGCAAGTTCTAGAATAATAGTTCAATACTGACGCACTCAAAGCAATAATAAAAGTGAGTATGAAAGAATTAATAGATGCTCAAAAGGCTCAAAAATCTCACAAAAATTATGGCTTTTTGATGTTAAAAACTTGTGAATTCCAATTCAAAGTAATACCTAAACTTTGGGGAAACAGCCTAAGATTTTGAATTCTTAAAAATCAACTCATCATGCTTGATTCTCTAATGTCTTAAAGTTTAAACAATCAATGCATAAATTTCTATGTTTTAATTCAAGATATATCAATCAAAGTCATAAATCAATTAAAATTTATCCTAAATATGATATGAGAGCTTTTTAAGGGAACAAGGCAGTCATTTAGGGATTTTTCTGATAAGGAAATGAATGCTCCCTCACACTTAAGATGTACATTGTCCTCAATGTACAAAGATAGGTATTATAGATTATAAAAATAAGATAGGGAGAGAAGTGAAACTTTCTATATTAAGAATGGATGATATTCTTGGATTGATGAGATCAAGTATTGGAGATAACTCTGGATGGCAAGCTTGAATCTGAAGGTAAGTCGTTTTTAAAAGGAAAACAAATGAATCTTAAAATTTAATGAAAGAAAAAGAAAATAAGATAATTTTTCTAATTTTTCAAGTGGCACGGTCGGTGCACACGCCCGTGTTGTTCGTGTCCCGTCCGTGTTCGTCGCGAGTTATGATGTCGTCACACGACCTTATCGCACGCTCGTATGTATAGGCTGTGTGGCTACATGATCGTGTCACACGGCCGTGTTTGGTGTGGTTCGCTTCCCCTACGGTCGTGTAGGTTTTCGCATGCCCATGTCATTCTGACAGTGTTGTCCACGGGTGCTTCCACACAGGCGTGTTGCACACCCGTGTTGTTTTGGCAGGCTCGACCACGGCCATGTCGCATAGTCATGGTGTTTTATCGAAGCACGTGTTGGGGGAATCCTTGCCCTATTTTCACACGGCTTGTAACACCCCTAGCTCGAGTCCGATCGCCAGTTTAGGCTATGAGGTATTACCGAGCTAAACATTTAAAATTCCATTCACAAAATAATTCAACAAAGACATAAATCGAGTCAAGTACAAACTGATCTTGAGTTATATATATATATACACCATTTCCATATTGCCAAATATATTTACAATTACAAAACATATATTAGTCAACAGCCTAACCTATACATGCCATATCGAGACCAAAATATAACAGTACCAACAAGATCGATAGTATGATGAACTGCTGACGATCCCCGAGTCGGTGGCCAAAATCAACAATCTATAAAACAGAGAAATAAGAAACAGAGTAATCTTTTGAGGCTTAGTAAGTTTTAAGCATTTCATTCAATTAAAGATTGTCATTTAAAATGAACATCAGGTATCACAAATCTCGTATTCTAATTGTAATTCACTTGGCCTACACTGATCGATTAGGTCATTGTCTTATTCTCAAATACCAAATCCACCCACATGCATAGATATATCGTTCTTAATACCAATAATTCACTTTGAGATCAATTCACATAGGACTACATAATACGTACCTTAACATGTAAAATATATATGTTACTTACTCAACAATGGTTACCACGAACATTCAACATCGTATTCTTACTTAACTTACTGGCATAGGTCCTGTCAAGTCTTAGAACTCGAAACACATTTCTAGCACAAGCCCGCGGGTCTTTAACCCAGATTCCATTCCAGCACGTAGCCTGTGGACTTCAAGTCTGGATATATTTCCAGCACATAGCCTGCGGACCTCATGTCCGGATATATTCCCAGCATATAGCCTGCGAACCTCATGTCCGGATATATTCCCAATATCATGCATACTTAATCATACTTCAACACATCTCATTCGACCTATCACTTTAGTAGTCATTTACTGCATTCGGATATAAGCTTAATATGCACATCATCATTCACATTTTGGCTCAAGAGTTATACTTAATATCACACATTCATTTCACCATTCAAGCTTAAACTCAAAGTGACCATTATACTATGAATCGTATACATGCACCATTTATTATACAACTATATTCAAGTACAACCCAAACTCGTAACTCACTTAATATACTCTTATAAAGCATCGTCAATTACATACTAAAGGAAACTACTCAAAACTTACCTCAGATATACTTGAACGATTGTGAAATGGCTACTCGGTTACTTTCTCTTTTCCCTTATCCGAAATTGCCTCCCTATGCTCTTGAGCTTTAATTCAACAAATTTTAAACTAGTCATTATTCGACTATTCAAGTATTACTTTCAGAGTATAATACATATATATTCGACTTTCACACATACAGATTATAGTAAGCTTATAAGAAATCAATAAGCAATTCATTAGCAAAATTTTATCAATGTTTACAATATAATCACAATTCCACTATAAGCTGACTTCTTGAGCAACAGTCACTAAATTATTTATAACTGGAGCTACAAAACTCCAAATCAATTGCTATAAATTTTCCCCGAAAATATACTCATTTATCTTTTATCCATAAAATTTTCATAATTTTTAATTTAGCCAATCAATACCATATTTTCCTAAAGTTTTCCCTTGTTTCACTGTTTGACTAATCTGACCACTCTTCACTACGAAATAAATTTCTCATTATACAGACTTCAAAATATGTTCTTGTTTATTTCATTTGAAACTAGACTCATCAAGCTTTAATTACATAATTTATTTAGCTTCTAACTCAACTTCCACAATTTATGGTGATTTTCCAAAATCACTTTACTGCTGCTGTCCCAAACAGATTATTACCAATTCACTCTTTCACACATTCTTTGCATACATATTATTTAAACATGTATATCACCAATCAATTTCATCATATATATCTATAATTTCACTTAAGCATAATATCAATACAACACATTGTGCTCAAATCATTATTCAAGTTCAAATTCGGCTAACACACATATAAACACTAGCAACTAAATATTAACATTTGCATTTCACCATAATAGCCAATTGCCATTAAGAAATTAAGCCGCAATTATTCAATTTTACCAAGCTTCAACTTAATTTAACTTATAATAGTTCATAACACATTTAAAGCACATACATTACTAAATTTTATCCAAGTCCACAATCGGCCATAGTACACCCAACATATTAGCCGATTTCCTACTTAGCATCTAATGCACATATATGCTTAATTTGTTTAGCTCAACCTCACCTATCTAACATTATTCATCAAAAGAACATGAAACAACAACCATTTCTTTCATTTCAATCAAGAACAAATGCTCGCAACACAACCAAAAACCAAAATATATTTCATGGGTTAAGGTAGATTCAAGAAAAGAACTCATAAACATCAAAATAGAAGCAAACTACCATGAATTTACCTTGGATTTTTCTTCCCCAAGTGACCAAACATTCATGAGCTTCCCTTCCCCAATTTGTTTTCTTACATTCGGCTATGAAGAACAAAAATGGACAAGCTTTGTTCTTTTCACCATTTTGTTATTTTACTATTTTTTTAATATAATGCCATTACCTATTAAAATGCTTAAATAAAATATAAATTATCTATCAACCATCACTATGGCCGGCCACTAAACTAAAATTGGTCCATTTGACATGCAAGTCCCCCATGTCACAATTCATGCATTATTTGGCACTTTAAAATTTACTTATGACATTTTCAAGTTTTATCACATGGGTCCTATCTTATAAATTTCACATAGAAATGACAAAATTAAAGCATGAAACTTTCACACATGCATGTACACACACAATAAGCATAGAATATAACGGTTAATTATTTTTATGACTCGATTTTGTGGTCCCAAAACCACTTCCCGAATATGGTCAAAATAGGGCTGTCACACGGCCATAAGCACGCCCGTGTGCTTGGCCGTGTCTCTGTGGAAACACATGTATTCAAGATTTCAATTAGTAAGTTAGGAGTTAAAAACCAAAATTTAAAGAAATTAATATTGTTAGTGCTTGGGTTGCCTCCCGAGAAGCCCTTATTTATAGTTTAAGCTCGACTTACCTCTCCAGTGAATGGCCATGGTGGTTTGAAAAGTTTATACTACTAATTCCTGCTATCAATCTCATCAAAATGAGGTTTTAATCGGGTGTTGTTTACCTTAAAAGTGCCGAACTTGGGATGACTCACCTCTACCATACCGAATGGAAAAATACTGAGTACCGTAAGAGGAATTTCCTCATTCCGTATGGTAGTGATAATGTGGGGATTTGCGGCATCTAATAAGACCTTATCACCAACCTAAAGTTGATTTTGAGAGGTATTGGGCTCATTTTGGCATAGTTTCGATTTATCGTGTGTTCTCAGTTTATGTGTTCACCATTCATCTAGCTCCTCTACTTGCAGCCTTCGTTCTTCATGAATAGAACCTTTACTATTGTTCGAGAGTGGCTCATGTACTTCCTTCACTCTTATCTCCTGTAAAGTGGGTTGTATCATGTGGTCAGTTTTAATAGAATGGCTTAGGTGATCACCTTCAATTTTTGATGTGTTGTCAGAATTGCGAGCTTAAAGGGTGAGTGTTTCATCTCCTACGCGAAGCATGAGTTCACCTGTGCTAACATCAATAATTGTTTTAGCAGTTGCTAAAAAAGGCCTTCCTAGGTTTAAAGGAGTATTGCTATCCTCCTCTATGTCTAAAACAATGAAGTCAATGGGAAATATAAATTTATCGATTTTGACTAGCATATCTTCAATAATACCCCTAGGAAATCTTATAGTTTTATCTGCTAATTGAATACTCATCCTAGTCTGTTTGGGTTTCCTGAGACCTAGTTACTTGAATATTTTAAAAGGCATGATGTTGATACTAGTCCCTAAATCAGCTAATGCATTATTAACATCTAAACTACCAATTAAGTAAGGAATCGTAAAACTCCCTGGATCTTTTAGTTTGTTCGGTAGCTTATTTTTCAGAACAGCTGAGCACACTGCATTTAGCTCCACATGCGACACCTCGTCCAACCTCCGCTTATTTTCTAAAAGCTCTTTTAAGAATTTCATTGCGTTTGGCATCTGGGATAGAGCTTCAATAAACGGTAAGTTAATATGTAGTTTTTTTAAGAGTTTAAGGAATTTACCAAATTGTTCATCTGAGCGGTCTTTCCTTGTTATGTTGGGGTATGGTACTCGAGGTTTATATTCAACATTTACTGATTTTTTTGTATTTTGATCTACCTCACCTTGACCTTTGCTTACCACAGTTTATTGTCGTGGTTCTGGTTCAGGCTCCACAAATCCTTATTCATCTTAAACATTAATCGCGTTAAGCTATTCCCTTGGGTTGGGTTCAGTATTACTTGGCAAACTACCTTGTGGTCATTTGGAGATTAGTTTGGAAAGCTGGCCTATCTGAGTTTCGAGCCCTTGGATCAATGCTTATTGATTTTTAAGTGCTGCCTCAGTGTTCTGAAAATGGGTTTTTGACACTGATATAAACTTTGAGAGCATCTCTTCAAGGTTTTGCTTATTTTCCTGTTGGTAGGGTGGTTGTTGAAAACCTGGAGGACGTTGTGGTCTTTGATTTCCTTGGCCTCCCCACGAAAATTGGGATGGTTCCTCCAACCTGCATTGTAAGTGTTACTAAATAGATTGTTTTGAGGTCGAGGATTATTACCCATGTAGTTTAGTTGCTCGTTATCCATGTTATGGCCATAAGGTTGATATTCCGAATGGCTTGTTCCACCGCTACTTGCTTCACACTGCATTACTGGGTGAACCTATGAAGAACTAAGAAAACCATCAATCTTTTTATTTAAGAGTTCCACATGATTAGAGAGCATGGTGACTAAATCGACATTATAAATGCCGGTTGTTTTCGTTGGCTTTGTCCTCATGACTTGCCACTGATAGTTATTCAATGATATCTCCTCAATAAACTCATAGGCATCTTCAGGTGTTTTATTATTGATGGTTCCGCTAGCAGCTGCGTCAACCATTTTCCTAGTCGAAAGATTCAGACCATCGTTGAATGTTTGAACTTGGAGCCAAAGCGTAACCCATGGTGAGGGCACCTTCTCAGTAAGTCCTTGTATCTCTCCCATGCATCGTAGAGGGTTTCTAAATCCATCTGCACAAAAGAAGAGATGTCATTATGTAATTTAGCTGTTTTAGCCGGCGGAAAATATTTTAGTAAGAATTTTTCAGTCATTTGTTCCCAAGTAGTAATTGACCCTCGTGGTAACAAGTTCAACTACTGTTTAGCTTTGTTCCTTAATGAAAAAGGGAATAACCGAAGACGAATGGCATCATCAGAAACGCCATTGATTTTAAATGTATCGCAAAATTCCAGAAAGTTTGCTAAGTGAGCGTTGGGATCTTCATCCTGCAAACCATCAAACTGAACAAATTGTTGTATCATCTAAATAGTGTTAGGTTTTAATTCAAAAGTATTTGCAGCTACAGTAGGTCTAACTATGCTAGATTCAGTTCCTGTTAAAGAAGGTTTAGCATAATCATACATATTGCGTGGAGCAGGATTTTGATTAACCGCAATTGCAGGAGGTAGCTGATTGCCTTGGTTTTCAGCCATCTCTTCGGTTGGGGGTTGAGTATTGTCTTCTTGCTCGTTCTCCGTGTATCTTAAGCTTTGCCTTATTTCTATTTGGTTTCTACGAACTATGCGATCGATTTCTTTGTCAAAAAGTAGTGGCCCTAACGGGTTTCTTCTAGTCATAAACTATAAAAACCTGCCAAGAGACGGAAAAAAATAAGTAAGTAATAATATAAAATTAAATTGCAAGAAAAAAATGGCTACAGTAAAAAAAATTGAGCGTTCCTAATATTTCAGTTCCCCGGTAATGGCGCCAAAAACTTGATCGCGAGATTTCGTGATAGGTTTTAAATATTTATAATTACTTGTTCTTGAACTAACTATTATTGTGATGTAGGCAAGTGTACCTATCGAACAGTAGTATAGTTTTAGCAAGACCGAATTGTTGAACCCAAAGGAACTAAAAGTACGTAATGACTGTCTTTTTATTATCTAGCCTAAGAATAAAGAGGTTTTGTTTTAATTGACTAATTATCTAAACTAAGAACGCACAGAGAAAAGAAGTAGGGAATTGTTTTTAGGGAAAATCGATTGACTTAAGACAATACCTAAGGAAAAATCCACCTAGACCTTACTTGTTATTCTGGCTCCGAATCAAACGATTTATTCATTCAACTTGTTCCGTAGAGATCCCTAAGTTATGTTATTATCCCTATTCAAGACTAATAACGTATAATCCCTAGATTGAATAACCAAGACTTTTCTCTAATTAACACTCTAAGGTTGCATTAACTCGATTTATGGATCCCCTTATTAGGTTTCACACTAATTCGACAAAATCTTGTCACCCTATGTCTAGGCGCGTAATCAACTCCGGTTATTTATGAAAAATGTACTCTTAGATAGAGTCTATTCCTCCTCTGAATAAGAGCTTGTCTTGAATCAGTATCCTGGGATATTAAAACAAGAATTAAGAACACATAATTAAGAACAAGTTAAATATTTATCATATGATTCAGAAAATAATAACAAGATTCATCTTGGGTTTCATTCCCCTTAGGTATTTAGGGGTTTTAGTTCATAACTAAATAAGAAAACATCTCAGAATAATAAGGAATACAAAACATAAAGAAAACCCAAAACTCCTAAGGGGAAATTGAGGAGAGATCTTCAGTCTTGATGATGAATCCGGCACCTAAGATGGATCAATCGGTTTCCTTGGAGTAATTCCTTACCCCTTATTCTTCGCCTTCTTTTTCCTCCTCCTCTATAGTGTATTTATAGGCTTTGGAATGCCTAAAAACCCTCAAATTTGGCCTTTTCCGAATTGGACTCAACTTGGGCTTGGCAGGGACACATCCGTGGCACACGCCCGTGTTCGATTACTTCAGGCCGTGTTCGAGCCTGCCAAATTGACACGACCGTGTGGTCTGCCCGTGTGAGGAGGTCCAGGCCGTGTTGATTTCGTACTTTGGCCCATTTTCACCGTTTTTGGCCCGTTTCTTATTCCTTTTGCTCTCCTATGCT
Source organism: Gossypium hirsutum (assembly GCF_007990345.1). Classification (NCBI taxonomy): domain Eukaryota; kingdom Viridiplantae; phylum Streptophyta; class Magnoliopsida; order Malvales; family Malvaceae; genus Gossypium; species Gossypium hirsutum. The sequence goes on from NC_053427.1 coordinate 12,028,141, forward strand.
CTCCTAAGTATAAAACATGAAATTAAAGCATTAAGAGCATCGAATTCACCAATTCTAATAAGAAATCATCCATAAAATGCATTAAACATGGGGTAAAAACATGTATAATTTATGGCTTATCAAAGTTGCTTAAAAATCAAGCAAGATTCAACTCAAAATCCACTAAGCATGGTCAGCCAATCATTGGAAAAGCTTAAGAGACTAAACCTCTCTATTTTTAGTAAACTACCCTCCTCCCTTCACCTATAAATAAGACCTTATCCATCATCCCTTATCTTTCATCATTCTCTTTATTCTCTCAATCTTCTTTTGCAATTTTCGTTCCCCACGCCTAGCATCATCTCTTCATAGGTATTTTAGCAATTAAGCCTCTTAAAAAGCCATTGGTCGGGCACCTTAGAGAGCCATTAGCAAAGGAGCAAAACGAAGGAGTGAATGAGCCTCGCCGATCAGAGTCTTGGGTGACAGCCACTTTGATTTGGGTTTAATCTTTCTTTTCTTGAATTTAATCTAAAAAATTTTGCTATGTGTTTTTTGTTCTTGTTTACAACAATGTTAGCTTATTTTTATTTAAGCTAGGATGATTGATTTGATTAAATAATATTTATTTGATTCATGCTTATAATGTTTGTGCCTCAATCGATCATGTTTTCAAATAAAATCAAGTCTGTATTTTGTTCATACGTGATTGAAATGCTCCTGAATTAGCTAAACGATCCTAACCAGACGATGACTAGTGGACACATAATTGAAATGTGCATGCTCAATTTAGATCCTAACCCGATTAAATTGCAGTTTGCATAACAACTCTAAGCTCTATTATCTGCATAGTTTTTAGATTTGTATGATTAAACTATTTCAAACCTAACACGTCCCTCTTACCTCACACGAATGCTAAGAGACCCTTAGTAAGTAAGGATCAGTAAAATGCATATTTACTAAGTAAAGGATTCCGAAAAGACCTAATGTGGTTTCCAAACTCATGAAAGATCGAGTTGTCATGGAATGTGTTCTGAATGTTATTAAACATTTTGATAATAAATTGAGTTTCCATGGAATGTGTTACGAATGTTATTAAGCATGTTGATAATAAATTGAGTTTAATTAAAGTAATTGTCTTAGTTTATTTATGTTATAATTGTTGCAAATTGTGTTTAATTTTGCTAAAATCTATGTCATTCATATAGTTTGCATCTTAGAATAATTTGCATTAGGGATCATTCTATTTAGTTTAATATATTTAATTTGAATCAACACTTCTCGACCATATTGTTTTTTTATTTACCAAGTTTTTAAGTATAATTTTACAATCAAGTGATTTAACACAAATACAATCCCCATGGAGACGATAACTTGATACTTACTTATTACTTGATAACGACTGTGTACACTTGCACAAACTTACGTGTTACAAGTTAGCCCTTATTGTAACATCCCAAACCTTGCCTAGACGTTATGGCCGAATCTGACGATGCCACATGGAATGGAAGTCGAAAATGAGTTTGTCGAGTTAAAATCATTCCAATTAATTAGCCTTTATCTTAGTTCCAGGTAAAATGCATGTTCTTCATTATATCTAAAATCATATCTTTTTAGTGGAAGATTTTAAAAACGTTTGTTTGAAGAAAACAATTGGTGTTGAAAGAAACCATTGTTTTAAACAAAATCGAGTTTTTACCGTCTAGCTGTCCTAAACCTGTAAAGTAGTAAAAATTCCAAAGTTTAAATCGAAATAGTCCAAAGTATTACATTAACCCCAAATAAGTAATAAATTATGAAAATTTACGAGACATCTAAAATTTACGTGTGGCCACCACTGAGTCCTCCACTGCGCTGATCCGTCAAGTCTGGGGATTACCTATACAGATTTAACAGAAAGGGTGAGTTTTCGCAAACTCAATGTGGGTAATCCCCACAGAAAACATGCATATAAAAACACATCATAATGCAATCATTTACAGTACGAGTCTAAGCCCATTACAGAATCAATTTGGGCCTTATCCCATTCAGATACAATCTCAGAATTATATTAGGGCCTTGACCCATATCAGTTACAGAATCTAGATACAGTAAATCAGAATCCTACCCACCAACCTCTGCACACCATCTCTGTCCAGCCTTACACATCATGTGGCGATTAAATCAACCCACCCATCCCTACACACCATGCTGTACCGAAATGTGGCACATAATCAGAATATTGCAGCTGAGCTGCCAGATAACAGGCTTAAGAGCCTTTCAGATACTTCCTCCAAATATCATCAACCCACCCCAATGCAATGCAACATACCATAAATGACAAGCAAATATGCTAATAACAGAACATACATTCAGTTCAGTACAGATCTCATGCTGAGTCAGACACCATACAATCAGATCACATAATTAGGGGTCTAAGTAAAGCTTACCGACCCATACAGTAGGTTCACAGTCAACTTGGGCGACCCATGCGGCCTTACCAAATATTTCAGAAAATGGGCTCACACGCCTATGTGGCCTGCTCATGTGGGCCCACACGCCCGTGTGGCCCACAAAGCCCAATTCAGTCTAGCCCATGTGTCGCACATGGCCTACCTGGCCATTACACGACCATGTCTGGTGCACACGGCCTGGCCTCGTCGATTACATTCCCGCGTTATGACAAATGGCCTACCACACGGCCTACCACACAGCTGTGTGGCGTCGATAGAATGGTTTTAGGCTTTCACTGAAACCTCGTTTTTCATATTTCTAGGTACTTACCTGGTGTCGATTCGTTGTGAAAAGTAACCCAAGCCTTCAATAACTTATATTTGACCAATATAACACTTAACTAATTATTTGATTCGTCATTTAAGAAAAACCCCAAACAAAAACCCGATAAACTAATCCAACAACGATTCGAAAAACTCACCTCGACAAAAACGATGACCAGTCGTCACCACCCACTGAAATTTCAGTTTACGACCTTAGAATAGCACCTAAACGATAGTAAAATGAACCCTCATGTTAATTGCTTAATCAAAAAATGACAGAACTAAGGACAAATACCACTTACCGATCAAGCATGATTAAGTGCTGCACCAAAAAGGATGTTTTTTCCTTGGTAATGTAAACGAAAAAAAAGAGGGAGGGAGAAGTGAAAATTTCGGTAGAGAGGGAGAAAGAAGAACATCATTTTTGCAAAACGAAATCAAATGAGAGATTTCGATAACCCCCTATCTCAACTCCCCTTAATTCACTCAACTTAAATCCCCACTACCCAGAACTTTATAACGACTGAAACTCTTTCACTCAAAGCCGAACAAAAATATTGCCAACGCAGAGATTTGAACTTCTGACCCTCAGCAACCTAACACTCCCCTTAACCACCAGACTAGCAAGCCCATTCTGATATAAGCTTACCAACAATTAAATAAAAGCCTATTGCTCAAGGTCAAGGCTTTATTCAGAAAAATACCAAAAATTTCCAAAGGCATAGCTTGAACTTGGGACCTCCCACACACACCCAGAACACTCAACCATTGAAGTAGATAGATATTTGTGTCACAAATTCAAGAAAACAAAAATTAGAATTTTAGGGCGTTACAACTCTACCCCCTAAAAGAAAATTTCGGCCTCGAAATTTACCTAATCAGAATAGATGAGGGTACTGTTGACGCATCACATCCTCAGGCTCCCACGTAGCCTCCTCGGTGCTACGATTCCACCACAGCACCTTCACTAAAGGAATGGATATCCTTCTCAAAACCTTGACATCGCGATCCTGAATCTGAACTGACTCTTCCTTGAAGGTCAAATCTGCCCAAACCACAATTTCCTCAATAGGAATAATATACATGGGATCAGAGCGGTAGTGCCTTAACATTGAGACGTGGAACACATCATGAATGCAGTCTAGCTCTAGAGGTAACTCCAACTGGTAAGTGATCGATCCCACTCGCTTCAGAATCCGATAAGGCCCAATAAACTTAGGGCTCCACTTGTCCTTGCAACCGAACCTCAGAACCTTCTTCCATGGTGAGACATTCAGAAACACAATATCTTCCAAAGAATACTTAACTTCATATCTCTTAAAATTAGCATAAAACTTTTGTCTGTCAGAAGCTACCTTCAATCGATCCTTGATCAATCGAACCTTATCTTCGATCTCGGAAACCAACTTAAGACCCAGAACACGTCGCTCACCCAACTCAGTGAAACATAAAGGAATGCGACTGTAACACTCAAACCCGGCCTAGACGTTACGGCCAAATCTAGCGATGTCGCATGGTAGTGTTTTTCGAAAACAAGAGTTGTCGTTAAAAATAATTTTTCTATGTAACCTCTTCAAAAAATTTAATGTTAATTTCAGGAAGTGCCGTTCATTTCCAAAACGTTATTCATTATCACAAAGTTATACTCTTTCAAAATGTTATTAATTTTCAAAATGTTACTTATAGCGGAAGCTTTTTAAAACAGTTACATATCTAAGTGAATTTTGTTCAAACGTTTGATTCTTTTTAAAAACTCGATTATCCCTACTACTAGCAGCCATAATCATAAATAGTATAAAACCCAAATTTAATCCAAAATCTGAAGAGGCCATATTACATAAAAATTACCCAAAGTAAAATTTAAAGCCATAGATAAGTACGAGACAAAGTCAAATGGGTCGTGAGGCCACTGTCGAGTTCTCTTCTGCACCAATCCACCTATGTCTGAGGATTACTTGTACGGATAAAACAGAAGGGTGAGTTTACGAAAACTCAGTTTGATCCCTAGCATACAAACAGACAAACACAATCTAGGCTTAAGCCCTTTTCAGTATAGAATTAGTCATATAGTAGGACCTTGGCCATTACAGTATAAATAATCAGTACAATCACAAATATGCAATATCACATCCTACCCAGCCAGCCTCTACACTCTATCTCCGTCCAACCCTACACTCTATGTGGGGATATAATCAACCTACCCAACCATACACTCCAAAAAGTACCGAATGCGGCACTAACAATGGTTTGCAGCTGAGCTGCCAGTATTAGGCTCGAAGTCATCAGTAAGTCGTAGCTGTGTTGCCAGTATATTAGGTTTAAAGCCTTTCAGTACACTTCCTCCACATATATCATCCCATCCCCATGCAACGCAACATACAGTCATGGCTTGCTATCACATAGTGCCATGCATATAATCAGTACGGTATTATAATCATGCTCAGTAAATAGTTATGCATACATCATTCAGTCAATCATGGATCAAATCATTGCTTACTGACCCCATAGAAGGTTCACAGTCATCTCGAGCGACCCGTACAACCTTAGCAAACAAATCAGTAAATTGGGCTCACATGCTCCAGTGATCTGCCTATGTTGGCCCACATGCTCGTGTGGCCCACACGACCTAAGGTGGCCTTGGTCGTGTGGATCACACGGCCTTGCCCAGAATCCCACACGCCAGTGTAGTGTACCCATATGGGCCCACATGCCCGTGTCACCCACAAGGCTCAAATTGGTCGAGCCCGTATGTCACACATGGCCCACCTGGCCATCACATGGCCGTGTCATGTACGCATAGCCTGGTCTCATAGACCACACGCTCGTGTTCTGTCACACGGCCTACCACACGGAGGACCACACGCCCGTGTGGCATCGACAGTGAGCTTTTTTAACTTTTTACCGAGCCCCATTATCTACGTTTCTGGTACACACCTGGTACCAATTGATGCAAATACAGTCTCCAAGCACTCTGAAACCTAAGAATGACCAAAAAGCATGGATTAATAGCCTAAAGAATCCCATTAAAATAAACCCCAATCGAGATACTTATCAATTTATCAACAATCACTTACCCTCATTGGAGCAACCGAAGTCCTACCCTCTTAAACTGTTGAGGAACGATCATCAACCCCTTGGTGAAAACCTACAAACCAACCGAAACCCCTTCTTAAACAATATATAAAAGAACATTCTAAACCAATCAAATTCCAAAACTTATTGAATACGCAAAACAATCGTTGACCCAGACAGAAGCAGAAAAGAACCAAAATAGGAAAGAAATTGAAGAAAAAAGATGTGGACAATATGAAAATTTGGCAAGGAGAAAGGAGAATCAAAAGTCAGAATTTTGAAAGAAAGGAGAGAAGGTGCTGAATTTTGCCAAAAAGAAATCAATTAGAAAAATATTGTGATAACTCCCATTAACTCAAATCCTTTAATTTTGTCTACGAACTCCCCACTACCAAGAATTCTAGTGCCACTCAAACTCCTCTCCATAACCATTTAAAAATAAAGCCGAAGTAGGGAATCGAACACAGAATCTCTAACACACCCCATCACACATCTTAACCACCAGACCAGCAGACCCATTCTGATATTAACTTACTAACATTTAAAGTTAAGCCTACTGGACAAGAGTAAGGCTTTATTCATTTTAAAAACAAAAATTTTGCTTAAGTCAATGCTTGAACTTGGGACCTCTCACACACACCCAGAACACTTAACCACTGAAGTAGATACACACTTGTGTCACATTTTTAACAGAATCACAAAAAAATATAAATTTCGGGGCGTTACAACTCTAACCCCCTAAAAGAAAATTTCGGCCTCAAAATTTTACCTTATCAGAATAGCTGAGGATACTGCTGACACATTCAATCCTCAGGCTCCCACGTAGCCTCCTCAATGTTATGATTACGCTAGAGAACCTTAACCAATGGAATCGACTTCCTCCTCAAAACCTTTACATCCCTATCCAATATTTATATCGGCTCCTCCTCGAAGGTTAGGTCCTAACCTCAATATCCTCAACTAGAATAATATGCGATGGAGCAGTAGCGCCTCAACATAGAGATGTGAAACACATCATGGATCCAATCCAACTTTGGGGGTAGCTTCAACTAGTAGGAAACTAGTCCCACTTGTTTCAATATGGCCCAATAAACCTAGGGCTCAACTTGCCATTCTGACCAAGTCTCACTACCTTCTTTCATGGTGAGAACTTAAAAAACACAGAGTCTCCTACAAAATATTCGATCTCACGTTGCTTTAAGTCTGCATACGAATTTTTCCTGTCAGAAGCTGCCTTTAGATGGTCCCTAATCAGTCGAACCTTATCTTCAGTCTTGGAAACCAACTCAGGACCCAACACTCGTTGCTCACCCAGTTTAGTCCAGCACAAAGGAGTACAGTACTTACGACCATACAGAGCCTCATAAGGTGCCATCTGTATACTCGACTGGAAGCTGTTATTATAAGCAAACTCTACAAGTGGCAAGTACTCCTCCCAACTGCCACGAAAATCAATTACACAGCTTCGCAACATATCCTCCAGTATCTGAATCACCCTCTCTGATTGACCGTCTGTCTAAGGATGGAGCACAGTACTGAAGTCCAATTTAGTACCCAGAGCTTTATGCAGCTTTTTTCAAAATCGAAACGTGAAGCGAGGATCCCTATCAGATATTATCGAAACCGGTACCCTATGCAATCTCACTATCTCAGACACATACAATTTAGCCAGCTTCTGTAGCGAGTAGTCAGTACGAACCAGTATGAAATGGGAAGACTTTGTCAATCGATCCACGATGACCCATACAGAATCTTTCTTAGTGGGCGTTAGGGGCAGCCCACTAACAAAGTCCATAGTCACTCGCTCCCACTTCCAAAGTGGAATCTGAACTGGCTGAAGCAACCCCGAAGGTAGCTGATGCTCAGCCTTAACTTGCTGGCAAGTCAAACATTTACCCACAAAATTGGTAACTTCCTGTTTAAATCCTGGCCACCACTATAACTCACGAAGCTCACGGTACATCTTATTCTTTCCAGAATGCATAGCATAAGGGCTACTATACGCCTTTCGTAGTATACACTACCTCAACTCGGTATCCTTCGGTATACAGGCTCTCCCTCAGAAGCAGAGTACCCCTTCGCTATTCAATTCAAAATCTGAAGTGTTACCACTCTCAATCTGTCGGAATCGAATACCCAGTGACTCATCCTCTAACTATTTACCCTTAATCTGCTCAATCCACATCTGTTTAACCTGGAGTTCGGCCAACAGACTACCATCATCAAATAAACTGAGGCGAGAAAACATCACCCTAAGATCAGTCATAGCCCTACGGCTCAGTGCATTGGCCACCATATTAGCCTTACCAAGGTGGTATTCAATCGTACAGTCGTAGTCCTTAAGTAGCTCAATCCATCTACACTGCCTAAGATTTAACTCCTTCTGAATAAGGAGATACTTCAGGCTCTTATGATCAGTATAGATAATACACTTCTCACCGTACGAGTAATGCTCCAGATCTTTAGTGTGAACACCACCGTGGCCAACTCTAGGTTATGCGTCGGATAATTCACCTCATGAGTCTTAAGCTGACGAGACGCATATGCTACCACCTTACCCTCTTGCATTAGCACACATCGTAAACTGACCTGTGATGCATCACTGTAGACAGTGAACTCTTTTTCAGATTCTGGCTGTATTAAAACAAGGGCCTCAGTCAGTACAGTCTTCAGCTTCTCAAAGCTCTCTTGCTGCACATCAATCCAGTTAAACGGCACACCCTTACATAGCAGCTTAGTCAAAGGTGTTGCAATCAGTGAAAAACCCTCCACAAATCGCTAATAATACCCTACCAATCCCAGAAAACTACGAATCTTAGATACAGTTTTTGGCTACTTCCAACCTAAGACAGCCTCAATCTTTCAAGGATCAACTCTAATCCCGTCAGTAGAAACCACATATCCTAGAAACGTTACTTCATATAACTAGAACTCACATTTACTGAACTTGGCGTACAGTTGTTTCTCTCGTAAAATCTATAGAACCGCTTTGAGATATTCATCGTACTCATCCTTAGCCTTTGAATGCACCAGTATATCATCAATAAATACCACCAGGAATCGATCTAGATAGGGCTGGAACACTCGGTTCATCAAATCCATAAAAGCTACTGATGCATTCATTAGTCCAAATGGCATTACTAGGAACTCGTAATGTCCATATCGGTTCCTAAATGTTGTCTTATGCACATCAACCTCCTTAACTCTTAACTGGTGATACCCTGATCAGAGATCAATTTTAGAGAAAACTAAAGCACCTCGGAACTGGTCAAAAGATCGTCTATCCCCAGTAGGGGGTACTTATTCTTGATGGTCAGCTTATTCAGTTATTGATAGTCGATACACATACGCATGGATCTATCATTCTTTTTCACAAATAGAACTGGTGCTCCCCATGGAGACACACTAGGACAAACGAATCCACGATCCAATAATTCTTGAATTTGAGCCTTAAGCTCCATAAGCTCTTTCAGTGCCATTCTATAGGGAGTGATGGACACCGGAGCTGTACCAGGAAGAAGGTCGATCTCAAACTCTACTTATCTGTTAAGAGGTAACCCCGGTAACTCTTTAGGAAACACGTCTGGAAAGTCTTTAACCATTATGATATCCTTAACTGAAAAATCCCTAGAATCTGAAATACTGGTGTAGACCAAATACTCTTTACATCCCTTACGAACCACCCTTTCAGCACTTAATGTAGAAATCACACTTGACAAGTAGTTCTGACATTCCACGATTACAACTACCTCGTTGTCTTCCTCAGTTCTCAGTACAACCTATTTAGTGGCATAATCCAAGCTCACTCAGTGTTTAACTAACCAATCCATTCCCAGTATTGAATCGAACTCTCCAAAAGAAAGTTCCAAAAGAACAGCCAGAAAGATAGTCCCTTAGACCTCTAGAGGGACATCCCTAAATAGTTTGTCAACCCTTAGCGACTGCCCCAACAGACTTAACCTCACTCGTAGTGCTCTCAACCAAGATACCCAAATTCTTGGATATAGTACAGGCTATATACAAATGAGTAGATCCTATATCTATCAATACAGTATATGGCACACCATAACTAAGAAAGTACCCATGATGACATCCGGAGCATCTACCTCCTCACGACGATGAGCAGTATAAACAAGAGCCGGCTGCCTCGCCTCAGCATGACCAGTACCTCTGTCCGATACTTTCTGACCACGGCCCAACCCATTACCACCTCTGACCTGACCACGGCCTTTCGATGGCTACTGAACTACTCTCGGTAGTGGTGCAGTACCAGTACCCGAAGCTTGCATCTGACCGGACCTTCGCGAACACTCCCTAATACAGTGCTCTAATGAACCGCACCTCAAACAAGCCCCAGCTCTTTTCCAACACTCACCCAGATGGTGTCTACCACAATTAGTACACGGCGGTTGTCCAGTAGTGGTAATAGGAGCCCCAACTCTGCTCGGTCCATCAACTCTGGACTTTTTCTTAGGCCTCTGTATGGAACTCAAGGGCTCCGACACCTTTTTGTTCCTACCTCTCTCTCTGTCGTGGTTTTGGTGCTCAGCGCGCTTAACCTCCTCAACAATCTTAGCCTTCTCAACCAAGGCAGAAAAATATCGCTCCCTCCACGAAGCTATCAAAACCTTCTAATTATCTTTGAGGCGGTCTTCGAAGCGAACACATCACTCATACTCAGTGGCCACTATACCTCACACATAGTGGCTCAATCGCAGAAATTCAACCTCATACTTAGCCACAGATCGGTCTCCCTGAGTCAAATTTAGAAACTCCCTCCTACGAGCATCCACGTAACTGGCTCTCACATATTTCCTCTGGAAGGATATCTTAAAGAAGTCTCAGGTAAACCGTTCGGGCTAAGTGCCCTCTTTTGCAGTAAGCCACCACTGGTATGCCTCATCACATAGAGAGATACAACACCCTTCAATTTCTGCTCAAGGGTGCAGTCCAAGTCGTCCATAAACCTTTCTATGGCCTCGATCTAGTAATCAGCCATGTTAGGGGCAACTCCAGTAATACCCTTGATAGTCTCTACTCCATTAGACCAGAGTCATTCCGTAACCGACCCTCAGCCTCCAGCTCCAATATTAGGCCTAAGAACCCTCTCCAGAATCCGTAACATGGCCTGGGACAGTGCGTCGTCCCAACCTAACGATCATGAGACCCAAATCCTGTCTCAGTCACCGGTGAAATAAGCATCTCACTAGTATCCAGATTAGGTAGGTTGCATCACAATGAGGACCTAGCTCGAGGCCCTCTACAGCTTTTACCACGGCCTCTAATACCCCGTCCGCGAGTACCTCTCGTGCTCATTGTCTAAGCTAGTTTATCTGGTTTAACAATTTTATGTATCAGTTTACAGTTCCAGTAGTTATTAATAAAGTTTTATGCAAAACAGTATCAGTGGTTCAGTATTCGTATTCGTAAAGCGCAGTGTTTATAAGTTTTACTACAGTCTTAGTATACATTACTAACATGTTTGTAGTATAGTTTACTACCTACAATAGTCTCAGTATTTACTACCTATAACAGTTTCAATTTGTAATATATAACAGTTCTAGAGGACTTATAAGATTGGCACCGGAGACTCGGTGTAGCACACGTTTATCGAAATATTCAAGTGTTTAAAAATCAGTTAAAAATAATTTTTTCTTTTTAAAACCCAAATACACAGCCGAGTTTTGCAATCTGGCTCTGATACTAGTAAATGTAACACCCTAAACTCGGCCTAGATGGCCGAATCTGGCAATGTTGCATGGTAGTGTTTTTCGAAAACGAGAGTTGTCGTTAAAAACCTTTTTTCTATATAACATCTTTACAACATTTAATGTTAATTCCAGGCAGTGTCGTTCATTTCCAAAACGTTATTCATTATCACAAAGTTATACTCTTTCAAAACGTTATTAATTTTCAAAACGTTACTTATAGCGGAAGCTTTTTAAAACAGTTACATATCTGAGTGAATTTTGTTAAAACGTTTTATTCTTTTTGAAAACTCGATTATCCCTACTACTAGGAGCTATAATCATAAACAGTATAAAACCCAAATTTAATCCAAAATTTGTAAAGGCCATATTACATAAAAATTACCCAAAGTAAAATTTAAAGCCATAGATAAGTACGAGACAAAGTCAAATGAGTCATGTGGCCACCATCGAGTCTTCCGCTGCACCAATCCACCTATGTCTGAGGATTACCTGTACGGATAAAATAGAATGGTGAGTTTACAAAAACTCAGTGTGATCCCCAGCATACAAACAGACAAACACAGTCTAGGCTTAAGCCCTTTTTAGTACAAAATCAGTCATACAGTAGGGCCTTGGCCCATTACAGTATAATAATCAGTACAGTCACAGATATGCAATATCAGATCCTACCCAGCCAGCCTCTACACTGCATCTCCGTCCAACCCTACACTCCATGTGGGGATATAATCAACCTACCCAACCCTACACTCCAAAAAGTATCGAATGCGGCACTAGCAGTGGTTTGCAGCTGAGCTGGCAGTATTAAGCTCGAAGCCATCAGTAAGTCGCAGCTGTGCTACCAGTATATTAGGCTTAAAGACTTTTAGTACACTTTCTCCACATATATCATCCCATCCCCATGCAATGCAACATACAGTCATGGCATGCTATCACATAGTGTCATACATATAATCAATACGGTATTATAATCATGCTCTGTAAATAGCTATGCATACATCATTCTGTCAATTCGAGATCAAACCATTGCTTACCAACCCCATAAAAAGTTCATAGTTGTCTCAGGCAACCCGTGCAACCTGAACAAACAAATCAGTAAATTGGGTTCAAACGCCCTAGTGATCTACCCGTACGGGCCCATACGCCAGTGTGGCCCACACGACCCAACTCGGCCTTGGCCTTGTGATCCTGGCCCAGAATCCCACACGCTTGCGTGGTGTACGGCCCACATGGCCCAAATTGGTCGAGCCTATGTGTTACACACAACCCACCTGGCCATCACATGGCCATGTCATGCACGTACGGCCTGGCCTTGTCGACCACACGCCCGTGTTCTATCACACGGCCTATGTAATACCTTCTACCCGTATCTATTTTCGGAATAGGGTACGAGGCATTACCAGAGTTTACTGAACATTTTCAGATAATTCGGAATCACTTATTATTCATATTTTGAAAATAATCATAATGTCCCTCTATTGGGCCCTTAAAGCCCAAAACATACTTTTAATCATTCAATTTACATTCAAGTCACATAAATGTATAATTTAAACATTCAATAACTCAATTTAATGTTGCACGAACTTATTTCGTTGCCTATTCGTATTTATAGTTTTACTAATTCGAAAACTTTTTTTTTCACGTTCAAGTCTCATGTTTGAGCCACCCGGATCTTTATAAAATAAATTTGATCATCATTTTCATTCATTTCATATTCTAATGCATTTAAGTAATGCTCTAGACAAAATTACCATTTTGCCCCTAAACTTTTATTTAATGACGATTTCATCCTTAGGGTCAGGAAAAATAAAGTTCTTGCAATTTAATCCTTATTTCCAGCTATTATTCTCAAACATATTGATAACAGTCCATGAATTCTATAAAATATTAGAATTTTCCATAATTTCAGCACTTTTCAATTTCATCCCTAAAACATGTTTTTCCCCGATCTTGAACTAAATTAATAATTTCATTCAATTTTGTAATTTAAATAATAAAATAATCCATTTCATGCAATTTAGTCATTTCTGACATTTTTACAAAATTTCCCATAAAGTTTTACTTTTCTTCAATTTAGTCCCTGAACCTAAAACAAGCAAATTACCCATGCTAGATGAATATTCATACATATTTTCCTCCTCCTCCTCTCCATTCCACATCCTTAATGTATATAACACACTTGTAAGTAACATTATCTATAATTTTTATTATTTACTTTTATGAATATTCAAGTTGTCCATCTGTATCATAGTCACTAAATTATTTATATCTGGAGCTCTAGAACTCCAAATTAAGATCAGCTAATTTTCCCTGAAACTAGACTCATATATCTTCTTACCATAAAATTTTCATAATTTTTGGTTTAATAAATAAGTACAGTTTATTCTTTAAAATTCCCCTCATTCTGCTGTCTGATAGTTGTGACCCTTCTTCACTAAAAATTAAATATCTCCTCATACAGAATCAAAAACTAATGAATCCAACAAGTGGACCTAGTTGTAAAAGTCACAAAAACACAAAAATTTCAAGAAATAATCAAGAATTTAACTTACTTGAAGTAAAAATATGAAAAACCAGCTTAAGGGAACTCTTCCATGGCATTTTTTGCTGATGAGAATGCAGAAAAATAAAGAGAAATCTAGATAATTCCACTTTAGTTCTAGCTTTATTAAGTAAATTTTGTAATTTTCCAATTTTTCACTTAATTCTCCTTATTTTCTTGCTGATTTCATGCCCTTGCCGTTCAGCCCAAATAGACCTTGGGTCTATTTGCCTTTTAAACCCTCTTTCTTTTATCATTTAAGCTATTTAATCATTTCCTACAATTTTGCATTTGATACAATTTAGTCCTTTTTGTTCAATTAACTATCAGAACTTTAAAATTTCTTGACGAAACTTTAATACTGACTTATTAACACTCCATAAATATTTATAAAAAAATTTATGGCTCGATTTAAAATTCTCGAGGTCTCGATACCTCATTTTCAATTCTAATTATTTTAATATTTATTTTTAGTACACTATTCACTATTTCAAATTTTTTCCTAACTTCACATTTAACTTATACTCACTAAATTAATAATATTTCCTACTCATTTATTGGGTTTAGTGATCTCGAATCACTGTTTTGACTCCACTGAAAATTAGGCTGTTACAACTCCCCCCCTTTAGGGATTTTCGTCCCCGAAAATCTTATCAGAAGAAGTTGCTTTCAACACTCATGAAACACTTTTACTAACTTCTCAGAATCACAATTCGGTTTAATCTTGAATATTTTATTATTTATTTATATTTTTTTTCCAGTTACCTTTGAACTCTAGAATAAATGTTGGAACTTATTGTCAAAATTCTAAATTACCCTCTCAGGAACACATATACTCAGCTGATCTGTTAAATAAAAACTGTGTACCTACTAAAATGATCATACAGATCTTTCTTTGTCAAATGAACAACCATAAACTAAATAACATTTTCCTTTCCGATGTTAATAACAATACCAATTCGAAATCTATAGTCATTCTATCTCATAACACACTAGTATTATCGCTGACTACAATAATCCTGAATGCTCTTAATGTTAGGCTTACTTGCTAACAAATAGACATTTGAACATGAAATCAAAAATTTTATATAACGCTCGTGCAATCACTAGCACATCTAACACACAAGAAGATAATAAAGATCTTGATAATTCCTCAGAGAAAGCCAGAAGAAAAACACTGCTTACCGACTTTGGACTTCCATCATAATAGAGATAATATATTTCCCGCATGTATAAAATAAAATCATAATCAATAGAAACATAAGAATAGTCTCATATAATTTTTTACCATCGACTTCATTCCAACATATTAGAATAAAATTCCAAAGAGATGAAGAAATACTGATCATAAACTGACCAGACCAATAGGGCTTTCGTCTAACATCATAGTTAGCTAGCATTCTCACAACATAAGAACTCCATCAAAAATTGAACAACCATACACATATATCTGAGGATAAATAATATATATAATACCCAGAAAAGATCATCATATTCATTTCAACTATAACTGTCACATACACAGACATCTTTACTACTAAATTATCATTTCTCTGACTAATTCTATCATCATGAACCCTGCATCATTCCATTCACTAACGAAAACCAATTCAGGAAAAACTTCAGCAAACATATACTTCAGACATCATATCTGAATAAGTCGACTAGCCGAGGTTAACTTTTTCTTTAATCGTGACATTACGTAATCTGAATGATCTTTAGAATAATCTGATATCTTTTTCAAAACTATTTTCACTTGTCAAACTATTTTCAACTCCGTCTGCGTTATTAATTATTCCACTACTGTACTCTTTAGTTTCACACTTGTTAACTATTCAACATAATTCTCATGAATTTTCGTTATAAAATACCACATTGATAAGGGGATGACGTTGTAAAGCCTCTAACTGGACTCTCATAAATACACACATATGACTTAGCATTTATCATCAACATCATATCCTCACAATTACATAATTCACTTCAAGCAAATTAACATACATAATTATGTTACACGAACTTTTCAATTATCATTTTGAAACAAGTGTACTTAAACATACATTCCATGAATTTTGAGTAAGTTTACTCATAGCATTTACTTAATCAATATAAATCTTGTGAATTTCATTGCATATAACTGTACTAGTAAAGGGGTATAGATCGTAAAGTCTCATAATTTAATTTTCATATATTTACTCATATAACATTTATTATTCTCAAGTACTATAAAACATTTATCCCTACTTTTACGAGTTCTGCTTCATCATAACTAACATTTTTACTCAGAGACAATCCTTTACCTCGTAACGAAAATTGTTTACTTTTTACTTAGCAGAGGCCCAGTAGACTAGATAGAACACTTCAGATACAAAGGACTTATATAGAGGTGCATTATTATGCACTATTAAATAGAGAACACTGAAGTGCTATACAGAGAGTACGAATGTGCTAAATGTGCTAATAATCAGAGAAAGTGCTAGAGTTCCTTAATGGCATGCCTCTAATATTCTAGTAGTTTTAAATTCTGTCTACTTGAGCATTAAAATTGAATTTCATACATTTAAATACTTTACAATTTAATCCTTGTACCAATAATCCATATATTTATATATTCTCTATCTTTAATACATGTAATATATTTCAAAATTCACTAGTCATTTGTAATTTATTAATAATTCTTATCATGTACTTCATATATCACTATCCAATTCCAATTTCACTTTCAATTCATTCGTAACACAATTTAATTTAACTTACTAATACTTATCCATCACTCAATTCAATTTTCGTTCAATTCAACAATAACACTTACCTTATACTTCACTTTTTAACATTTAATAATAAATAATTTAAATTATAGTAATATAACCGTATGCTGGATATGTCTATATTCAGTGGTATTACCATAATTCAAATTATAAAAACTACAATAAATAATAGACATCAAACATGTAACATTATCAGTCATATGTGTTAATTTATATTTAATTTCATATTTCAATAATAGTCTTCCATCAAAGGGCATCACATATCATCTATATTATCTTTAATCAATTCATCAACCTTTGGTTCAAGCTTTCAATCTCATATCTTAATTTCAATTCACAATTCCACTTTTTCATACTTTCTATAATTCATTCGATCAAATTCATTTGATTTTCTCATTTCATTTATTCAACCCTATTAACATAACTCAGACTCAGACGGATACACGGATCCAACCCAACACACCAATACGGCACATTGTGCCTAAAACGGTACATAGTACATGATCAGTATACAACACATAAGTGCCTGAAATGACACACGAGGTGCCTGATACGACACATAAAGTGTCTGATCAGTAAAGTCGGCAAATCCCGTACACTTCCAAATCCTATGGCATGCCAATTATATCCGACTAGTCCGACAAGTTAATAGAGAATTCAATTCTCATTTCAATTTCACTTAATATTCATATTTACCCTTATTAACAAGACTCGGACTTTGGCGGATACATGGATTCCATCCAAACACACCAAAAATGTCCAACCAAAACACACCAGTATAATCCTCCAAAACACACCAGAATAGCACAAAGTGCCTTTTCGGATAAATCCGAAGGATATAAACATCAGCATCTTCAAATCCTTTCTCAAAATCCTATGGCATGCCAGCTATATCCGACTCAGTCTGGTACAGTTAATAAGGTATTCAATTCACTTTCCATTTTCCAATCAATACACATTTCAATTAATCATATATTCATATCAATTTCATCACATTCCCAATCAATAAAATTTTCAAATATAACATATATCCAAAATTCTATTTCCACATCAATCACATATATCCATACAAATTCAATTCAATATTGATACTTACCTTAAAATTTTACTTACTATACACATAAATTTAAATATAACATTTATTCATACCTTTATGAGTTCCGACTCATCATAATCTATTTTTGCTCATATATTTAAGTATCGCTTTCAACATTATCGTAATTAACTCAGTTGGGAAAGTATCTCTATATTTAATTAAAATAAATCTCATCAGAGTTGGAAGATATCACATTATCTTATAACAGGTTATATAATGACATATGTTTCTAGACTTCACATATGCTACGTTCGGTCCGAGAACCGACTAAACCTTAGCTCTGATACCAATAAATGTAACACCTTCTACCCGTATCCATTGCCGGAATAGGGTACGAGGCATTACCAGAGTTTACTGAACATTTTCAGATAATTCGGAATCATTTATTATTCATATTCTGAAAATAATCATAATGTCCCTCTATTGGGCCCTTAAAGCCCAAAACATACATTTAATCATTCAATTTACATTCATGTCACATAAATGTATAATTTAAACATTCAATAACTCAATTTAATGTTGCACGAACTTATTTCGTTGCCTATTCGTATTTATAGTTTTACTAATACGAAAACCTTTTTTTTTTCACATTCCCACCCGGATCTTTATAAATAAATTTGATCATCATTTTCATTCATTTCATATTCTAATGCATTTAAGTAATGCTCTAGACAAAATTAACATTTTGCCCCTAAACTTTTATTTAATGACGATTTCATCCTTAGGGTCAGGAAAAATGAAGTTCTTGCAATTTAATCCTTATTTCCAGCTATTATTCTCAAACATATTGATAACAGCCCATGAATTCTATAAAATATTAGAATTTTCCATAATTTCAACACTTTTCAATTTAAACATGTTTTTCCCCGATCTTGAACTAAATTAATAATTTCATTCAATTTTGTAATTTAAATAATAAAATAATCCATTTCATGCAATTTGGTCATTTCTAACATTTTTACAAATTTGCCCATAAAGTTTTACTTTTATTGAATTTAGTCCCTGAACCTAAAACAAGCAAGTTACCCATGCTAGATGAATATTCATACATATTTTACTCCTCCTCCTCTCCATTCCACATCCTTAATGTATATAACACACTTGTAAGTAACATTATCTATAATTTTTATTATTTACTTTTATGAATATTCAAGCTGTCCATCTATATCATAGTCACTAAATTATTTATATCTAGAGCTCTAGAACTCAAAATTAAGATCCGCTAATTTTCTCTGAAACTAGACTCATATATCTTCTTACCATAAAATTTTCATAATTTTTGGTTTAGTAAATAAGTATAGTTTATTCTTTAAAGTTACCCTTATTCTGCTGTCTGACAGTTATAATACTTCTTCACTAAAAATTAATTATCTCCTCATACAGAATTTGAATGATGTTCCCGTTTATTTCTCTTGAAAATAGACTCATTCAAGATTCTAAACATATAAATTTCAGCCCCTAATTATTTTTATCAAATTTTTTATGATTTTATAAAGTCAAAACAGGGAAACCCGAAATCATTCTGACCTTATCCCACAAAATTTATCATATCTCATGATTTACAATTCCATTGCTTATATAATTTCTTCTATAGGAAACTAGACTCAATAGGCTTTAATTTCATATTTTATTCATCCTCTAATTTCATTTTTACAATTTTTGGTGATTTTTCAAATTTAGACTACTGCTGCTGTCCAAAACAGTTTTAATGCAAAATGTTGATTTCCATTTTGTCCCAAATTTCACAATTCATACAATTCAGTCCTTGCTCAATTAACCCCTCAATTAAGACAATTTTCTCAATTAATACTTTTCCTAGAAATTATAAGTTATTTCGTAACTATTGAAATTCAGAATTTCCACATAAAACTCTAACTTCAAACTCTTTTACAATTAGGTCCCAAACATTCACTTTCTATTCAATTCTTTAAATAAATCAGCATATAAACAATTTAAAGTTCTAATTTCATTCCAAATCATCATATACTTCCAGCACATATTCATAGCAACTTTCAATTTCTTTCATAGAATCAAAAACTAATGAATTCAACAAGTGGACCTAGTTGTAAAAGTCACAAAAACACAAAAATTTCAAGAAATAATCAAGAATTTAACTTAATTGAAGTAAAAATATGAAAAACCAGCTTAAGGGAACTCTTCCGTGGCATTTTTTGCTGACGAGAATGCAGAAAAATAAAGAGAAATCTAGATAATTCCACTTTAGTTCTAGCTTTATTAAGTAAATTTTGCAATTTTGCAATTTTGCCCTTAATTCTCCTTATTTTCTTGATGATTTCATGCCCTTGCCGTCCAGCCCAAATAGACCTTGGGTCTATTTTCGTTTTAAACCCTCTTTCTTTTATCATTTAAGCTATTTAATCATTTCCTACAATTTTGCATTTGATACAATTTAGTCCTTTTTGTTCAATTAACTATCAGAACTTTAAAATTTCTTGACGAAACTTTACTACTAACTTATTAAGACTCCATAAATATTTATAAAAATATTTATGGCTCGATTTAAAATTCCCAAGGTCTCGATACCTTATTTTTTATTCTAATTATTTTAATATTTATTTTTAGTACACTATTCACTATTTCAAAATTTTTCCTAACTTCACATTTAACTTATACTCACTAAATTAATAATATTTCCTACTCATTTATCGGGTTAAGTGATCTCAAATCACTGTTCTGACACCACTGAAAATTAGGCTGTTACAGCCTAGTACACGGGCGACCACACGCCAATGTGGCGTTGACAGTGAGCTTTTTCGGCTTTTCGCCGAGCCCTATTTTCTGTATTTTGGGTACAAACCTGGTATCAATCAATCCAAATACAGTCTCTTAGCACTCTGAAACCTAAGAGTGACCAAGAAGTACAAATTAATAGCCTAAAGAATCCAATTAAAACGAACCCCACTCGAGATACTTATCAATTGGTCGACAATTACTTACCCTCGTTCGAACAACCAAAGTCCTACCCTCTTAAACCATTGAGGAACAATCACCAGCCCCTTGGTTAATACCTACAAACCAGCCGGAACCCCTTTTTAAACAATACATAAAAGAACAGTCTAAACCAATTGACTACCAAAATTTGTCGAATGCGCAAAATAGTTGTTAACCCCGACAGAAGCAGAACAAAACTGAAATAGGAAAGAAATTGAAGAGAACAGATGTGGACAAGATGGAAATTCAGCAATGAGAAAGGAGAATCAAAAGTCAAAATTTTGAAAGAAAGGAGAAAATGTGTCGAATTTTGCTAAAAAAATCAATTAGAAAAATATTCTGATAACTCCCATTAACCCCAATCCCTTAATTTTCTCTACAAACTCCCTACTACCAAGAATTCTAATGCCACTCAAACTTCTCTCTATAATTGCTCAAAAATAAAGTCGAAGCAGGGAATCGAACACAGGATCTCCAACACACCCCATCACACATCTTAACCACCAGACCAACAGGCCCATTCTGATATTAACTTACTAACATTTAAACTTAAGCCTACTGGACAAGAGTAAGGCTTTATTCATTTTAAAAACAAAAAATTGGCTCAAGTCAAGGCTTGAACTTAGGACCTCACACACACACACACCTAGAACACTTAAACGCTGAAGCAGATACACACTTGTGTCACATTTTTAACAGAATAAAAAATATTAATTTTGAGGCGTTACAGTGACACTTACAACCATACAGTACCTCGTAAGGTGCCATCTAGATGCTAGACTTGAAGCTATTATTATAGGCAAACTCAACTAATGGCAGATAGTCCTCCCAAATGCCTCGAAAATCAATCACGCAGCTCCTAAAAATATCCTCCAATATCAAAATCACCCTCTCAGACTGACCATCGGTCTGAAAATGGAATGCAGTACTGAAGTCCAATCTCAAACTCAAAACCTCATGCAACTTCCCTCAAAATCAAAATGTGAAGCGAGGATCCCTATTAGAGATAATAGAACCAGATACCCTATGCAGTCTCACTATCTCCGAAATGTAAAGCTTCGCTAGATTCTGCAGAAAATGATCAGTACGAACCGGTATAAAATACACTGACTTGGCCAATCTATCCACAATGACCCAAATTGAATCCTTCTTAGTAGGTGTTAAGGGTAACCCACCAATGAAATCCATCATCACATGTTTCCACTTCCAAAGGGGAATCTTAATCGGCTGCAGCAGACCCGAAGGCGACTGGTGCTCAGCCTTAACGTGCTGGCATGTCAAGCATCTAGCCACAAAATTGGCAACCTTCCGTTTCAATCTTAGCCACCAATACAACCCTCGAAGATCTCAATACATCTTATTCTCACCAAGATGTATAGCGTAAGTGCTACTATGCGCCTCTCTCAGTATAGACTGCCTCAGTTCAGAATCATTCTGCACACATATCCGGCCTCGAAAACACAATACCCCCTCAGAGTTCAACCCAAAATCCGTAGTGCCACCACCCTCAATCTGTCTAAACTGAAGACCCAAAGACTTATCCTCTAACTATTTACCCTTAATCTTCTCAATCCACGTCGGCTTAACCTGAAGCTCGGCTAATAGGCTACCATCATCAAATAGACTAAGGTGAGCAAACATCACTCTCATATCAGTCATAGCCCTAGGCTCAAAGCATCGGTCACTACATTGGCCTTGCCAGGATGGTACTCAATAGTGCAGTCGTAGTCCTTAAGTAGCTCAATCTATCTTCGTTGTCTAAATTTTAGCTCATTTTGAGTAAGGAGGCATTTGAGGCTCTTGTGATCAGTGTAGATGATACACCTCTCACCGTAAAGATAATGCCTTCAAATTTTTAGTGCGAATACCATGGTAGCCAACTCTAAGTCATGCATCGGATAATTTGCCTCATGAATCTTAAGCTGATGAGACGCATATGCAACTACCTTACCATCCTGCGCCAACACACATCTCAAACTAATGTGTGACGCATCACTATAAATGGTGAACTCCTTTCCAAACTTTGACTTTATCAGAACAGAGGCCTCAGTCAACACAGTCTTGAGCTTCTCAAAGCTCTCTTGTTGCACATCAGTCCATGCAAAAGGAACTCCCTTACGTAGAAGCTTAGTCAACGGAGCTGCGATCAAGGAGAATCATTTTTACAAAGCATCGATAGTAACCTGCCAACCCTAGAAAGCTGCGAATCTCAAACACATTCTTCGGCCGTGTCCAATCCAACACCACCTCAATCTTACGAGGATCAACTTGTATCCCCTTAATAGAAACGACATGTCCCAAAAATGTTACTTCTTGAAGCTAGAACTCACACTTGCTGAACTTTGCATACAGTTGTTTCTCACGAAGAATTTGTAGTACGACTCTCAGATGGTCATCGTACTCATTTTTAGTCTTAGAATACACCAAGATATCATCGATGAACACTACTACAAACTTATCCAGGTAGGGCTGGAACACTCGGTTCATCAAGTCCATAAATGTCACTGGTGCATTAGTCAATCCAAAAGGTATAACTAGGAACTTGTAATGTCCATACCGAGTCCTAAATGTCATCTTATGCACATCAGCCTCTTTAACCCTCAACTGATGATAACCTGAACATAGATCGATCTTGGAAAACATAGAGCCCCTTTAAACTGGTCAAACAGATCATTAATTCTCGAAAGTGGATACTTATTCTTAATCGTCAGCTTGTTCAACTGTCGATAATCTATACACATCCGCATGGATCCATCCTTTTTCTTTACAAACAGTACCGGTGCTCCCCATGGAGACACACTCGGACAGATGAAACCATGATCTAACAAGCCTTGAATCTGAGCCTTGAGCTCCGTAAACTTCTTCGATGCTATCCGGGAGGGGGCAATAGATGCCAAAGTTGTACCCGACAAAAGCTTAATCTCGAATTTCACTTCTCGGCTCAGACGTAAACCTGGTAGTTCCTTAGGAAAGACATTCAAAAAATCTCTAACAGTTTTGATGTCCTTAACCGAAGAGTCCCCAAAATCTAAAACACTTATGTAGGCCAAGAATACCTCACATCCCTTATGAACCAACTTTTCTTCCACCAACAGAGAAATCACATTAGTCAGATAGTCTCGACGTTCCCCAATCACAATTATCTCATTGTCCTCATCGGTTCTCAAAACAACCCTTTTAGTCGCACAGTCCAGACTTATTCGGTGCTTGACCAACCAGTTTATCCCCAAACAGAAGCTCCATCAGATCAGCTAAAAATATTGTCCCTTGAACCTTTAATAGGACGTCTCTATACAGTCTACTAACTCGGACAGATTGCCCCAAATGACTCAATACAGTTACCTCACTATCAGTACTATCAGATGGAGTACCCAAAGTTTCAGACATAGTACTTGCTACATATGAGTGTGTAGAGCCTATGTCTATCAGCGCAAGATAAGGTACATTATAAATTAAAAACGTACCCGTAATGACATATAGATCATCTCAGTCCTCTCGGTGATGAGTAGCATAAACAATAGCAAGCTGCCTGACCTTAGTATGTCCAGTACCTCTGCCCGGTGCTCTCTGTCCATGGCCTCTGCCGTTACCACCCTTAGCCTGACCATGACCCCTAGGTGGTTGCTGAACTACCATCGACGGGTGTGCAGTACCAGAACTCGAAGCTTGCATCTGATCGACCTTTAGCAGACACTCTCGGATGTGGTGCTCAATAGACTCACATCTCAAACATGCCTCAATCGTCCTCCAACATTCGCCCGGATGACATCTACCACAATGCCAACAAGGCAAGATCCCAGTGGGTGCACCAGTAGGCCCAACTCTAACTAGCCCATTAGATCTGGCTTTTTTCTTAGGCCTCATCCCAGAACCTAAGGGCTTTTAATCCTTCTTGTTCTTACATCTCTTCTTATCCCAGATTTGATGCTCAGCGCGCTTCACCTCCTCGGCGATATTCGTCTTCTCTACCAGTGTAAAAAAATCACGCTCCCTTTGTGGAGCTATCAAAACTCTCACGCTGTCCCTGAGCCCATCCTCGAAGTGAACACAATACTCATATTTAGTTGCCACCATGCCTCGCGCATAGCGGCTTAATCTCAGGAACTCGGCCTCATACTCGGCCACTGAACGATCCCCTTGCTGAGATTTAGAAACTCATGTCTCCTAGTGTCGATATAGCTTGCCCCCACATATTTACCTTGGAAAGTAGACTTATAGAAATCCCAAGCCAGTCGTTCGGGCCGAGTGCCCTCCTTAACGGCCAGCCACCATTAGTATGCTTCATCGCGAAGCAAGAAAACAACACCTCTCAATTTCTGCTCGGGTGTCAAATCTAGATTATCCATAATTATTTCTGTGGCCTCCATCCAGTACTCAGCCATGTTAGAGGCCACTCCAGCGATGCCCCTAAATAACTCAGCCCCATTAGACCGGAGTCATTCCGTAACCGACCCACGGCCCCCAGATCCAGTATTGAGCCCAACGACCCTCTCCAATATCTTGAGCATAGCCTAGGACAGTGCATAGTCCCCAACCATGTGGTCTTGAGACCCAGTCTCTGTAGCAGGTGAAACTGGAATCTCGCTCATATCTAGATTCGGCATGCTGCCTAACGACGAAGACTCAGCTCGAGCCACCCTACAGCCTCTACCTTAGCCTCTAGTACCCTGTCACGGATACCTCATGCACTCATCATAGGATTCGTAGTTTATCTACATTAACAGTTTTATGAATCAGTTACAATTCAATAATTATTAGCAGATGTTTTATGTAAACAGTTTCAGTAATTCAGAGTGATTTTTGAAACTCATAGTCCCTATCAGTTTAGGTACAATGCCAGTATACACTAACTAAAGTGTTTTTAGTATAGTATACTACCTATAGTAGTTTCAAAATATCATAGAATATATCAATTTCAGAACAACTTACAGGATCGGCACCAGAGACTAGGTGTACCACATACTCAGTCGAATTATTTTAAACCATTTGTAGATCAGTTCTTTGAAACCAAACTTTTTTAAACCCAAAATCCACAGTTGAGTTTTGCAACCTAAATCTGATACCACTAAATGTAACACCCTAAACCCGGCCTAGACGTTATGGCCGAATCTAGCGATGTCACCTAGAATGGAAGTCAAAAATGAGTTTGTCAAGTTAAAATCGTTCCAGTTAATTGGCCTTTATCATAGTTCCAGGTAACACGCATGTTCTTCATTATATCTAAAATCATATCTTTTTAGCGGAAGCTTTTAAAAACATCTATTTTAAGAAAACCATTGGTGTTGAAAGAAACCGTTGTTTTAAACAAAATCGAGTTTTTACCATCTATGTGACAGCCCTAAATTGACCCTAGTCGGGAAGCGGTTTCGGGACTGCTAAACCGAGTCACCGAAGTATTTGAATATGATATATATTGTCTAAAATATGTGAATATGAATGTGTGAAAGTTTTAAGCTTCGATTTAGTCGATTGCATGTGAATTTAGTTAATAGGACTTATGTGTGACACTTTTGAAATGTGATAGGTTAATCTATAAGGATCTATTAAAGCATGTAGTGAAAACAATGGTTTTGCATGTCAAATACTCTTTTTTTATACATAGTGGCCGGCCATGATGGTACATATATTAAAATATGTAGTAAATCTTAATTAAATGGTTATTATTTTATGTAAAAGAAAGGAAATAAATAAAAGAAATAATAAGGATAATAAAAGAAAAGAAGAATGAAAGGGTGAGGAAAAGGAAAGGAGAAATCGGTTCTTCTTGGCCGAAATGAAAAGAGGAATAAGGGAGGGAAGCATTCGGTCATATTAGGTTAATATTAAGGTATGTTAATGCTCTTTCATTGAAAATCTTTGTATATTTGGAGTGGTCATCAAGTATAGAAGCTAGCTCATGGCAAATGTTTTTGTAAAGTTATGAAGATGACATTCGGTCATGGATGTTTGTATTTCTTTGATGTTTTTTTGATGCTTTAGTGTATTGAGGGTTGATTATAGATGAGTTGAGCTTGGTAAAATTAAATGTTTGTGGCTTAATTGCTTAATGATAATCGGCTATGTTGAAATGCTAAATTAGTGCTAAATTGTAAGTATTTAATTGAGTGTTAGCCGAAATTGAGCTTATGATAGTAATTAGAATTTGTGAAATTTATGCATTTTGTGGTCCAAGTGTGATAAGAACCCATGTAAGCATGAAGATTTGTGGATGTTTTAGAATTGGCCTAAGTGTTTTAGTCATTAATATATATATATTGCCGAATGTATGCTTAAGAAATTGGTTAAGTACATTGTTGTTAAATGGTTGTTGTTTTTGTATAATTGTTGCCTAGCTACTAAATGAACTTAGGGTATTATGGATAAGTTTAAGAGTGGCATAATTGAAATGAAGTTTGCTTGTGCCGAATGTGATTTTAGTGCATGAATTAGGAGTTTAATTTCATTCGGTAACTCATACCAAATTGGGAGATAGTATTAAACATTAGTTTTATTTGTTAAATAATTGAAGTGAGCTTTGAATGGTTGTTTTGCTTATAATGGCCAATGTGATGAATGTGAACATGCATATATGTGTATTAAGGTAAGTTTCATGGTGATTATGCTTGTGATGTTGGGTTGATATTCGGCATTGAGTAATGTGGGGTAAGGTGATTAATCGGCTATGAAATTAGCTAAATTGAATAGGTATGTTTAATGATATGCTTAGTGTAATGTATAATCTTGTAACTCGGTTTAGTATTGAGATAAAGGTTAGATGTATGATTGGATTTTGGTATGTGTTAAATTGGTTAATCAAAGATTTAATATGACGAAATGTTAATGAATAACATAATTGGTTTGCACCTTAAATAGTTGAAATAAAGCTTGCCGATTAAAATTAAATGTTTAAATTGTAATGGTCATATATAGGTATATATATATGCCTTATGTATGTACCATGTACACATAAGGACATTCGGCAATATGATTAAATTCATGTATAAGGAAGCATGATAAATTAAGTGACTCCTTGCTTGTGAATGTGAATTAGATATAAATTAAATAAGCATGAAATCGAGTCATGGCATGTTTTATTAAATATGATACATATTGAAATCTATTGTTTTAGATATAGATTAAATGATATGTGATTGCCAAATGTAATTGTCAAGTGAATAATATTATTTAAGTACTTAAGTAAATCTATTGTTTTACTTAAGCTTAAGAGCAAAGAGGATCAAAGTCGGATAGGGGAAAAGAGAAAGTAAACGAATAGCCGTGGATATCTAGTCGTCGACCACTTCCGAGGTAAGTTTTAAGTGATTAAACGTTGAGTAAATTCAATCATAATAGGACATAATGAGTTGATTTAATAAGATATGATGTGGCCATGATATGCCTTAAACTCAAACGGTAAGTTCATAAGTGTTTGGACTTGGAAATTTAAGAGCAAATTGTAATAATTTGCTTAGGACAGCAGCAGTAACGTGATTTTAGAAAATCACTATAAATTGTTGGTGTGGAATTATAGGCTGAATAAAATATGTAATCAAAGCTTAATTAGTCTAGTTTCTTATAAAAGAGACCGTGTAAGCAAAGAAATTTCCTATAAAGAGATATTTAAAGTTGTGTGAGACAGAGTCAGAATGACTCCGAAATCCCCTGTTCTGTTTTTAGAAAATCATTATAATTTGTAAAAAAATGGTTATAAGATAAAATTTATATGCTTAGACTCCTTAATGAGTCTAGTTTCAAATGAAATCAAATAGAACATATTTTGAATTCTGTACAATGAGAAATTTGATTGTTATCTGTTAACACTGCTTAAAACTTACTAAGCATTGTAATGCTTACTCCGTTTACTTTGTTTCCTCTGTTTTATAGATCTCATTTCGAAGCTACAGGCTCGGGGATCGTCAGCAACTAGTCACACTATCACTATCCACTGCTTGTTACTGTTATGTTTTGAATTATTTTATGGCATGTATAGAATAGACCAGTGGCCGAAGAATATTTTGGTTAATGTATATAAGCCATGCGAAAATGGCATCTTTTGAATGTATACTTATAGAAGTTTAAATTGTATCCCTGACTGTCTTTAGTACTTATCTAAAGGAATGTTAAAAAAAAATTTACTGTTCTGATATGAGTTTCAAGTCCGGTAATGCCCCTTTACCTATTCCGACGACGGATACGGGATTGGGGTGTTACAATCTAGCTGTTCTAAATCTGTAAAATAGTAAAAATTCCAAAGTTTAAATCCAAATAGTCCAAAGTATTACATCATCCCAAATAAGTAATAAATTATGAAAATTTATGAGAATAGTTTAAAATTTACGTGTGGCCACCGTCGAGTCCTCCACTGCGCTGATCTATCAAGTCTGGGGATTACCTGTACAGATTAAACAGAAAAGGGTGAGTTTTCGCAAACTCAGTGTGGGTAATCCCCACAGAAAACATGCATATAAAAACACATCAGAATGCAGTCATTTTTAGTATGGGTCTGAGCCCATTACAGAATCAATTTGGGCCTTAACCCATTTAGATACAATCTCAGAATTATATTAGGGCCTTGACCCATATCAGCTACAAAATGCAGATATAGTAAATTAGAATCCTACCCACCAGCCTCTACAGACCATCTCTGTCTAGCCCTATACACCATGTGGGGATTATATCAACCCACCCATTCCTACACACTATGATGTACTGAAATGCGGCACATAATCAAAATATTGCAGTTGAGCTACCAGATAACAGGCTTAAAAGCCTATCAGATACTTCCTCTGAATATCATCAACCTACCCCGATGCAATGCAACATACCATAAATGACATGGAAATATGCTAATAACAGGACATACATTATGTTCAGTATAGATCTAATGGTCTAACAGACACCATACAATCAGATCATATAATTAGGGGTCTAAGTAAAGCTTACCGACCCTACAATAGGTCCACAATCAACTTGGACGACACGTGCGACCTTATTGAATATTTCAAAAAAATGGGCTCAAAAGCTCATGTGGCCTGCCTGTATGGCCCACACGGCCTAGCCCAGAATCCCACACTCCCGTGCGGACTACCCATGTGGGCCACACAACCCAATTCAATCTAGCCCATGTGTGGCACACAACTTATCTAGCCATCACATTACCGTGTCTAGTGCGCACTGCCTAGCCTCGTCGATCACACACCCGTGTTATGAGACACGGCCTACCACATGACTTGCCACACAGCCGTGTTGTATTGATAGTATGATTATTGACTTTCGTTGAAGCCTCGTTTTCTGTGTTTTTGGGTTCACACTTGGTTTCGATTCGCTGTGAAAAGTAACCTCAGCCTTCAAAAACCTATATTTGACCAATATAACATTTAACTAATCATTTGATTCATCATTTAAACAAAACCCCAAATGAAAAACCAGAGAAACTAATCCAATAATGATTCAAAAAACTCACCGTGAGGAAAACAATGACCAGCCGTCACCACCCATTGAAATATTTGTTTACAACCTTCGAATAGCACCTAAACAAGAGTAAAACAAACCCTTATGTTAATTGCTTAATCAAAAAATGACAAAACTAAGGGAAAATACCACTTACCGATCAAGTCCAATTAAGTGCTACACCAAAAAGGAGGTTTTTTCCTTGGTAACGTAAACGAAAAAAAATGAAAGGAAGTGAGAAGTGAAAATTTTGGCAGAGAGGGAGAAAGGAGAACACAATTTTTGTAAAAACAAATCAAATGAGAGATTTCAATAACCCCCTATCTCAACTCCCCTTAATTCACTCAGCCTAACTCCCCACTACCCAGAACTTTATCACGACTAAAACTCTCTCGCTCAGAGCCAGACAAAAATATTGCCAATGCAGAGATTCAAACTCCTGACCCACAGTAACCTAACACTCCCCTTAACCACCAGACCAGTAAGCCCATTCTAATATAAGCTTACCAACAAGTAAATAAAAGTCTACTGCGTAAGGTTAAGGCTTTATTCAGAAAAATACCAAAAATTTCCCAAGGTATAGCTTGAACTTGGGACCTCCCACACACACCCAGAACACTCAACCACTGAACAAGACAGATATTGTGTCACAAATTCATGAAAACAAAAATTAGAATTTCGGGGCATTACACTTACTGACCCTATAGTAGGCCCACAGTCGATCGGAACAACCCGTACGACCCTAGGGAAATTTTCAAAAATATGGGCTTACATCCCGGTGGCCCACAAGCCCAATTTGGCCTAGCCAGTGTGGCCCACACTGCCACATTCGCACCACACACAAAAGTGTCGGCATACGGCTATGCCTTCTTTAACCACACAGCCAGGTAAACGCCCGTATGGCATCGACAGTGTGGCTTTTCTGCTTTCGTCAAAGCTCATTTTTCTACATTTTGGGTACACACCTGGTACGAATTTGACATAAAAACATTCCCGTAGCGAACAACACCGAATAACAACAACAAAAATACCCATGATTACTCAAATCCTCTGAATCCAACTGAAACACCTCTTTATCATAACTCGAAAACATAGCAGAAATTACTCTCTAATAATTCAAAAAAACTTACCTTCTACAACAGCAACCACGAGATTTCACTACATCACCGAAGGTCTCGATTTTCCTAAAGAACACCTACCAACACAGTTTATCATATTAACTCGGCACACCAAAAAGCAACAAAAATACAAAATGGACTCTTAAAACACCAACACAAACCTTTACCTTCAAAACAAATGGCAGAACCGAGAAGAGAAACACCATGATTGGAAGAGGCAAAAATTCGATAGAAAAAATGAGCACAGAAATGTCAAAGATTAGGAAGAAGAAAGAGAAAGAAAAATTACTAATAATAACAAAAATAGAACAATTATCAAGAAAACATCCCACTAATTGCACAATCCCACTAAATCTCACCCACTAACCATCTCAAACTCCCAACTCCATCAAACCACTAACAGCTGACTAGAACAAAAATTAACACCCTTGCCCATACAAGGATTCAAACACAGAACCTTCAGGTACACTAACACTCACTCAACCACCAGACCAGCAAGCCCATTCTAATATGAATTTACAGGCAATTAAATATAAGCCCACTGAACAAAGGTAAGGCTTAGATAAAAAATAACAAAATTAACAAATCTGGGACTTGAACCCAAGACCTCATACACATACATAAAACACTTAGCCACTGAAGCAGATACACAGTTGTGTCAGATATTTACAGAAATAGGAATAAATTATTCAAGGCGTTATACTAATGCATTTGGATATCAAATACATATGTCATAACACTACTACTGCATCCAATCATTAGTCTCTAATGGTTATGTGACCAAAATTGTTATGCCCCTAATGCTAATGCCCAATTTGATATTTTTAGCAGTTGAATGATTAAACCTAAACTCCTTAAATCATTAAATTGTTACCAATGTAATTTATACATAAAATATAGTAAGCCTCTTGTAATAACTCGTTTTTCAGTTGTATCAAAAATAGTAGTTTTGGGGCCACTAAATTCGATGAGTAAGTTCGTAAATATTATTATTTATTATTTACAAGTCAAATATGATTTTAAAAGGGTTTTTGATTTGATAATTTATATTATTTAAGCTATTTATTAAGTTCGAGTGGTAAGACCCTAAGGTCAAGTGGTTTTATAAATATTTTTATAAACATTTACAAAGTGTCATTAAGGTGGTATTAAAGTTTTTTGAAAAATTTTAACGTTTCGATAGTTAATTAATTAAAAATGACTAAATCATAAAATATGTAAAATTTGATCACTATTTGATCTGAGTGATTAAATGGTTAATTGAATAAATGAAAAGGGACTTAAATGGTAATTAGACCATTCAAGGAGTTATTGGACAATTATGGGCATGAAATTGGTGTTTTATTTATTTATTAACTAAGGTTAAATTGGTAATTTGATAAATTAAATTAAATTAAATTAAACCAAAAGTTTGTTCATCTTTCTTTTTGTCTTCTTCACTTGTAAAAGAATAAAAGGGAGCCATTTTAGACCTAGACATTTTGGCATGTTCAAAGCCAAATTGGTATGTCATTTTAGCCTTGTTTCTAATAAGTTTTATGTTTTTTAGATCATTGCAACTAGGTCCAGCTAGCTTGTACCTTCGATTTTGAAACTGTTAAAGATTGTGAATGTTTCCATTGATGAATCTTGTGATTTTTATGTTAAATGATGAATTTGTGTTATTAGTTGTTATGTGAAAGTATTTTGTTAAGTGATTTTTTATGAATTTGTTGTTTAAGGACTAAATTATTAAAATAGTAAAAATACAAGGATGGGTTGTGAAATTGTTCCATGAATGGGCTTTTTTTGATGCCATGAATATTTGGTTGACATAGTTTTGCTTTAAAAACGGTTAATTTGCATGTTTTAGGCCTAGGGACTAAAATGAATAAAAGTAAAATATTACGGGTAATTTTGTAAAATATCAAAAATGACTAAATTATATAAAATATATTTTCTTTACTGTCTAAATTAATAGGTTGAAAAGTGGCAAAACAATGAGAATGAAAAATTACCAAAATACCCATTTACTTTGTCATTTTTGTAATTTAGCCAGGTAAGTTCGTATGTTTAAATGGTATTTTAAATTGTTGTTTTAAGTCCTATCTTGTTATTTTATCATATCATGCCTCGACGGAAAATCCAACGACGTATCAACAATCCTAAAACATGAAAAGAGATGGTTTCGACCATCAAATATGAAAAGGGATGGTTTCGACCATCTAATATGAAAAGGGATGGTGATGACCATCGAATATGAAAAGGGAGGGTGAAGACCATCAAATATAAAAAGGGATGATGAGGACCATTAAACATGAAAAGGGATGGTTTCAACCATTGAATATGAAAAGGGATGGTGACGACCATCGAATATGAAAAGGGATGGTGATGACCATCGAATATGAAAAGAGATGGTTTCGACCATCGATTAAAGAAAAAGGATGATTACGACCATCATTTAGCACACTTTGTGTAAGCTTCAGTAAGGGTTTCGATTGATTTCACTACAGAAAATATGGAAAGGTGTGATGTACCAATGGCCAAAGTATGAATATTTATGATTATGAAAGGTATGATTTAAGTGATGCTATGTTTATGTACCATATCTTGCTATGTGATGATATTACTAAGTTATGTGTTCAATCACTAGCTTGTGGCTATGATAAATGTTATATTTATGTCTTATGTGTTATGCAAATGAAATGGTGGGTGTTCAATATGAACCAAGACATGTATGTATGAAACTCTTTGAAATGGTGATACATGGAAAACATGATATATTATGAAAGATGATAAATCCAATTGGGTCATGCTAAAGTATAATGGTTATCTATGCTAAGTTCACATGAATTATGTTCAAGTATGCTAACATGTGTTATTGATGCGCTTAGGTTTGTGCTAAGCTTATAATTGGATTATATCATGTTTAGTCTTGATGAAATACTTTGAATCGGTAAGTGTTCAATTGGTAATATGCTTATGTACATGAAAAGGTCGTATAAATCGAAGTATATAATATCTTATGAAATGATTTATCATGTAGTTGATTCCAAAAGAGCTACGTTTAAATGCACTAGCTTGTAGGCATGGTTGATATTATGCGTATATCTTGTGTGTTATGCATATGAAACGGATGGGGAAAGGTAATGAAATGGTAAAGTCATAGTTGAAATGTAACACCCCGAACCCGAGACCGACACCGGAGTCGAACACGAGGTGTTAACAGACTTTAAACCCCTTATAAAAATATTTCCCAGACACTGCCCAATCTGCGTACTAGTCTCTTTAAAAATCATATCTTGAGTTTCACAACTCAAAAATCAGTTTCGTGATTTTTCCCTGAAACTAGGCTCATATGCCCATCTACATATTTTTTTTCTAGAATTTTTGGTCGGGCCAATTAGTACAGTTTATTAGTCAAAGTCTCCCATGTTACAGGGATCGACTACACTGACCTTTGCGCATTACGACTTAGATAACTCCCTGCACAGAGATTCAATACTGATTCCGTTTGCTTATATGGAAACTAGACTCAGAGAGGAATCTATACATATATGGCATGACTCCTAATTATCTCTGGTTAATTTATAATGAATTTCCAAAGTCGGAACAGGGAATCCAGAAACCGTTCTGGGCCTGTCTCACGAGAACCTGAATATCTCTTAACATACTGTCCATATGATCATTTCGTTACTTTCCTATGAAAATAGATTCATCAAGGTTCGTTTACATAATTTATTCACTATTTAATTCCATTCCTACTATTTTTAGTGATTTTCCAAATCTACATCACTGCTGCTGTCAGCATCTGCCTTTAAGGTAGACTTTACCTATTTCATAGTTTCCATGATTCAACTAGCCCTTTTAGCATAAATAGCACAATTTATGATAGTGATTAACCATTCCCATGGCCAATCCTTGTCAAGCATATTCACACCAAATGATTATAACATTATACTCAAACATATATAAGCCATTTTCGCATGGCTAACCAAAATTATACAAGTCCAAAGGGTCCATGACCCACAACAAACGGGTAGTCCTATACATGCCATATCCAGAGTTCAACTAAAAGAGTACCAAAAGAGCTTTGATAGTGTGGATGACTTCGACTTCGATGATCCCGAATCCGATAGCTAACGAACAAAATCTATAAAACAGAGAGCCAAAGCAACGGGGTAAGCATTTTAAAGCTTAGTAAGTTTCAAGTAATGAAATCGGCTTTGACTAAAGTATTACATTCACATAGCTAAATGAATCACTTTATTAATTCATATTCTCATAATCATACTTACTTCACACTTCATCAACATATACACACACAAGGTATCAACCTATCTAAAAGCCGAAAGTTCGTTAGTCGATTGAACGAATACTATTTAAAACGAATCGACTTTTTCGAAGCACATGCAAACATACCTTATCGTTTAGGTTTGTCGAGCGTATTAATTGAATTTATTACAGCACAAAACGCTCACATTCAAACCCAAGTTTCTTCGGAATTTAGCCGGATATAACCACAAGCTCAATTGCCTTCGGGTCTTAACCCGGGTATAGCAACTCGCACGAATGCCTTCGGGTCTTAGCCCGGATATATCAACTTGCACAATTGCCTTCGGGTCTTAGCCCGGATATATCAACTTGCACAAATGCCTTCGGGTCTTAGCCCGGATATATCAACTTGCACAAATGCCTTCGGGTCTTAGCCCGGATATATTCAAATGCTCATGTACACATATATCAATAATCATAACACATCCATACCTTATTTTCGTTACTAAGGCTCAAACACAAAACATTTATTAAACCTTTCCAATTTCGGCTCAATAGCCACACACAAAGAGCATGATTTCGATTGACTTTATAACATAGTCTCTATGCACATTCGACTATCCGTCATATTATGACTAATCATTTCAATATAATTCAAGTAGGGTCATTACTCGAAGACTTACCTCGGATGTTGTCGAACGACTTCAATGGCTATTCAATTACTTTCTCCTTCCCTTTATCGGATTTAGTTCCCCTTTGCTCTTGAGCTTAAGTTCAACAAATTTTAAAATAGTCATTAATCGACTATTCAAGTATTACTTTCAGAATAATATATATATTGATTCGACTTTCACACACATGATTATAGTAAGCTTTATAAAAATCAATAAATAATTCATTAGCAAATTTTCATTAATGTTTACAACAAAATCACATATTCACTACGAGCTGTTTTCCTGAGCAGTAGTCACTAATTTATTTATAACTGGAGCTACAAAACTCCAAATCACTTTCTGTTAATTTTCCCTGAATATAGACTAGTATATCTTCCATCCATAAAATTTTCAGAATTTTAGGCTTGGCCAATCAATACCAGATTTTTCTTAAAGTTTCCCCTCTTTCACTGTTTGATTAATCTGACCACTCTTCACTACGAATCAAATTTCTCATTTTACAGAATTCAAAATGTGTTGTATTTGATTTCATTTGAAACTAGACTCATTAGGGAGTTTAAGCATATAAATTTTATCTTATAATCATTTTTGTACAATTTATAATGATTTTCTAAAAACAGAACAGGGAATCTAGTAGTCATTTTGACTCAGCCCCACAATACTTCAAATATCTCAAGATCGGTAACTCTTTTGTTTTTATAGTTTCTTTTGTAAGAAAATAGACTCTTCAAGCTTTAATGACATAATTTACTCAGCTTCTAATTCAACTCCTACAAATTATGGCGATTTTCCAAAATCACCTTACTGCTGCTGTCCCCAAGCAGATTATTACCAAATCATATGCTAACATTTGCATTTCACCTTAGTAGCTAGCTTAGCAAACCTTAATTTAACATATAATTGTTCATAACACAATTAAAGCATCCTCTCCATTCCATCAATTCAAAACACATACATTGCCCAATAGTATCCAAAATCATATTCGGCCTTAGTACACATCTTGTTAGCCGATTTTTCTCCATTTAGCAACTAATGCACATATGTGCTCACTCAAAAATGCTAAAAAGGAGATTCAAGAATCATCAATCCACCATCACATGCATCATTAACAAGCTTCATATTTAGCATGCAATGGCATTAACACAAAATCCACCTAGGCCGAATATCATCCCCATGACATAGCAAAGATTTGAACCATGGGCTAATTAGAACTCAAGCTAGCAACTAAAAACATGCATGAATCTCATGGCACAACCTCAACATACCTTAATCTAGATACAAGTATGGCCAAACCTCCTCCTAATCCTCTTCCAAATCAAACATGAAGCAAGAACTCCTTCCTCCTTCCTTAGAATTTTCGGCCAAATGAAGATGAAAAAGGATGAACAAAATTTTCTCCTTTCTTTTCTTTAACTCACGGCAATGGGGGGGGAAGACACCACACACTTTTTTTTTTGTTTCCATCATATTCCCTTTTCATTATTTTATGCCCATGCTCCTTATTTTATTTTTTCCTAACATACCTCACTAACATAACATGTTTGTGACATGTTTCCACTCATGATGCACCAACACAACATGTCTATGACATGTCTTGCCCATCACACTTGGTCTACCATGCTTGTCATGGCTGGCCACTACTAATAGGGGGGAAATTGACATGCAAGTCCCCCCTTTTTCCACATGCACTAATAGGTCCTTATGTTTTGATCTATCACATTTCAAAAATGTCGCACATAAGTCCTATTGACTAAATTCACATGCAATCGACTAAATCGAAGCTTGAAATTTTCACACATTCATAATTACATATTCTAGACAATAAATATCACATTCAAACATTTCGGTGACTCGGTTTAGCGGTCCCGAAACCACTTCCCGACTAGGGTCAATTTTGGGCTGTCACATGAAATGCAATTTGATGGAAAGTGATTAATAAGTTGAAAGATGTACTTGTATGTGATAAATTTATGTATGTTATGGATGAATATATCTAATTCATGAATAAAAATGCTAATTAATGAATTGATGTTGTTATCTAAGCTAAAGTAAGTAAAAGCAATGGAAAGGAAATAAATGGAAGAGTTCAAAGTCTTATGAAATCTTACTATGCTAGCATTGATAAGTATATGTGGTATTGATAGACTTATCTTGTAACACCTTGAAAATTTCTACAGTAAGATATTATCTTTAATATAGTAAAATAAGGAAATAAATTGACAAGAAGAGGAAAATTTAGTTATGTCACTAGGAAGTATATTATGACATATTGATTCAAGAAAGGACTAAATTGTAAAAGTGAGAAAAGTTTTGTTGCCCAAGAGTAAATACTTAAAATTTGAAGGATTAAAGTGTAAATATGAAAAAGTTGAAGGACTAATAGTGCACATATTTTAAGGGTGGAATGATCTGGAAGCCAAGGAAAATTGATGAATTAAGACCAAATTGAATAGGTGAAGAATTATGAGGGACTAAATTGCAATTTTTCCAAATTAAGTGATGACTCAAGAATGGAATTTTAAAAGATCACAAAGGGTAAAATGGTCAATTGGAAGAGAAAGAAATCTAGAAAGTAATAATGATGTTGGTGACATTTTATAATTATTTAAATAGATAATTATTATTTATTTAATATTTTAATAAGATATTTTATTATTTTATTATTTTATTTAGTCTATATATATATATATGTGTGTGTGTGTGTGTGGGAAAAACACACACACACACACACACACACACACACACACTCCATCATTGTCCATGCATCCCACATTAGAAAGAAGAGAAGAGAAGAGAAGAAAGAAACTTTTCATTCTTTACAATTTAGTCCTTTCACCAAAAATTCACCATTTTCACCTAGAAATCAAAAGAATTTTCATGGTTACCAAGAGAGAACAAAAATAAGGAGACTATGGGAAGCTAGAATATCAAGTTAGATTCAAGAAATAGAAGCTGGAGGAGAGAGAAAATGTAACGCCCCAATTTTCGGGAATTCTGTGAATGTTGGCATAGGTTTAATTATGTTAGTGGGCCTCTAGAAGGCCCAAGCT
Organism: Gossypium hirsutum; assembly: GCF_007990345.1. Lineage (NCBI taxonomy): Eukaryota > Viridiplantae > Streptophyta > Magnoliopsida > Malvales > Malvaceae > Gossypium > Gossypium hirsutum. The sequence goes on from NC_053427.1 coordinate 12,067,539, forward strand.
TAAGATAGAACCCGGCAATTTTAGTTAATTTTTGTTCCATAAGAAAAAGGGGGTGAAATTATGAAATAGACCTATGTGAAAATGTTTGAAAATGCTATAGGCTAAATTGAAGTGACCAAATAAATAGGAGTGCAAAATAGGAGGATTTGCATGACAAACCTCCCATTTTACATGAAGTGGCCAACCATCATGTTGTTGTAGACAAAATGTGCACTTGATATCCATAATTTATGGTACAAATTGATACAAATTGATAATAGGTTAGGTAAATGTTCCATGATAATAGGTTAGGTAAATGTTCCATGATAATGGGTTAGGTAAATGTTTCATGATAATGGGTTAGGTAAATGTTTCATGATAAGAATTTCATGTCTTTTGTATTAAAGAATTAAATGGATGAAATATGAAGTTTTATTAAAAGAAAAAGGGGTGAAAAGAACAAAGTTTTGTCCATCTTTTTTCATCATAGCTGAAAGTTAGAGAAGAGAAAGGAGAGGAGAAAGCTCTTGAGTATTCAGTCATTAGGAGGAGGAAAATTGAAGGTAAGTTCTTGGCACCTTGTTTCTATTTTAAGGTTCATGAGTTCTTCTTGATTCTACCTTAACTCTTGAAGTATATTTTGATTTTTAGTTGTGTTGTGAGCATTTACTCATGAATTAAAATGAAGGAAATGGTTGTTGTTTCATGTTCTTTTGATGAAAAATGGAAGATAGGTGAAGTTGAGCCAAACAAATGAGCATGCATGTGCCTTAGATGTTAAAGGGAAAAATCAGCTAACATGTTGTGCTTTAAAATGATGAAATGGAGATTTTACTTAAGTAAAATCATAGATATGTGATGATTGATTGGTGATATACATGTTCAAATAACATGCATGCAAGTTATGTGTGAAAGAGTGAATTTGGTAATAAATCTGCTTGGGACAACAGCAATAACGTGACTTTGGAAAATCACCATAAATTTTGGGAGATGAATTAGAAGCTGAATAAATTATTTAATTAAAGCTTGTTGAGTCTAGTTTCAAATGAAATAAACGAGAACATATTTTGAATTCTGTACAATGAGAAATTTGATTCGTAATGAAGAATGGTCAGATTAGTCAAACAGTGAAACGTGGGAAACTTTAAGAAAAATCTGGTATTGATTGGTCATACCAAAAATTCTGAAAATTTTATGGATAGAAGATATATGAGTCTATTTTCAGGCAAAATTAACGGCACTTGTTTGGAGTTTCGTAGCTCCAGTTATAAATGATTTAGTGACTGTCGCTCAGGAAGACAGCTTACAGTGAAATTATGATTATGTGGTAAATATTGACAAAAATTTGTTAATGAGTTGCTTATTGTTTTCTTATAAGCTTACTATGATCTGTAGGTGTGGTTGGCCGAATATTGTAAGGGGTTAATACGTAGTTCATATTTGAATAGTTAGATTAACGTGTTAGTAATCCAATTGTAGGCGGTTCGTGTGTGGATCTCGTCAGCATATCGTTGCAAACAGGTGTGTAACTAACACCCTCTTTCTTAGTCTAGATCGGCAAAAGCCGAAAAGCCGAAATGCCAAAAACTAGTATTTTGTAGATTTGCGAGTGTGCGAATGCTCGTGAGATAAATCGATTAATGTTTTAGGTAAGCTGCAATGTTTGGACTGCAAAGTGCATGATTTCTGTGCCCTCGATATTTTTGGGCTTAATGGGCCAAAATTGGAATGATGGGCCAACGGGCCCAATTCGATAAGAACCCTCGGTACGTGATTCTATTAGTACGTGAAAAGTAGGAATATGCATGAAAACCCCTAAAATAGACAAATTACTGAAATACCTTTAAAAGTGGAAAATTTATAGTTTTACCCCTAGTAGATAAATTACAGAAATACCCCTAGGGTTAAATTGACCTAAATGCATGTTTGACTGTTGTTATTTACTGCATGCCATGTTGTTATTATCTGATGCATGGGATTGGGATATTGACAGAGGAAGTACTGAAAGTGGCTTGTCCACATACTGGAGGCTTTGCCTCAATTTATTGTTAACTGAGCAGCAAGGCTACAACTGTGGAGTGTTGGGCTGGGTGGGTTGAGCTATTCCCCACATGGAGTGTATGGCTGGTACGGGTGGAGTGTAGTGGTTGGTGGGTTGAGTAGTCTCCCCAAATGGGCTTGCATATGTTTATTGATGTTGCATGTATTTTGAAATGGGCCTATGGGTCATACTGTTATCTAAATAAGGGGCTAAGGCCCAGTTTATTATAATCTGAAAAGGGCTCTGGCCCAGTATCACTGTTACCTGAATGGGCTTAGGCCCAATGGGCTTGAGCTGGCTTGGGCTTTGAATGGGTTTTCCTTACGCATTGAGTTTCCCCAAACTCACCCCTTTTATTTTCATCCACGCAGGAAATCCCCAACCATAGTGAGCTTGGAGCTGTGAGGGAATTCGGAGTGGCCACCCATTCTGAAAGTTTGATTTTCTTCTGGTGAACTGGACATCCTTTTATTTACGTTTGAAGTTTTTGGGCTTTTAAATGTAATAAGGCCGCTTAATTATTTTTGATGGTTTTAATATGTATTACTAAGATAGGTAATACTTATTTTAACTGTTGAAATTGGATAGCTTTAGGGCGCGTTTTCAAAAACAACAATTGATTTCAAAATAACACGATAACAAGCAAAGCTTCTGCAATGAAAGTATTTTCCAAAATTAATCACTTTTCCTAAAAATGACTTAATCAAATCGGTTTCCTAGAAATATCCATGACGTTAAGGTGTGGCAATGGCGGTATGCATGTCTAGGATTGGATCCGAAGGGAGCTTGGTACTTAAGCAGTCCGATGGACTCACCACCTCTTTTCCGGTTTCCTACCTGGTGCACAGCTTCCATTCACTTTAACCTTTAATGAATTAATCTTTCGAACATCAAGTACGATTTTCTGGACTTAGAATGGAAAATTTTTTTAACGTTTTTGATGTGGCATGCCGGATCCGGCCATAACTTCTGGGTTGGGTTTGGGGTGCTACAGAAAATCAAGTTAAAAGATTGGAAACAATAAGACAAGGTAAGAACATCAAGATTTCCATGTATTTTTAAGTTTGATATTATTGAAAAAGCATGGAAATGAAGCTAAAGTAGAGTTTTCTTATATATGGTTCTATGTTCTTAATATATTAGTGAAGAGAAATAAGAGAAAGTGGGGGGAAATATTGTAGAGAAAGGAAATAAGGGTGTTATAAACTTAATAATTAACATTTTGCACTAAAACAGTTTTAGGCAACACCAGTAGTCTAAATTTCAAAAATCACCAAAAATCGTAGAAATCGAATTAGAGAATGAATAAAATATCAAATTAAATCTTATTAATTCTAGTTTCTTATAGAAGAAACTATGTAAGCAATGGAATTGTGAATCATGAGATATAATAAATTTCATGAGACAATGTCAGAATGATTTTGGGTTCCCCTATTCTGAATGTTGAAAATCATAAAAAAATCAGAGAAAAATAATTAGATTCTTAAATTTATATTTTTAAAAACCTGAATGAGTCTATTTTCAATAGAAACAAACGAGAACAAGTTTATTTTCAATAGAAACAAACGAGAACATCATCCCAATCTTGTACAATGAGATAATTAATTTTTAGTAAAGTAGTATCGGAACTGTCAGACAACAGAATAAGGGTGACTTTAAAGAATAAACTGTACTTATTGGATAAAACAAAAATTCTGAAAATTTTATTGTAATAAGATACGTAAGTCTAGTTTCATGGAAAATTATCGAATCTTAATTTCGAGTTTTGTAGCTCAAGATATAAATAATTTAGTGATTATGACGCAAATGGATAGTTTTGAATATACATATAAGTAAATAGTAAAATTATTGATAATGTTACTTGTAGCATGTTATATAAATTAAGGATGTGGAATGGAGAGGAGAAGGAGGAAAATATGTATGAATATTCAGCTAGCATGGCTAATTTGCATGTTTTAGGCTCAAGGACTAAATTGAATAAAAGTAAAACTTTATGGGCAATTTTTTAAAAATGTTAGAAATGACCAATTTGCATGAAACGGATTATTTTATTATTTAAAATTGCAAAATTGAATGAAATTATTAATTTAGTTCAAGGTCAGGGAAAAACATGTTTTAAGGATTAAATTGAAAAGTGTTGAAATTATGGAAAATTCTGATATTTTATAAAATTCATGGGTTGTTATCAATTTGTATGAGAATAACAACTAGAAATAAGGATTAAATTGCAAGAATTTTATTTTTTTTGAGCCTAAGGATGAAATCATCATTAATTAAAAAGTTTAAGGGGATGAAATCGTCATTAATTAAAAAGTTTAAGGGTAAAATGGTAATTTTATTTAGAGCATTAATTGAATGTATTAGAACAGGAAATAAATGAAAACGACGATCAAATTCATTTATAAAGATCCAGATGACTCGAATACGAGACTTGAACGTGGAAAAGAAAAGATATCGGATTAATGAAATTATAAACATGGACAAGCAACGAGGTAAGTTAGTGTAACTAGAATTGTATTTTTAAATGCATGAAATATCGATATAATGAATTATCTGATTTATGTTTATGAAGAAATGGCAAGAGAATGATATTTATCATGACATGTAAATATGTGATTATCTTTGATACGTAGATACAAGGAAATTTAGCATATTGAGATGAGTAGTAAATTCAAGTAAAACATGTCGAGAAATATAAGTACGTTTAAGGGACAATATGTTTGATTTTAATTGGTTCGAAATATGAACGTTAGATGAAATAAATATCTGATAAATAAATCGGCAATTCCGGTAATGCTCCGTAACTCTATTCCGGTGATGGATTCGAGTTAGGGGCGTTACATATTTCATCGTGAGTTGGTGTTTATGGTTTGATAAATCTTGAGGCATTGATATAGCTTTATATTTAACCTAAAAAGTTCAATATTGAAGTGGAATGTCAAGTTTAAAGTTTATACGAGCTTACTAAGTATTCATTGCTTACATAGTTATTTTTCCTTTACCTTACAAATTATCGAAAGATCGATCGGGTTGGAATCTAGTCGGAGATCCATTACACTATCCATCAATTTTATCGATAGATTTTGATGCTTTGGTCAAGGTTATAATGGCATGTATAGGTGGACTTATGGTTGATGTTTAGTGGAATGTTAATTCATGAGTTTGGCATGTATATGTCATTTTGGTTGATGTTTATGGCATGAAATGTTGCCTTGGATTTGAGGTACTTATAGTACTATTGATGTCTTGTTGGTTGTGGTTAATATGGTCAAGTTGATGCATGTTTTGAAATGACCAAATTTAGTTTGTGTTAATGTATCTTAAAATAACCAAAATTGTATATGATAAATTGATCTCAACATAGTCAAGATATAGTATAATTGATCTCAACATGGTCAAGATATAGTTTACTTTCAAAAGGTTTTGAACTAGATGTGCATGATGTAAATAGGGAATATAAATGTTGGTTTTTTGGTACCATTTGGTAATGGTTGGTTTGTGTCGTTTAGGTGGTTATGATACATGTGAGGAATGGTCCAAATGGTAATATGGTATGGTTGATATGTATCAATGGTGACATGTTTTGGCATGGAAACAAATTAGTTGATAAATGGTAAATGTGCACATGTTTAGGTTGATTCGATGATTTATGTTTAACGTGTCTTTTGTCATATTGGTTGTTTGGATAAATGACCTATTGAATTGGTCTTATTATGCATGCTTTGGTATGTTTGAAAACTTGATTGTATGTGCAAATGTCTTGTAGGTGTCAGCTTGAAATGGGTGAAAGGAATGGCCTGAAATTGGCCTATTTCTTGTCCACATGGCCTAAGACACTGCCGTGTGTCCCTTTAGGTTTTTAGAGGTTGCATTTCGAGAGCTACATGGCCTGGCACACAGGCGTGTGGCTTGGCCGTATGAACAAAGTCAGAGAGTTACACGGGCACAGACACAGGCTAGGACACAATAGTGTGTCCCTACTTCGAATGCCCACACGGCCTGGGACACGAGCATATGTCTCAGCCATGTGACCCCTGTAGTGTTAATTTTTCCATGAAGTTTTAAATGTTTTCGTTTTAGTCTCGAATCGTTTTTAAAGTGTTTCTAAGGTCTCAAAGGCTCAAATAAGGGACAGTATGCATTCGTTTAAATGGAATATGATGTGATTCATGAAATGATTTGGAATGAATGTTTTGATGTTACAATTTTACGGTAATGCTTCGTAACTGTATTCCAACGACGGATATAAGTTAGGGGTGTTATACGTCTTAACTAAAAAATAAGCAATTATAAAATAGTAGTATATGATAAAATAATAAATAATTGTAATTCTTAATAGCTTATCAGTAGCTAATAAAATTGTATAGTAGAAATACTATAACAGTTCAAATAGATACTTAACAGTATAAAAATAAATTATTGATATACCATAATTTTTATAGTATCGAAGTGTAGTTATGCTTTTAGGATTATAATGTAATATTTAATAGATTAATTCATTAAATTACATGTGTTTAGATTTTAAAATTTATTAATACATTAACTCATAATCATTTTAGAGTTTAGATTAAATTAGAATGATCCTAAAAAGTTACATTTTAGACATCCAATAATAGTTTGGGCAAACTATTAAAATTGTCGCTTTTGTTTGTCTCAGGTTACATTTTAATCATTTATATTTGAAATGCTATGTTTTAGTCACTTACGTTATCGTGTTGTAACATTTTAGTAACTGAGCTGTTAATTGTCATTAACGATGTAATGGTAAGCTAGCGTGACACATTAAATCATCATTTCAAACGAAAATTTTAGGTTAAACTCCACAATTGGTCCCTATATTTTTTACATTTTGAGCAATTTAATTTTTTTTCTTTTATGTTCTTTTAACTTTCCGTTTTTGTTTCTTTATTTCCCATTCTCTTCTGCTTCTCCCTCTGTTTTCCTCCCTCCTTTATTTCTTTTAACGTAGTTTTTCTATATTTTCCATTTGTTAAAACAAGTCCACAAGCTCGCCTCACTCGAAAAAATTAAATTGTTCAAAAAAAATAAAAGTATAGGGACTAGTTTTAACAAATGTAAAACATAGAAAAACTATGTTAAAACAAATGGAGAAATGAGAAAAACAAAGGGAGAAGTGGAAGAAAATGGAAGAAAAGAAAAAGAGGAAAGTTAAAAGAAAATAAAAATATTTAAATATAACTTGAAGTAAAAAAAAGTGACCATTTTAATAGTTTATCCTAATAATTTACTATTTTATATCTTTTTAGAAAGAATTTTTAATTAATATCCTATATTTTCTAACCGTAGATTAATTCTCTTTAATAATATTTAAATCTTAATTAGTGTTGCATAATTGGATAAAATTAATTTAAAACTTTTGATAAAATTAACAAGAGTTTAAATTATATTAGGAACATTCTAAAAAGTCACTTTTTAAGCATTCAATGTGTTACTTTATATTTTTAACGGAATTTCTAATTAGTATACACTTTCAGTTAATTCTCCTTAACAATATTTAAATCTTAATTAGCGATAATTAATTAGATAAAGTTAGAGGAAAACTTTTAATAAAATTAATAAATAGTAATAGTAATGTAAGGTTTATGAGTTTTTTTTTAATTAGATTTGTGATTTATGGTATGACAGGTTAGAATTTAGAATTTTAAGATTTATAATTTAGGGAAAGGATTAGATTAGGATATAAGCTCTAAATGGGTCTAGAGTTGAGGGTTTTACACTTTTATATAAAAGTAAATTAATTTTAGAGTTAACAATAGTGATAAGAGCTAATTTGATGTTTCTTGATGTATTATATTGTTCATACACCCTAAAAAAATATAATATGCCATGTTATTATTGGGTGCTTCAAGTATTATTTTATTAGTATGATCCTAATTTAAGTTAAAGTCATAATTTCGTGGTTATGTTATTTTTTATGCTGAAAATTTTAAACAATATTATTAGTAGAAGAGTTATGTATTTATATATATCTTCCTCTTAATAATATTATTTTTATATATAATGATACTATGAGACAGATCTAGCTTTCTCATAAATAAATAAATAAAAATAGTGAATATCAATATAAAGAGCGAAACAAAATTTTGAAAAATTAGCGAATACCAATCAAAAGAGCAAAACACAATTCAAATCTCACACATCTAATGCCAAATTTTATTGATATTAAATTAGAATGAACGATTAGAAAATAACAATGGAAAAAATTATAAAAGAAATCTTTTAATTCAGAAATTGACAAAAAGAAAACTAAAAAAAAAATCTAATTCTATAACGACCCAAAGGCTAGTGGTATTGAAAGTTGTGATTTTGGAGCCTCATTTTCATAAATCAAGCCCGTAGATATTTTTATTAAATACTTACGGAGCTATGTTAGGAATGAATTGAAATTCGAATTAGTAATTTTAACGGATTAGTGATAAATTAGGGTACAATGACTAAATTATAAAAATCATAAAAGTTAATTTTATTAATTTCTAATAGTTATGAAGTTTAAATATTAATGGTTGGAGGATTAAAATGGAAATTGGACCATCCTAGGTTTTAATGGAGGGCAATTGCATGATGTATGGTAGAATTTTAGTTAGATTTTATATATTATAATAAGATTTAAGTTAGTAAAAGTGGAAGGAAAGAGAAATGTTGGTCATTCTCTTCTTCCTTAACCGATTCCACCATTGAAGAAGTGGGGGAGAAGCTTCAAAATTTCTTCACACATTCGGCCCTTGTATGTGGAGGAATTTAAGGTAAACTTTTCGTGATTTTTTTATGTTTCTTAGATTGTTATAGCTCAGTTCAGCTAACCCATGTATTTGTTTTCGAAAAATGTTAAAGTTTAGAAAAGTTACCATTGAAGAATGCTTGAGGTTTTGATGTTTAATGGTGTATTTCAAAGCTTAGTATTGGAAAAAAGGATTAAATTGTGAAGTAATTGGTAGTTTTGTACAATAAGGACTAAGATGTGAATATTTCAAAAATTGGTGTGTAAACTCTATAATTTTTATAGTAGATTGGATTACAATGGTATAATTGAAATCAGATTGAAAAATGAAGTTCGATTTTGGAAGTTATGCTAATATCAGTTTTAGGGACTAAATTGAATAACTTGCCAAAGTTGTATAAATTTGTAACTGAGTATAAATTTGATTGTGCATTGATGATTTATTGTGTTGTGTTAATCCGTATCTATCATCGACTTGTATTCTTCTAAAAAAAAGGAAAAGACAGTCGTTGACGAATAGTTCAAAAATTTGGATTTGTGTCTCTATAATCCAAAATACTTTGAATTGTTTCATTATGAATTGTTTTTCATTGGTAAGATCATAAGGTGAGCTGGAATTGATAAAAAATTGAGTTAAATTGATTCAATTTGGATTAGTTGATACTAAAAGGATTAATTTGAATAAATGTGAAAATATTGTATATTGTTATAAATGAGAAATTGAAGCTATATTGTAGTGAATAACATTGCCACATGTATGAGTCAATGTTTTAATTGTGAGGTTGTGATATGAACTGAGATTTTTAATACAAAAATAAAATGAGAAATTGATACCCTATTAATTGTTCAAGCTAAGTCGGTTACAGTTGGTATGCGATAGGATAGAAAGAGTTCAGGGTTGCTTCGACTATATGTCGATGAGGCACTAGGTGCCAAATTACTTCGTTTATACCGATGAGTGCTAGGCACAATCTATTACTTCAGATTTATCCAATGAGGCATTGGGTGTCAAACTGGTGTGATTGGTTGGATTCTTGTATCCATCCATGTCCAAGTCAAGTTAATAGTGAGTTCAAAATGTTAAATAGAATAACAAGATTTGAAAGAAATCAATCTAAAAATGTGATGATATTTAAAGTTCAGAATTGAATAAGAAATGTGGCATTTTATTTTCAAAAATATATGTATTAGAAGTTATGATGGTAATAGAAGTTAAATGATGGTATGAATTGATATTAAATTGATATACGCACCTTATGATCCTAAACTCATGTTTTGTATAATTTATAATATACTTTAATATTTGGATCATAGAAATACCATTGAGTTCATACTTAGCGTACAATTTAGTTTTCTGTATGCAGGTTAGATTTTGCTTGTTAACGTTCTCAAGCATCAGCATCCATCAGAAAATCCTGAACTCAACAAACGTGCTGAACTTTCCTTTTTGTCATTTGGTAATTTGTGATGTTTGAGTTAGTAATTGTAGATATTAATAGTGTGTGTAACGTTCCAAAATTCTTAGATTTTTAATTACACAAGGTTGGTGAATAATTTAATTTGGCACAATGGATATGTGTTGTGATTGTGTGTGAGGTTTTGGGTTCAAGTTTTTCTTTTAAAATTTTGTTAATTTTTAGGCCTATTCCTATTCCTAATTATTTTTTTTTAAATCCTATTTTTGGGTAAATTATAATAGAATGAGCTTGATGGTTTGGTGGTAAGATTTTAACTTACCCTTTAGGTCATATGTTTGAATCTCAGGTTGCATGAGTTGGATTGCTTTTGCTCCTATTGTTGTTTAAATTATATAAAAAATATGGGGGATAAATCTATAATTTTTATAATTTTTCCCATATTCCTACTTTTTCACAACTCAATTAACCGTCTACTACTCCCTTCCCCTTTCACGCTTTTTTTCCTTCCCTCTTTCTTCTCTATTATTATTTTTCTTTTGGTTTCCTTTGTAATTTCCCAAATTTAGCCTAGACATTATGACTAAATTGAGAAGGCTACATTAGCCACAGAAATGGCTAAGCTAACTTACGATACTTTTGAAGACCTTAAATAAACTCTTTTTACAGAAAAACCATAGTTGTACTTTGAGTTAGTTTAAAAACATTCATTTATTAGGTCATGTGTACTTAGGATTCACTTTATTATTGACAGTTTTGTTTTAGAAAAAAAAACAAGTTTGTTCGTCACTTTACTTTGTAAAAATTTGATGTTAACTAATGTAGCGAAAAAACCATTGTTCAGGTCATTTTGGAAATCTAGTCGCCTTCTTAATTTTTTTTCAAAAACGATTTCTTTGCAATGCAACAGAAATTAGAGATCAATGTCAAATTTTATTTAAGCCAGATATCATGCGTTTTTTGGTTATTATGCTTGAGTAATCCATGCATACAGAACTCCCCAAATGAAAAGTTACCAAACCACAGACTAGAAACAATTGAAAATTACAAACAAAAACCAATAAACATATTAATAATACTTATTAAAAATTGTCTGAGGTCAAAGGTGATTCTCTGAATGCTAGGTTTGATCCTAGTTTCGAGGTTTACCTGAAAAGTTAAACACTATAGGGGTGTGATTATGAAAGCTCAGTGTTAGTCGAACAATTATTTAAATTGACATAAATATCTTAGTCGAACAATTATTTAAATTGACATAAATATCAAATACAGTGAAACATATTAGCATTAACAGAATAACATAGAACTATCATAGGAATTTCATATCATTACGTAGCCATTATCAAAATCGATGTCAAACAGTGTATAAGCATAAGCCCTCATTTATTCAAGTAACAATCATTAATTTCGATACCATTCAATACGACACAATAAAATACATAGCATAAATTAATAACATTCAAATATGTCGTGAGCATGATGCAATACAAAAAGGTTCCTACCCATTCATCTGCTACACACCACGAGTTCCTCAAAACCCGTCTACCAAACTCCAACGAAGGCGAGCAAAGCTTGATGTGGTAAAACCACCGAATAATCATAAATGAAGAAAATCTTCCGAATAAAAAATAATGCGATAAAATCGCCAATCTCTTCAGTACTCCAGGTGCATTGTACTGACTACAAATAAATGCGGACTTAATATACTTTTGGTACTCCATAGAACTACTCCGTCAACCAAAATAGTAACTCACCCCAAAGCTAATGTAATATGACATATAATCTCATACATAATCATAATTCAATACTTTCACAATTTATTGACATGTTCAACGTGCCCTCAAATTATCAAATACTTTCAATGAATAAGATCATTGATCCAACTTTCAATTTGCCATCAAGGTGGTAACAATTAACAAATCACAATTTCATGTGTTCTTACAAACTTTTCTGTGCGCATCTATAACAGTATTTCAAGCATTACATAGTAGATTTCTCATACCAATCTATCATGCATAAGCCTTATTTTCATTCAAAATCATGTTATACAAGCAACTAATCACACATTACATTAACTAACCATTCACAACAATATAAATCATGCACTCATTTAGTCAATTTAGCAACTTTGCTAACATGCCAAACAGTTAGGGCTCGAAATGTACCTAGTTCGACGACTTACAAATTTAATTACTTAGTTATTTAGCCAAGCTCGATCAACAAACAAAACCATCAATTATATTATTAAAATCTTGATTAGAAATCAAGTTTTTGAGTTAGGACCCATACCTTATTTTACGCTCTTTTACAACACACTTGTAAATCTTGCAATTTCTCAAATAATCTTTAAAATTAACCTAAATTAAAAATTAGTATTAAACTGTATCAATACGCCTTTTAAACAGCCCCCAAAAACCAACTTATGGGTTAAATCCAACCATTAAGTTACTACTCTTTTTCGAATCCAAACTAGTTAAGTTTCTTACACTGATTTGATGTGAATCGAATGCATGGACGTCTTTCAACCTCACTGTTGATTTGAGGTGTTTAAGTCGGCAGCAAGAATAGCATATGTCCTTGCTGGTGCTCGTGCCTTAGATTTAACTGTTGTATCCCTTGTAGTACCTCGACTACCACTAACATTGCCGGGATGACGGGGTGGTCTGCCTCTTGAAGCAAGATTACTCGGCTTTGAAATCTATTCAATATATCTTTAATAAAATGATCAAGAGAGCCATATTTATAACATGCTCCACTTCTCAATCGACATTCCCAAAAATGAAATTTGTTACAAAATTTACATTTCGGTTTAGGATTACTGACACTACCAACACTGGTTACAGATGGAGATGAGAATCTCGGGTTAGAGCGTTGAGAGCCTTGCTCTTTTGCAGAATATCCCGTTAATGTTGTAAAACGATCATAATACTTATTTGATTTCTTAGAAGCAGATGATTGTAACTTACTCATAATTTTTTTACTAGAAACCGAGCTTCTCTTTCAGCTTGTTTCTTTTCTTTTCTCAATTCTTCAACTTTATGTACTCAATTAGTCAATACCACAAATTCCCTTAATTCAAGAATACCAATCAACAACTTAATGTCTTCATTTAAGCCCTCTTCAAAACGTTTGCACATATCAACCTCAATTAGAACCCACTCTCTAGCATACTTACTCAATCAAACAAATTCTCGTTCATACTCAGATACAATCATGTTTCTCTATTTAAGCTCTAAAATTTCTTTCTTTTTCTGATCTAGAAATCTCTAACTAACATACTTCTTTCTAAATTCAGTCTGGAAAATTTTCCATGTAATGTTTTCTCTTGGTACAATAGAAGTTATGGTATTCCACCAATGATAAGTCGTGTCTTTCAGTAAAGATACTGCACATTTAAAATATTTAGCTGGTGTGTAAGATAATTCATCTAAAACTTGGATAGTATTTTCCAACCAAAACTCAGCTCTTTCTAGATCATCATCTACAGTATATTTACGGATTTTGTCTCCTGGAGGCTTACCAATTCTAACAGGTTCAGCACCTTGTGGCATCTCAAGAACCAGTTGAGGACCAGATAGGGGAGGTTGTTGTACAACAGGATTTATTCTTATATACGAAGTGAACCATTCATTCATCATTTGAAAGAAGGCTTGTTTTGCCTCCTCACTTCGGCCCTCAAATACAGGCCATCAACTACTAGATATAACTCTTTGCACTGAAGCTAAAGTATTGCTCTCAGCTTCCTCGGATTCAACTCTAGCTTAGTTAGATGACATTACTATATGAAAAACACATTTAAAATGGTTAGGAGATATCAAACTATCACGATTTATATAATGGCATGTATAGTTATACTCATACTTGCTACGTTCAGTCTGAGAATCGGCTAAACTGTAGCTCTGATACCAATAAATGTAACACCTCTAACCCGTATCCGTTGCCAGAATAGGGTTACAAAGTATTACCAAAATTTACATAATATTTACAAATAATTCATGTCATTTATTATTCATTTCCCGAGATTATTCATAATATCCTTTAAATGGACCCTTGAGGCCCAATATGAGTATTGGAATCGAGTTGAGACTAAATCGGGAACTCAGATAATTTTTTACAATATTTTTAAAATTTTCCTAGTTGCAGGGCACACACGCCCATGTGGTCCAGGGACATGCCCGTGTGACTCTAAGACACGCTCATGCTGCAGGTCGTGTTCGATCTCGTGTAACTCTCTAACTTGTGCCACACGGCCAGCCACATGCCCATGTGTGTAGGGCGTGTGATCAATTTAATTTTCAAAAATTAGGTGTACGGTTCACAAGGGCAAGGCACAAGCCCGTGTTCTAGGCTGTATAGCATACACAGTTGAGACACACGCCCATATCTCTATCGTGTCTCAATTCTGAGCATTTTGTTTCTCAATTTTAAGATTCACACATAGACAAATCACACACCCATGTGTCAGGCCGTGTGTCACACACTGTCATGACACATGCCCGTGTGTCTACCCGTGTGGACAAAATAAAGTCATTTCCTAACTTTATTTCTCACCCAAATTTTACCAATAACCTGCACCGAAACTTACAAGTATATGCCAGCTAATTTAAGCATTAAATCCAAGTTAATTCTAACATTTAATATGATATTTTTATCATATGCATTCATGATTATAATCTTACTATGTTTAATTTATATGTTAAGCATAATAGATCAATCATATTCAATATACTTAACACATAGATATTTGCCATAATATAACCTTTTAAGTATACCAAAACAAAGTTTTATTAGCCATACCAATGGCTAATTTACAAACCACATTCATATACCATCAATGGCCAAAATTATCTATACATGTCATTATAACAAAATGAGTTTACTATTTATACCAAAACAAGCTAGTGGATAGTGTGATGATGCTCCAACCGATCTCCAACCTTCGCGAGCTTTCAAACACTATAAAATAGAGAAAATAAAACCTAGTAAGCATTATATGCTTAGTAAGTTCGTATAACAGAAATAAAAACTTACCAATTACATTTAATAATATTAAGCATACAATTAACATAATTTAATCATTTTGGCAAGTTACCTAAACACACATGTACTCAATCAAACAAGTTAGTCATATAGAACATTTATACATCAAATAAACATAGATGAGCTCATCATATAAATTCTTCATCAAATATTTTAGAAGCATTTAGGATATATTTTTATTTATTTCATCATTTTCTCATTCAAGAGTTTTATCCGTTAAATTATTGAAATATTGATGGATACTCAAATAGTACACTCAATGTGTACAAATCTGTAATTCGTCACTTCATAATTAGGGGTACCCAGTAGGGCACTTATTCAGGAAGCACACTCTCGAGCCACATATCAGAATGCTCAATTGAGTCATGTAATCATGTAACAGGACACTTATTCGGGCTATTAGGAAACTCATAAGAGTTTTACTTAGGGAGCTCATAGAGCTTATCAGATATATCTGAAGAGATACTATTAGGAAGCACCGGATAAGGTCATAGAGAGTTCAAGCGTTAATAGGACATTCATGAAGAGCTGCGTTTGTGTCCGTATTATATGCAGGATCACAATCGATCATATGTCAGGAAGCTCACAAAGAGCTGCGGTACTGTGCAACAAATGCAAAATCATTACCGATCAGGATGCTCGCAGGAACTATTTAATAGAATACTCGAGAGAGCTATAATAGGATTACTCGTCTAAGCTAAATCCCGTCCACAACAAATGCAGGACCTCATGAATATGGGAAATCACATATATCCATCGAAATTCAATATTCAAGCGAAAATTAACCTTTTTTCTAACATTTCCAAACATATGATCATTTCATACATTTATAATATTCACATAAACATGTTCTACATTCAATCCAAACACAACATTTAATTTCAAACATATTTACATGCTCAATTAAGTTACACGAACTTACCTCGATAGCAATTCATATAAGAAGATCTACTAATCCAAGACTTTCTCTTTTCCTCGATCTAGCTTTGAATTGTGTTATCCAAATCTGCATAAATGAATTTAATCATCAATTTTTCACATTCCATATTCAATTGAACTCAATTTACATTCTAGAAAAAATTACCATTTTGCCCCTAAACTTTCCATAAATTCCAATTTCATCCCTAGGCTCGAAAAATGAAATTCATGCAATTTACTCATAATTCCAAGCCTAACCAAAATTTCAATATAAAATTTATAGCACATGTACTCTATAAATTCAAAAATTTTCTTTCATTTTGACAACCTTACAATTTAGTCCCTAAATCATGTTTTCATCAAAATTCACTTTGTAAAAATGGTTTATCTATCAACAACCTTTCATTTTCTACCATAAATTTCAAATTTTTAGCATATCCATCCACAGCATAACTTCTATACTTTGATAAATTTTCAAATTAATCCCCCAAATAGATAGATTAGACTATCCCGATTTTAAAAATATAAAAACTACTAAAAACGAAACTTGAATACTTACCTAATTAAGCCAAGAAAGCTTGTTTTCTCTTTCCTAGGGTTTCCATGGAATATTTAAGGAAGAATATGATATAAAATGATTATTATTTCTTATTAATTATTTATCATCTCTTAATTATTTCTATTTCCAATTTAGTCCTTAGCCTTTTTAAATTTTTCCATGGATGATTCACCAAAAATATCTACTAACTTTTCTTTAATGGTCTAATTACATTATAAGGACCTCAAGTTTTAAACTCCATTGCTATTTGATCCTTCTAGCTACTAAAATTGAACTTTTACATTTTATGCAATTTGGTCCTTTCTATAATTAAGTACCTAATCAATAAAATTTTCTTATCAAGATTTTCATATGAAATTCCTAACAT
Source organism: Gossypium hirsutum (assembly GCF_007990345.1). Classification (NCBI taxonomy): domain Eukaryota; kingdom Viridiplantae; phylum Streptophyta; class Magnoliopsida; order Malvales; family Malvaceae; genus Gossypium; species Gossypium hirsutum. Next base: position 12,084,597 of record NC_053427.1, read on the forward strand.
AATGTAAACCATGAAAAAATATAAAAATAAATTTTCTTTCCGGCTCAAATTTCTGGTCCCGAAACCACTGTTCCAATTTCACTGAAAATTGGCTGTTACAAAGGTGCTTGGGTTGTCCTCTCATCTCGCGTCAGAAGATTTGGCTATGCCACAAATATATTTTTAAAAAAATAAAATAAAAGTATATATTGAGTACGATTGTCTAGTAAGTTTGATTAAGCCTAAATTTAGTAAAGTAGTTGAATTTGACATATTGTTCGAGATTTTATAAAATGCTTATTGTAACAGCTCGATTTTTAGTGGTGATAGAATAGTAGTTTTGGGACCACAAATTTTATTTACGAAGTCATTAGAGTCGTATTAAATTTTGGAAAAAAAATTTATCGTTTAGATAGCTAATTAAAGAAAAAGGACTAAACTGAAAAAGAGGTAAAATATAGTAATTATAACATTTAAGTCATTTAATAGCTTGATTATCAAATTAGAAAGGACCAATGTATTAAATATTCCCTAGCATTAGCATTGGACAGCATTATGGATGAAAATTATTAAATATTACATGATTTAATGGAAAAATGGTAAATTTTATAAAATCAAAACAAAATTAAAGGAATTAAAAGTTATTTCTTCTCCATTTCTTCTCTTCATAGCTGAAAAAACCATGAAAGATTAGGTTTTGAGGTTCGGCTAGTTCACCTCTTGCATGAGTAAGCTTTTGAGTTCTGTTTCTTGTAATTTTAACAATTTTTAAATCATTGCAACTAGGTCCAACTATCCTATACCTTTGTTTTTGAATCTGTTAAAAATTTTAGAAGTTGTCACTGATAAATATTAAATAATTTTTATGATAACCATGTATTTGAAGCTTTGGTTATATTGTTTGACGATTTTGTGAAGTGATTTTATGTTAGATTTTGATTTTAGGATTAAGTTGTGAAAATGTCAAAATTTTAGGGTATGATATAAATTGATGTTTATTAGGGGCTATTTAAGGGTCTATTATATTTCAGTGGAATATTGAATCAATAAAAATGGTTAATTTGATTATTTTCAGGTTAATGGACTAAATTCCAAAAGTTGTAAAAGTTAGGGTAATTGTGTAATTTTAAAAAATAAAAGGGTATAAAATGTAAAGTACATTGGAAGGAGAAATTTAAGCTAATAATTGAAGAATTTTATATTTTAGATCAAGACCCAGTTGATACTCGAGGAAAAGGAAAAATTGTAGAATAGTCCTTGAACTTCTACAATTACTACAATTCACAATTTATAATTTAACATCTATATGAAATTTTTGATGATATAATGTGATATAATAGATATATTTGATTATTAATTGATGAAGTTATTTGAGAAAAGTTGTTGAAATTCTATATTTGAATCAAATTGAACGCGGGATAGAGTACAATTGAGATATAGTGTGTTGTGGGGGATTGGAGTGGAGATTGTTGGGGAGTGATATATATATATTTCTTGAGTAAAACGAAGTTCAGCATTGTTGCAAACTCTCATGTTGTACTCTCTATTTTGGTGTGTTTTGGTTAGACTAGCTCATCAGAACCATTGGTGTGTTTTAGATGGATTGGCTCTTATGAGCATCTAGAGTGTTTCAGATGGATTAGCTCTTATGAGCATCTAGTGTGTTTTGGTTGGATTATCGATGTAATCTTATCCGTAAGTCGTTCAACGGATTGGACATCTTGGTAAGGTAATTTACGTAGTGATTTTGTTAGATATGTCATATAGTTGAGTTTTGAATTGAATTTTAAGATTCACCGGTTGAGATTGTAGATGACAGGGAACACTTATGGTTGTACTATTACTATTTGATTTGTTGATGTAACCGTCCAAATTTTATAAATTTGTTTCCGTAATTATTTGACACAAATGTGTATCTGCTTTAGTGGTTAAGTGTTCTGGGTGTGTGTGTGAGGTCCCAAGTTCAAGCCTTAGCTTGGGAAAAATTTTGGTTTTTATTTGAATAAAGTCTTACCTTTGGTTAGTAGACTTATAAGTATTGGTTTATTAAAATATGCAAGAATGGGCTAACTGCTCTAGTGGTTAAGTGGAGTCTTAAGTGCCTGGAGGTCAGGAGTACGAATCCCTACACGAGCAAGGGATTTATTTTACTGCTTGTGCCATGTGAGAGTTTGAGATGGACTAAAATTCTAATAGTGAAGAGATTGAGGGAGAAAATTAAGGAGACTAGGATAGGAAGGTTATCAAATTTTCAGTTCTTTTTCATGTTCCCAAAAAGTTTTGACTCTTTGCCAAATTTTCTTCATTCCTGCCCCTTTTGCTGTCGTTTCTTCTTTTTCTTTTTACGTCTTTGCAAATTCGGCTACTCCTCCTTTTCGGTTTCTATGTTTTCGCTTTGAGGAATCACACTTGGCACTATTTTTTTGGTAAGTGTGTTAAGCATGATTGTAGTTTTGGTCCTAAATTATTGATCGGAGGTTTTTTATGTTGTTGACAGCAAGGGATCGGTTGGAGTAGGCTTTCCTTAAGTGAAATTTCAGTCTAGTTTGTTGGGGTTCCAAGGTAAGTGTTATTTGCGCGAAATTGAGGTATTGACGATTTTAAGGTTTACGTGAATCATGGATTAAGGCAAATATTAAGGTTTGACTGTTCAATCTTTAGGTTCGGATCGTCTCAGGAGTGGTTAAGGCATTAAACGAACCAAGTGTGTACTCTGCACGCACTGAAAAAGAGAATTGGAGAAAGCCGAAAACGATTCTATTGACGCCACATGGGCGTGTGGTCGCTCGTGTAGTAGGTCGTATGGCAGCACACGGCCATGTGGTCGATGAACCAAGTCGTGGGCTACGGACAAGGTCGTGTGATAGCTAGCGAGGCCGTGTGTGAGACACGGGCTTGGCCAATTGGGTCGTGTAGGGCCCATGTGGGAATTTGGGCCAGGCCGTGTGATCCACACGGCTAAGGCCAATTTAGGCCATGTGGCCCACACGGGCAGGCTACATGGGCGTGTGAGCCCATTTTTCTGAAATGTATTGTAAGGTTGCACATGTAGCCCAAGATGACTGTGACCTGTTGTAGGGTCGGTAAGTATTACTTAGACCCCTATTCTGCAATATGATATTGTGATGTGTGAGATGACATGTTATACTTGGTATTTAAATATATGTTTTATTCTGATTATGAGTATATGTCTGCTAATCTGCATTATAACATGCCATTCTTGGATGATTCACTGCATCGAGGTGGGTTTGATGAAGTGAAGGAAGTACTGAAGGGCTTCATAAGCCCGTTATCTGGCAGCTAAGCTACATATTTATGATATGTGCCGCATTACGGTACTCTATGGTGTGTAAGGTTGGATGGGTTGATTTTATCCCTATATTTGGTTTGTAGGGATGGGAGGGTCGATTTTATCCCCACATGGTGTGTTGGGTTGGACGGAGTTGGTGTGCTGGGTTGGTAGGCATGTTTCTATTATTTTGATATGTTATGCAAGCTACATTTGAGATGGGCTAAGGCTCTAAGTTGTAACAACTTCTGTTCTGAGTGTGCTACGGCCCACATCGATTCTATAAGGGCTCAGGCCTGAACCATGACTGTAATTTGCTATCTGTTTGTATGCATGCTGGACTGTAAGGATGTACACACTAAGTTACGAAAACTCATCCCTTAGATTGTTTATCTGATCAGGTAATCCCCGGCAGCAGGTAGATCGGTGCAGTGGAGGACTCGACGGTGACCATGACCACATACGTTTTGGTTTATGAACTTTCTAATTTTGCTTATTCTTTATTTGTTTGGGAAATTTGATGTAATTTTGGACTTGGACTTCTGGTTTTTAATTTGGGTTTTTCAGCTGTGAACATGGATTATAAACTGTAACGTCAAATTATGGTTTTCCTTAAATAAGCTAAGAGTTTTTCGAAAATAGAAACGGTTTCTTAAAATGATAACAATAAATGAGTTTTAAAAGCTTTCGCTATAAAGAAATGTTTTCAAAATAATTTGACTATTTCATGTTTTCCGACTAAGTAAAAGATAACAATTGGGACGATTTTATGAATCAATACAGTTTGTTTAAAAACACTCTCATGTGACATCGTCGAATTTGGCCATAACGTCCAGGTCAGGTTTGGAGTGTTACATTTAGTGGCATCAGAGCCAGGTTACAAAACTTGGCTACAAAACTCGGCTGTGGATTGGGTTTTAAATTTGGTTTTTAAGGAATGGTTTGCAAAACGATCTGTAATATTTTTTATTACCAATGGTACACCGAGTCTCTAGTGCTGATCCTGTAAGTTCCTGAAACTCTATTTAGGATTGTCTGGAAACATGCCTAGAATATAATGTTTGGAATTGTTGAAAATGTTGTTGTATGCTATGAAACTACCGTAGGTAGTAGACTTTATCGAAACACTCTAGGTAGTGTAAACTGAAAACCGTAGTAAACTGCAACTTGCGATAACAGACTCTTGATTCTCTGATAACTTTATTGCATGAAATATATGTTAACAAATATTGAAATTTTAAACTAATTTGCATAAAAATTTTAATACAGATTAATTTGAAATTACGATAAGCTCACTTGGTACTCGTGGACGGGGTACTAGAGGCCGTAGAGGGGCTCGAGGTGAATCCTTAGCATCAGATACGATTGTGAATCTAAATACTAGCGAGACGCCGGTATCGCCCACGAAAGAGATTGGGTCAGGGTCCCATGATCGTATGGCTAGGGACGACGCATTGTCTTAAGCCATGTTACGGATTTTGGAGAGGGTCACTAGGCCCAAAACTGGTTCTGGGGGCCATGGGTCGATTACGGAACAACTCCAGTCCAATGGGGACGAGGTATTTAGGGGCATCACTAGAGTTGTTCCTAATATGGGCGAGTACTGGATGGAGGCCATGGAGCACATTATGGACGATCTGGATTTTTCTACTGAATAGAAGCTCTAAGGGGCTGTTTCACTACTTCGCGATGAAGCATACCAGTGGTGGTTGACAGTTAAGGAGGGCACTCAGCCCGACAGACTAACATGGGATTTATTTAAGACGGCTTTCCAGAGTAAATATGTGGGGGCTAGTTATATCGATGCTAGGAGGTGTGAGTTCTTGAATCTCACCCAGGGTGATCGTTTGGTAGTCGAGTATGAGGCCGAGTTCTTAAGGTTGAGCCGTTATGCGCAAGGCATTGCGGCGATAGAGTATAGCACTGTGTCTGTTTTGAGGACGGTCTAAGGGATAACTTAAGGGTGTTGATAGCTCCGCAGAGGGAGCGTGAGTTTGTTGTGTTGGTCGAGAAGGCTAAGATTGCTAAGGAAGTAAAGTGCGCTGAGCGCTAAAATCGAGATAGAGGGAAGGCTAAGAGGGATGCAGAGCCTTCGAACTCTGGGATGAGGCCTAGGAAAAAGGCCAGGTCTATGGACCCATGAAGGTTGGGCCTACTGTTGCACTTACTAGGGTGATGACTTGTCAGCACTGTAATAGACGCCATCCGGGCGAGAGTTAGAGGGCTACTGGAGCCTGTCTTAGATATGGGTCTACTGAGCACCATGTCAAGGATTGTCCATTGAGGACTAACCAGATGCAAGCTCCGACTATTGAGACTGTACAATCGCTGAGGGTAGTTCAGTAGCCACCTAGGGGCCGAAGTCAGGCTAGGGGTGGTAACAGTATGGGCCGAGGACAGAGAGCACTAGTTAGAGGTGCTGGATTGACTAAGGCGAGGTAGCCTGCATTGGTTTATGTTGCACGTCATCGTGAGGACCGAGAAGCTCTGGACGTCATCACGAGTACGTTCTTCATTTTTAATGTACCTTACTTTGCATTGATAGATATAGGCTCTACACATTGCTAGTACGGTGTCTAAGACCTTGGGGTTACTGTTTGAGAGCATTTCTAGTTAAATAAGAGTGGTGAGTCTATTGGGGCAGTCGGTTGGAGTTAATAAACTATTTAGAGATGTACCGTTAGAGGTCCAAGGGACTGTATTTCTGGCTGATCTGATAGAGCTTCCATTTGGGGAGTTTGATCTAATTTTGGGTATAGACTGGTTGGTTAAACACCAAGTGAGTCTGGATTATACTGCAAAAAGGATTGTTCTGAGAACAGAGGAGGATATTGAGGTAGTCGTGATTGGGGAACGAGGAGATTATCGGACTAATGTGATATTTGCATTAGTGGCAAAAAAGTTAGTAGGAAGGGGTGTGAAGCATACTTGGCTTATATCAGTATTGCTGATTCTGAGGACTCTTCAATTAAGGAAATCCAAACAGTGAGAGACTTTCCAAATGTTTTCCTAGAGGAACTACAGAGGTTACCTTCGAATCGTAAGGTAGAATTTGGGATTGAGTTGTTTCTGGGCACAACTTCGGTGTTTATTGCCCCTTATCGAATGCACCGAAAGAGCTGACTAAACTCAAGGCTCAGATTCAAGAGTTGTTAGATCGAGGGTTCATTTGCCCCAGTGTGTCTCCGTAAGGAGCACCTGTTCTGTTCGTAAATAAGAAGGATGGTACAATGAGGATGTGTATCAACTACCGTCAGTTGAAAAAGTTGACGATCAAGAATAAGTACCCACTTCTGAGGATAGAAGACTTGTTCAATCAGTTCAGAAGGGGATTCAGTGTTCTCTAAGATCGATTTGCGATCAGGATATCATCAGTTAAGAGTAAAGGAGGCTGATGTGCATAAGACGGCATTTAGGACTCGTTATGAACATTACAAGTTCCTAGTTATGCCCTTTGGTTTGACTAATGCACTAGCGGCATTTATAAACTTGATGAACTGCGTGTTTCAGCCCTACTTAGATTAGGTTGTGGTGGTTTTCATCAATGATATCTTGGTGTATTCTAAGACGGAGGATTAGCACGATGAGCATTTAAGAGTTGTTTTACAAATTCTTCGTAGAAACAGTTGTATGCGAAGTTCAGCAAGTGTGAGTTCTGGCTTTGTGAAGTGACATTTCTGGGTATGTAGTTTCTACAGACGGGATTCGAATAGATCCTCGTAAGATTGAGGCTATGTTGGATTGGAAACAGCCAAAGAGTGTGCTGAAAATCTGTACTTTTTTGTGGCTGGCAGGATATTATCACATTTTGTAAAGGGTTCTCTTTGATTGCTGCTCCGATGACTAAGTTACTGCGTAAAGAAGTTCCTTTTGTGTGGACTGATGAACAGTAGGAGAGCTTTGAGAAGCTCAAGACCGTGTTGACTCAAGCACCTGTTTTGGTTCAGCCTAAACCTGGTAAGGACTTCGTAGTATATAATGATGCATCTCATGTGTGTTTGGGTTGTGTTCTGATGTAAGATGGTATGGTTGTTGCATATGCGTCTCGTCAGTTTAGGACTCATAAGCCTAATTATCCGACACATGATTTAGAGTTGGCTGTAGTAGTCTTTGCTCTTAAGATCTAAAGGCACTATTTATACGGAGAGAAGTGTACTATTTATACTGATCACAAAAGCCTCAAGTATCTCCTCACCCAGAAGGAGTTAAACCTTAAGTAGCACCGATAGGTTGAACTGCTTAAGAATTATAACTACAGTATTGAGTACCACCCTAGTAGGGCCAATATGGTGGTCGATGCATTAAGCCGTAGGTCTATGATCGATCTGAGAGTGATGATCTCTCGACTGAGTCTTTTTGACGTTGGGAGTCTGTTGGTAGAACTTCAGGTTAAACCGTAATGAATTGATCAAATCAGAGATAAAGGGTACTTGTCTCGATCATTTACAATAGGGATCATCGTTTTACATCTCAGTTCTGGCAGAAGCTTCATGAGGCTTTGAGGTTGAGGTTAGACTTCAATACTGCTTTCCATCCTCAAACAGATGGTCAGTCAGAGAGGGTGATTCAGATACTGGAGGACATGTTGAGGAGTTGTGTAATAGACTTCCGAGGCAGTTGGGAGGAATACTTGCCATTGGCAGAGTTCGCTTACAACAACAACTATCAGTCTAGTTTACAGATGGCACCTTACGAGGCACTGTACAGTCGTAAGTATCGCACTCCCTTATGCTAGACTGAGTTGGGTGAGCAACGAGTTCTGGGTCCAGAACTAGTATCAAAAACTGAGGGTAAAGTTTGCTTGATTCGAGATCGAATGAAAGTGGTTTCGGGCAGACAGAAGTCCTATGCTGATTTGAAGAGGAAGGACATCGAGTATTCTATGAGGGACATGGTTTTCCTTAAGGTCTCGCCTTGGAATAAGGTTTTGAGTTTCACTCGCAAGGGCAAGCTGAGCCCTCGGTTTATTGGGTCGTACCAAATTCTGAAGTTAGTAGGGTTAGTCGCATATCAGTTGGAGCTACCTTCAGAGTTAGATACATTCATGATATGTTCTATGTCTAGATGTTGAGTCACTACCGTTCTAATCCCACGCACATTGTGCCTGTGAAGGAGATTGAGGTTAGACCATATCTAACTTTTGAGGAGGAGACGGTTCAGATCCTAGAGCGAGATGTTAAGGTTCTGCGTAGGAATTCTATCCCTTTAGTGAAGGTGCTGCAACGGGATCATAGCACTGAGGAGGCCACTTGGGAGCTGGAGGATTTGTTGCGTCAGTAGTATCCTTACCTTTTCTAATCAGGTAAAATTTCGAGGACGAAATTTTCTTTAAGGGGGTAGATTTGTAACACCCTGAATTTTATAAATTTGTTTTCGTAATTATTTAACACAAGTCAGTATCTACTTTAGTGGTTAAGTGTTCCGAGTGTGTGTGTGAGGTCCCAAGTTTAAGACTTAGCTTGGGAAAAATTTTGGTTTTTATTTGAATAAAGCCTTACCTTTGGTTAGTAGACTTATAACTACTGGTTTATTAAAATATGCAAAAATGGGTCTACTAGTCTAGTGGTTAAGTGGAGTGTTAAGTGCTTGGAGGTCTAAAGCAAGGGATTTATTTTGCTGCTTGTGTCATGTGAGAGTTTGAGATGAACTAAAATTCTGATAGTAAAGAGGTTGAGGGAGAAAATTAAGGAGACTAGAATAGGGAGGTTATCAAATTTTCAGTTATTTTCCTGTTCCCAAAAAGTTTTGACTCTCTGCCGAATTTTCTTCCTTCCTACCCCTCAAGCTGCCATTTCTTCTTTGTCTTTTTACCACTTTGCAAGTTCAGCTACTTCTCTTTTTTAGTTTCTTTGTTTTTTCTTTGAGGAATCGCACTCGGCTCTATTGCTTTGGTAAGTGTGTTAAGCGTGATTGTAGTTTTAGTCATAAATTATTGATCGGAGGTTCTTTATGTTGTTGACAGCAAGGGATCGGTTGGAGTAGGCTTTCCTTTGGTGAAATTTTAGTCTAGTGCATCGGCGTTTCAAGGTAAGTGTTCTTTGCGCGAAATTGAGGTATTGACAGTTTTAAGGTTTACATGAATCATGGATTAAGGCTAATATTGAGGTTTAACTATTCAATCTTTAGGTTTTAATCGTCTCGGGAGTGGGTAAGGCATTAAACGAACCACGTGTGTACTCCAAACGCACTTAAAACGAGAATCGACGAAAGTTAAAAATGATTCTGTCCATGCCACACGAGCGCCTGGTCACTTGTGTGGTAGGCCGTGTGGCAATACAAGGGCGTGTGGTTGACGAACCAGGCCATGCAAGAGTGACACGGTCGTGACGGACATGGCCGTAAGATGGCTAACGAGACTGTGTGTGAGATACGGGCTTGGCCAATTGGGCCGTGTGGGCTACACAGGCAGGCCACATGGACGTGTGAGCCCATCTTTCTGCAATGTATTGTAAGGTTACACGGGTTGCCCAAGATGACTATGACGTGTCATAGGCTCGGTAAGCATTACTTAGACCCCTATTCTACGATATGATATTGTGATGTGTGAGATAACATGTTATACTTTGTATGTAAATATATGTTCTGTTCTGATTATGAGTATATGTCTGTTAATCTACATTATAGCATGCTATTCTTGGATGATGCATTACATCGGGGTGGGTTTGATGAAGTGAAGGAAGTACTGAAGGGCTTCATAAGCCCGTTATCTGGCAGCTAAGCTGCATATTTATGATATGTGCCGCATTACGGTACTCTATGGTGTGTAGTGTTAGATGGGTTGATTTTATCCCCATATTTGGTGTGTAAGGATGGGTGGGTCGATTTTATCCCCACATGGTGTGTTGGGTTGGACGGAGTTGGTGTGTAGGGTTGATAAACTGTAATTTATACATATTTTTACCACATGTTTAACGCATTTTATGGATGATTTCCCATTAGAATTGGTGAATTTGATGCTCCTAATGCTTTAATTTCATGTTTTGTACTTAGGAGAGCATAGGAGAGCGAAAGGAACGAAAAACGGGCGAAAAACGGAGAAAATAGGCCAAAGTACAAAATTAACACGGCCTGGACTTCCTCACACGGGTAGCCCACACGGCCGTGTCAATCTGGCAGAATCGAAGCACAACTCACACGGGTAGAACACACGCCCATGCCATTCTAACAGACTTGAACACGGCCTGAAGTAATCGCACACGGACGTGTTACACGAGCGTGTCCCTGCCGAGCCCAAGTTGAGTCCAATTTGGAAAAGGCTAATTTTAAGGGCTCTTAGGCATTCTAAAGCCTATAAATACACCCTAGAGGAGGAAGAAAATAGGACACACAGAATAGGGAGTATGGAATTACTCCAAGGAAGCCGATTGATTCATCTTACAAGTCGGATTCATCATCAAGACTGAAGATCTCTCCTCAATTCCCCTTCAGGAGTTTTGGGTTTTCTTTATGTTTTGTATTCTTTATTATTCTAAGATGTTTTCTTATTTAGTTATGAACTAAAACCTTTAAATACCTAAGGGGAATGAAACCTAAGACGAATCTTGTTATTATTTTCTGAATTGTATGATAAATATTTAACTTGTTCTTAATTATGTGTTCTTAATTCTTGTTTTGATATCCCAGGATACTGATTCAAGATAAGCTCTTATTCAGAGAAGGAATAGACCCTGTCTAAAAGTACATTTGTCATAATTAAGCGGAGTTGCTTGCGCACCTAGACATAAGGTGACAAGATTTTGCCGGATTAGGGTGAAACCTAATAAAGGGATCCATAGATCGAGTTAATGCAACCCTAGGGTGTTAATTAGAGAAAGGTCTCAATTATTCAATCTAGGGATTAGACGTTATTAGTCTTGAATAGGGATAATAACATAACTTAGGGATCTCTATGGAACAAGTTAAATGAATTAATCGTCCGATTTGGAGCCAGAATAACAAGTGTAGTCTAGGTGGATTTTTCCTTAGATATTATCTTAATTCAATCAATTTTCCCAAAAGTAATTCCCCAATTCTATTCTCTGTGAGTTCTTAGTTTAGATAATTAGTTAGTTAAAACAAAATCCTATTATTCTTAGGTTAGATAATAAAAAGACAGTCATTAGTAGTACTTTTAGTTCCTTTAGGTTCGACAATCTGATCTTGCTAAAACTATACTGCTGTTCGATAGGTACACTTGCCTACATCGCGATAATAGTTAGTTTCAAGAACGATTAATTATAAATATTTAAAACCTATCATGAAATCACGCGATCAAGGGTTGATGGGCATGTTTCTGTTATTTTGATCTGTTATACACGCTACATCTGAGATGGGCTAACGCCCTAAGTTGTAACTGGTTCTGTTCTGAGTGGGCTAAGGCCCACATCAATTCTGTAAGGGCTCAGGCTTGAACTATGACTGTAATATGTTATCTGTTTGTATGCATGCTGAACTGTGGGGACGTACACAATGAGTTCTGAAAACTCACCCCTTAGGTTGTTTATCTGTTCAGGTAATCCCCAACAGTAGGCAGATCGGTGTAGTGGAGGACTCGACGATGACCACGACCACATACGTTTTGGTTTATGAACTTTCTACTTTTGCTTATTCTTTATTTTTTTTGGGAAGTTTGATGTAATGTTGGACTTGGACTTCTGGTTTTTAATTTGGGTTTTTGAGCTGTGAACATGGATTATAAACTGCAACGTCAAATTATGATTTTCCTTAAATAAGCTAACAGTTTTTCGAAAATAGAAACGGTTTCTTAAAATGATAACAATAAATGGGTTTTAAAAGCTTCCGTGATAAAGAAATGTTTTCAAAGTAATTCGACTATTTCATGTTTTCCTATTAATTTGTACTATAATAAGCTCCTCGTAAGATTTAACTTATATCTAAATTATATCATCTTTTAATTTAGACCTAAATAAACCTCTAACATAAATTAGATCCTTACATAAATAAAAGTTTAATAATTTTGGTAAGAAAGAGATCAGAGGTGCTTAAATTTTGGGCGGTCGTCAAGCCCACTTTGGGCTGGGTTTTGGACTAAATATTTCAACCTTAAATTGGTCAGATTCTAACTCATTTTAATATTTAAAAATAATAAAAACAAAAAATATATATTTTTATATTAATATTTATATAATTGTATAAATAAATTTAAATAAACACAATTTATTACTATATAAAATTTTGAGCTTCAAAAATGTTAGATGTAAAGAAAATATAAAAGTTTAAGTATAATCATATAGACCTTTTAATTTTACTAAAAAAATTATTTTAATTTTTCATTTAATTTTAACTCTCTGTTTAATTTTATTTTAAGCTTAAATAATAAAATAACTCGTAAAATAAATTAATAATTAATCAAGCGCTCAAAATTATATTTTCTGTTGAAGCTTCTAATATCGTTAATTTTGTACTAACTTAAAATAAAATTAAAATTAAAACTATATAATAAATATAAACTATAAAATTTCAATTTTAAAAAAATAATAAACATGTCGTTTAACTCAAAAATTATAATTGTAGCTCGTGTAAACTGCAAATCAATGTTTAAGTTGTTGCAATTTTCGATTGCGATGTTTAATCCTAATCATTTCATTCAAAATTTGTCAACAATTATTTTTATATAATTTTTAAAATTTAGAAATTATTTTTTTATATAAAATTGTATATTTGTATCCTGAAAACATTTTTTTTGAATGTTAGTTACATGCAACATAAAAAATTTTAAAAATATCAGAAAAATAAAAAATTTTAAAAAAAATCTAAAAGTTTCTAAATATACATAATTTTTAAATATCAAGTTTTATTTTTTTTTTAAAAATCATAAAATATATAAATTATTAAAAAGACATGCTTAGAATGAATTAAGACAAATTGACATACAAGTTCAGTTGTATTTAGACCTATCCATAGGTCGAGCCACCCGGACTAAGCCCAAAAGTCCGTCCGAAAAGTGAAAGGGCTAAGGTAAAATATAGGCCTGAAAAATGGGTTTTAGTAAAAAAAAATAAGGCCCACTTAAAAAATGTGTCAGACCTCGGGTAAGACTTTTTTGACCCAGGCCCAGCTTAGCCTAGCTCGAATATTAAAAAAAAGTGTTGCTTTTCCTTGCTATTTTTTTTATTTTTTGCTATTTTCTTATTATTTTTTCACATTGTTGCTATCATTTCACTGTTATGTTGGTACTATTTTGTTGTTATTATTTGGATATTGTACAACTATTATTTTATTGTTAACTTTATTACTATTTTAGAGGCATTTGCTTGTTAAATTGCACATATATTAGTGTTATCTAAGTATACATATATATTTATTTGTTTTCAATTTGTTGGGAAACATTTATTTTAACATTTTTAGTATTTTTTATGTATTATATTTTTAAAAAAATTATATAATAAATAATATAAATAAATAAATACAGGTGGCCGGATCGAGTCAAGTTCGAGTTTTAACATTTTTATCTGGGTCGGACTTGAGCAAAATCTTAAGCCTATTTTTCGGGTCGGACCTGAGCCTAACAATTTTGGTTAGACCCAACCTGAACTCGGTCAAACCCATGGACACCTCTAGTTGTATTTCGACACTCATTTATCCAAGTTTATTCTGGATATGAAGTCGAAACATAAAAAATCTTTAAAATCTATAATATGCCATGTAGTCAACTATCACATCATCATTTTTAACTCTAGTTGTCACACGTCAACTGCCACATTAATTTTCAAATTTTTGTGCCTGTCAACTATTAAATAATTAATGTTAACTACCACGTCATCAATTAACGGACATTAAGGTTTCAGTGGGGAATATAATTTTGAGAGTCTAAGTGATTGCTAGTTTTCAATTAAAGCCTTAATTGGATATGTGGTTCTAGACTAGGGGCTCAAGTTGATTATTCATTTATTTTATAAGGATTTTTTTTACTATTTAAGCTTTTTTTCTTTGGTCAGTAGTGGTGTTCATGGGTCATACTAGAATGGGCCGAGTTTAGTTCCAAAAGAAAAAAGCCCTAAGCCTAGCTTGTCCAAATGGCCCATTTTATTATTTAAAAATAATAAAAAGTATTTTTATTTAAATTTAATTATAATATTATTAATATTAATATTAATATACGATTATTTTTTATTATTTTTAAACAATTAAACAAGTCAAACTAAGAAATTAAAAATATAAGTCTAAGCTCAACCCAAATCAAGACAACCGGATTGAACCGTGAACATTTCTATTTTATAATTTTTTTATGTAATTCTTAGTTCTACCCATAATCTTTAATCTCTTAAATCAAGAAAAAAATACACACTTAAACACTCATACCCATGTATTTCATTGTTGTAATAGTTAATGTTGAGTATGACTCCTATTTTAGTCAAATTTGAGAAATAATATTCTAGTTAAACTATGTTTATTTGTTTCAATCAAACTCTAATTAGTTTAGATTATTTTATTATTTGACTTATGAATTTAGCCTATAAATAGGCTCTTTTTCAACATTAGAAAATACACCCATTAGATATTAGAACTTAAAACACTTTTAGAGAATTTTGTGTTTACGTTTTGAGGGTTCTTTATTTTCGGGTTTTCGGGGTTTAGTTTTTATCTCCATCTTTTGTACTCTTCGTTCTTTTACCATTATAGTAATATTATCTTTGCCTGTAGTTTTTTATCCTCTTTGGAGGGGCTTTTCCATGTTAAATTTGTATGCTCAATATATCAATTTCTTCCGTTAATTTCACTTGTTCATTGCTTAATCGGGTCTATCCCCAACAAGTGGTATCTGAGCTAGTTCAATATTTGTAGATCAGTCCGTTCAAAGATGACAACAATAAGGTTTGAAATTGAGAAGTTCGACAGTGTCACAAATTTCAATCTGTGGCAAGTTCGGATGATCGCAATTTTAGTTCAAACCGGTCTCAAAAAGGTTATTACCGGGAAAAAGTGTGAGAATTTAAATCAAACAGAATGAAAAGAGCTTGATGAAAAGGCCTTATATGCAATCCAGTTGTGCCTCGCGAATACGGTATTGTAGGAGGTATTGATAGAGAAGGCCTCATTCGCCTTGTGGAAAAGGTTAGAAACTCTTTATGCAAGTAAGTCTCTAGCTAAACATTTAGTGTTGAAACAACGTCTATTTACATTTTGTATGAATGAAGTTGGGCTTCTTAGATATCACATCAATCAATTCATTACTCTATTAAATGATTTAAAGAACGTTGAGGTTCAGATTGATGATGAAGATCAGGTTATGCTATTATTGTGCTATTTACCCCCTTTATACAAGTTTTTCAGGGAAATCCTGATTTATGGCAGTGACAAACTCTCGTTCGAATATGTGAAGGGTCATTCATTGAGTAGAGATAAACTTGACAATGAGTTTGGTTCGGATAGCAAGGCAGATAGGCTAGCTTCTGTTTTGGTAGCATCAAAGATGTGAGACAAAAGGTGTCGCTATTGTAAAAAGTTAGGTCACGTTAAAACAGATTATTTTAAACTGCGAAATAAAAGAGATGTTGAGAGTAACAATGAAGATGTAGTTGGTGCTAATTTGGCTGATGAAAGCGGTAATGATTTCTTGTTAGTGTCAACAAACGATAACTCCAAGCTTATGTCCGAGTGGATCCTAGATTTGGGATGTTCTTTCCACATGTGTCCCAATAGAGAATGGTTCTCTACATACAGTTCGATTGAAAGTGGAGTTGTACGCATGGGAAACGATTCATCTAGTAAGGTAATTGGTATTTGTACTGTTAAAATTAGGATGCACGATGAGACGATTAGGACACTCTCAGATGTTAGGTATGTACCTAATTTACTAAAGAATCTCATCTATTTGAGTATTTTAGACTTGAAAGGATGTAGAATCAACATCGATTCGAGCGGAATTAAGGTGCCTCGTGGAGCTCTTGTTTTGTTAAAAGGTAAAAGAACTGACAGTCTTTATATTCTGGAAGGTTCTACAGTGACAGGTGAAACTAGATGTCCCTCGTCTGTTGCGGAGTCGAAGTCAACTCGTTTGGAGCGAAGGCAACTTGGTCATAGGAGGGAAAAATGTATGATTGTTTCGTTGAAGAAAGGTTCTTGTTTGGATACAGGTTTTGAAAAGTTAGGGCACTGTGTTCGTGAAAATCAGACCCGGGTTCGTTTTGATTTGGTAGTGTACAAGTCGAAGGCTAGAAGTCTTCCAGTTTCTAAGCACAGATTCGACTCAGTTAATTTCCTGCATAGTTCAAGATAGGCTCGTGGCGGGCTTTGGCGAAGATAGCTTTGTGAAAATATGGGTCAAGGAGGAGATTTGTTGAGTATGACTCCTATTTTAGTCAAATTTGAGAAATAATCTTCTAGTTAAACTACGTTTATTTATTTCAATTAAACTTTGATTTGTCTAGATTATTTTATTATTATTTGACCTATGAATTTAGCCTATAAATAGGCTCTTTTACAACATTAGAAAATACACTTGTTAGAGATTAAAACTCATAACACTTTTAGGGAATTTTGTGTTTATGTTTTGAGGGTTCTTTATTTTCGGGTTTTCGGGGTTTAGTTTTTTTATTTCCATCTTTTATACTATTCGTTCTTTTGCTATTATAGTAAAATTATATTTACTTGTAGTTTTTTATCCTCTTTGGAGGGGTTTTACCACATTAAATTTGTGTGTTCAATTTTTTAATTTCTTCTATTATTTTTACTTGTTCACTGCTTAATCAGGTCAATCCCCAACAATTAAAATAGGAAAAACTTATTTCGAGAGTTATTAAAGAGTACTCAATAAGTCAACATATAGTTGACTAAATTAATTCCGTAGTCATTGAATCTTATGTTACTATTAAAAAAGAAAACCATTAGCTCATGCTTCATAACTTCTTTTAAAATGACATGCGAACATGAGCCACTAAATTTTCACTCGGTTAAGTGGTTGTAATATTCCTATGTTTTTGTAAAAAAGTTACAATTCACTTACAATTTTAAAATCTTACAACCATAAATAAATTTAACTATATCTAGCTTTTGGAAAAATTATTACTTTTTTAGTGTTCAAAATTTTTTAAAATTATTCCAAAAGTTTAATGAGTCCTTAATATTGAGGTATTCAATTTTCAATTCTTTGTGTAGATGGAGATGAAAGAAAATCATTTATTTTGTGCAATCGTGTTGGAATGTTGGATTTCCTTCTTTAATAATATATCTAAGATTCATAGCATTAAGATGAATTTTAACATCAAGTACCCATAATAGGTAATTACTTTCGGAAATATCAGGGGCGATGAATTCAAGCTTTATGAGATTTGGCATTCTAAAAACAGTTGATATAAGTTAGGTAAATATGATAAATGTAAATAATAAAATATGTATCTCACCTGCATAGTATGTAAAGAAATGTACTCTGATCATATAAATAAAAAAAATACTAGATTTATAGATAAAACATGTTAAAAGAAATAAAAAAATTTACCTCGATATAATGAAGAAAAAAGATTTTGTTCCATGGTTAGAGACTTGAAATCTAGTTATTCAACAACTAATTTATATTAATAATTTGTTAAAGATCGATTCGTATAAACAACAAGATAATAAAAATGGAAAAAAATGAATAAAAATATTGTACGTGAAAAACTCTCAAAGAGGGAAACCCCACAGGCAAGGGAGGCTTCAACTTTTCACTAAATTAATAAACTAATGAGAATACAATATGGTAAAAATTAACCTAAATGTACTAAACATACATTACCAAATCATTGAATACAAAATTCAAAATCTCAAAGAGCAAACTGATAAACAAAACCCTAGATCTCATAGGGCACTCACAAGAAATATAAAATACTGCCAAAACTCAATATGCGGCTACATCTTGTTGCCCTCAAAGAAAAACCATTTTCTAGTTGGCATCACAAAATAAGGATACAAGGTTCTTTAAAATAGATTAAGATTAAAGTTCTAATCATACTAAAATATTTCTAGAATAATCAGAGTTTAACTAAAAAAATAATAGAATTTAACTAAGAAAAGAATATGACACACCCCAAACCTTATTCTCTTTTTTACAAATTATGTCGGACTCTTAGTCATAAATGCATATAAAATAAATATTTAATAAGGCAATGCATCATTTTGTATACATGAATGTCCTTAATGTCATGTCCCATGAATCTTATAAATGCATAAATGAATAATCATCCCTTGCATACAAAGAATTCATATATTACAACACATCCCCATTTTTTCCTTTTGGCTAAAAATTCGATCTGTTTCCCTCTTTTTCTGTATTGGTAACCATAAACCAAAAGCAACGAAGGGAAGAAGAAAGATGAAAATGGCTAGATGGGGTTGGCAGAAAGGGAAAATGAGTTTGAGAAATTGAAAGTGAAAAGAAAACAAAAAGAGACTAAGAGAGATGAAAGATAGGGGCTGCAACAAGGGGGAAATGAAACTGAGAAAGTGGCAATGATGAGATTTGTCGAAACCATCCTTTTTTTAAATTTTAAATTAAATAAAAAAAGGGGGATCGACTTTTCGAAAATAAAATATGGAGTCGCCACCGATCTTCTTGTTTTGGTGTGATCGGATCACCTAAGAATTTGGTTATTTTAATGAAACATTTTTGGTTTACTAGAACAACGATTTTGGTCTACAAACTTTTGAGAAAACAGGTTCGGGAGTCAGTTACGTATGAGGAAGGATTAACACCCTCACTACGCCCGAAATTAGTACCAAATCAATTAAATGATGTCCTTATGTCTAAAATTTAAAAAAAAATTTGAAATGTGGTTCCCTTTTGATAATATTTGAATAACCCGAGTTGGTCATCAAAATTCTCTTGCTTAAGAGGAATATAGCACCACATCCAGCACGATAGGACATGATCCTTTATGCCCTCGAAAACATGACAAATTTTGACTTCCAAAAATTTATAAGTTGAAAACCGCAAAAGGATGCCCAATTATTTAGTCCAACGAGAAAATCGAAACCCAGTACAATAGGGCACGACCCCTCGAATTTCTAGATATCAGACGTTGCTTTATTTTAGAATTTAGAGAGTATGAGTGAAATTCTAAAGGAATCTTCGACATTTTGGACAAACAGGAAATCGCAACCCAACACGATAGGGCACGATTCCCCGAATTGCCAAATATCGAATATTACCTTTGTTTTGAAGAGTTTTTAGAAAACATGAGTGAAATCCAAAAGGGACCTTTGATTATTTTGAACAAACGAGAAATTGCAACCCAGCACGATAGGGCACGATTCCGTGAATTGCCAAATATCGAACATCGCCTTTGTTTAAAGAATTTTTTAAAAGACATGGGTGAAATTCTAAAGGGACCTTCGATTACTTTGAGCAAACGAGAAATTGCAACCCAACACGTTAGGGCACGATTCCGCGAATTGTCAAATATCGAACATCGCCCTCGTTTTAAAGGATTTTTAGAAGACATAAGTGAAATTTTGAAGGGATATTCGATTATTTTGAACAAACGAGAAATTGCAACCCAGCACGTTAGGACACAATTTCACGAATTGCCAAATATCAAATCTCGCCTTCGTTTTAGAGAATTTTTAAACGAATAATTATAAAAATAGCTTAAAACATATTAATACGACTCGAAATAAGACGAAATTAATCATAAAAATTTGGATTTTATAAAACCACATTTCATAAACCAAGTGGAAAACGATGATATGGGGTAATATGTGTACGCATAAAATACGACAATGGAAGAGTGAAGGCAATACAATTTATTTAACCAACTAACAAACACTTACAACTAAGTATAACTAACTTGGAAATATAATTCAATTTCGATCATGCATGGAGAATAATTAACGTGACAATATAAAACAATGAATAAATAATCTGCGACAACAGCATACATGGCATACTATAAAATGATTACTACTAGATGCACAAAACAAAATGCAAATCGAAGAAGCAATATGGTATAAAATTATTTTAAAACAATGATAAGTACTCGATACACACTATATGAATCGATGGATTGATAAATTAAAAAAATATTTGTAAAGACAAGCTTAATATACACATGCAATCATTAAAATATATATTGTAGAATGAATATTTTGAAAACACATAATGTATAAGTTGACAATTTTGCATAGAAAATAAGAATATATAATTATTGAAATAGATATTATAGAATAAAATTTTGAATCAAGTAATATGCAAAATGTTTTAAAAACGAATTCATTTGAAAATTGACAAAGCCCATGATAACTTAAATAATAAATAATATGAAAGGATAATAAAATACGTGATGAGATATAATACACAAAATAGATTTACAAAATATATATATGCATACAAATTTATTGTAAAAGAAATCATGAGATTTAATAATAATATAAATTTTAAGTTAGTCTAAAAAAATATACACATGCCTTTATATCAAAACATTTAAATAATAGGCTATATAAAACACAAAAGCAATATAATACAAAGAAATATTCAAAAATAATAATTTCATAATTACAAAAATGAAGTTTCTAAAATTGTTTCATATATACATAAAGAAAATACTTGATAAATCGTATGGTAAAAACTGTTTCAACATAGACAAATCTATTACGATAATAAGTGTATTAATATATACATATAAATTTAAAAGTAAGTAAATGCAAAATAACATTGAAATGATAATATGTATAGGGCTAAATTAATTTTATTGTAAATTACACAATAGATTAAGAACACATTTATATATAAAGAAAACCATATGCATAAAATACATAGGTTTAAAAGGGTATATGAATTAGACACAAGCATCAATGAATATATATATATATACACTTACATAATAATAATTTCGAAGTTATGTTATGCAGGATTATGTAATAAAATACATGAATAAACTTAGAAGAAATCATATATATAAAAATAATATAAGGTTGACAATAATATATATATGAAATAAAATCAACTTTAATACAAAGTGAAAAATATATGTATAATAGTGTATAGAAAATATTTACATGAAGTATTATACAGAATGTGAAAGTATATTTACCCGATTCACAATAAGTAAATGGTACAAATAATGTGATTTAGACGAATAAATAAACATAAAAAAAAAGAAATGAATCTAAAAGAAACCAAATTGAAACCAAAATAAAAAGAATAGTTTATAAATAAAATAAACTGCTGAAATAGGGACCCGCGTATAACACACACGAATTCACAGGGGCTGAAAATATAAATATCCCCGATCCCGAAACGCTGTGTGAAGGCACGGACTAAAATGAAAATACATGCATATTTCAAGGCCAAATTTAAAAAGAAATAAAGCAACTAACAAATGATTGAGCCGCTGTGCAAATAAGGAGGACCCAACACGGAATTAACCCTCAAGGACCCGTGTGCGGGTTTCAACCTAGTGTGGGTCGGGTCATCAGGTATGGGGCTGCCAAATGGTGTCGTTTTAAGGCCATTGATATTGACCCAAAACGGCATCACCTAATGCCCCCCCCCCCCAAGAGCCTAAACCAACCCTAAGGAAATACTCAGCCGCTCGCATAAAGAAAAAAAAGAAGAAAAAACCCAAAATTTCTCCCTTCAATATTCAGCTGACCGATGGTCACCCAACCGACTGTTCTTCTGCCTCTCTTTTGGACCCATAGAGTGGTCAATTGAGGCTTCATTGAACCAAGGAGATCCGTGGGTCTTGCTCACAAACCCCAAATCGCCACTTAGTTTCGATTGTGGCGAAACAAGCGGGGACTCGAAGGCTTCGAAATGCAGGTGAGTTTCTCCTCTTTCTTTTGCCCTTTTTTGATGTAAAATGATAAAGAAATCGATTGAAATAAGTAGAAAGAACAGAGGATTAAAAAAAAGAAGGAAAATCACCTTCTCTGTTTTTTCGATTGATTTGTATTGCTTCTGTTTTTGTTCGTTCGTCAAAAAGGGAATCCCTTTTACAATCAAAATCAATAGGCTTTATAACCGAATGTTAAAAATAAAATAAAATGAAAATACAATTTTTCTTTCTTTGTTTTTTGCTGCTTTCGTTTGTTCTCTTTCGCAGGTACGGAGTACGAGGCTGTGCGTTGGCGTGTGTACGGGAGTTGGCGCGTCGCTGCTGAAGTGGTACGGAGGCTGGGGCGATGTGGTTAGGCCGCTTGTGAGGACTACGGCGCAAGGAGCCCTTTGCCCTAGGGTTTGCCGAAATTTGGCTTAGTTTTCGAGCCGTTCGGGCCCGTTCTAGGTATTGGGCCATTGTATTGGGCCAAAGTCTGTAAATGGACTGTTATAAAACTGGGCTTTTGTTATTTTTGTGACTTATTTTGTATTTTTCATTTTATCTTTTGTCTGTTTTGTCTTTGCAAGGGCCCGGGCCGAAATTGGGCCCTACAAGATTCTTTTAGGATTTCCTTCTTTTATTTTATTTTGGGTTACGGGCCAAACAAAATCGAGCTTATTCCAAAATGTCCACGTTTTATTTTAAATTTGTTTTTCCCTTAAAAATATTAATATTTTTATTATATCTCAAGGTAAAGTGGGTATTTTTCAAATCATAAGGAGTTAGATGGAATTTTTTTTATTATGCTTCAACGGGTTTGAATAATTTTTATATGATTATTGTAATTTTTAATTGTTTATTAATTTTAGAAATGTTAGACAATCTAAAATTTTTATTATGTTTAAGTTTTATCTAATTTCCATTTTAGCTTTGTAAGAGCACAAAAAATAAGAAAGTAAAGAGAGTATATTTTATTGATCAATCGGAATAATATACAATTCTTGTCCAAACTCTATATTATAGACATAAGAAGTATAAATGAAATAGAACTCTACTTCTAATTACTATTAGAATTTTAAATATATCAAAATTTATCTTGATCTTGATGGACACTGACTTAATAATAAAATATTCATAACAAGCTTATCGTTATTTTGTTTTCATCACACTGTCATTATTATTGTTGTATTTAAGGTTGTTGAAACCAGATCAAATCGATTGATTGAATTGGGAATTAACTGATATATAGGTCCGAAGTAAAGAAAAAATCAATTAACTAAACTAACTGTCAATCTTTCAATTTTTATCAAATAAAGTCATATTTAAAAGGAAAATTTGACGGGTCATTAATTGAGTAATGGTCAGCATTATTCGTTGATGTAACATTTCATGTATACTTAATTATTAGCGTGGCACTATTTTTGTTTTATATACTATTACATCAACAAATAATATTAATATTATCTTTACAATTTGAAGAGTTATCTTGAAAATTCTCATTATTCTTTTATTTATTACTATGTTCTCACTTTTAATAGTCCATGATTATATATTTTATTTTCTTTATATTTACATTCGCTTTAGGGAATGCACCAAATCTAATAACAAGTTTCTAAACGCCTCAATTGATTATTTATTTCTTAATCACCATCGCAAACATATGTAGATTTCAAATTAGAACCTATCTATTTATGTTGTCATTATTAATCTTCCATTATAATAAACATTATATAATAAATAAATCATAGTAAAATATACTTAAAGGTTTTTAATATCATCGTCATCACCCACATATAAAATACTTACTCATAGTGCACAGGTCTCGATTGAAGATTGAAATTGCAATAGTTCTAGAACGCATCGACAACTACTTGAGCAACAGATTTGGAGTAACCGTATTATTAAATAAAAGAGACTCGTGCTGATAACGTATTATAAAACAAAAAGACAGAAGGTAAAGAAGAATAAAAAAAAGGAGAGGAAAGAGAGAGCGCATTTTATCGATCAATCAGAATCATATACAATGCTTCTCCAAAGTTTATATTTATAAACATAAGAAGTATAAATGAAATAAGACTATACGTCTAATTACTATTAAAATTTTAAGTACATCAAAATTTATATTAATATTAATGGACATTCACTTAATAATAAAACATTCATAACATGCTTATCATTTTTTTTCATCACACTATCATTGTTGTATTCAAGGTTGTTGAAATCAGTTCAAAATATTTTTCATCACACTGTCATTGTTGTAGTTAAGGTTGTTAAAACTAGATCAAATCGATTGATCGAACTGAGAATTAATTGATATACGAGTCCAAAGTAAAAAAAAATCAATTAAGTAAACTAACTGTCAATCTTTCAATTTTTATCAAATAAGTCATATTTAAATAGAAAAATTAACCGCCATTAATTAATTAACGGTCAGTATTATTTGCTGTTGTAATATTTCATATACACTTAATTATTAATGTGGCACTATTTTTGTTTTATATGCTACTACACCAAATAATATTAATATTATAAAAATGCAACAAAAGAAATAAAAAATTCTAGAAGAAAATATACAAAATTAAAAATATAAAAAATTCAACACTAATTTTAATTTCATCACCAAAAATTACTACATATATCTAATTTCACTATTATAATCATTAATTTCATTATCAATACTAATTTTAATCTCACCAAACTGTCATCAAAAGAACCATTAGCTTTCGTATAAAAAAGATAAAACTGTTGAGGTGAATTTTTTTCTATTCCGAAGGAAAGTGAATGCCAGACGGGATGGGTGCGGGGAAGTGACTAGCACAGCAGTATTAACTCATCAGGTCAGGTGATTTTGACCAACCCAAAGGAATATGTGACATAAATAAATTTTAGAAGGACCCACAAATGGATGGTTACCAAGTCCCAACCTTCCCTGCATGAATGACAAATTTATGCCTTCACTCTCAAAATTCCCTCACTCACCACCAATCCACTACTCTCTCTCTCTCTCTCTCTCTCGCCACCACAACCAATAATTCCAACGCAACTCCACACTTGCCTTCATTTTGCAGACTAAACAACAAATCCAACATGCAAATCTTTCTTCTCATCGACTCATTTCATATTTATTATGCTTCTTCTCAATAAACTCATCCTTTCTTTGCTCATTTTCATCCTTCTTCTTAAACAACATAAGGTGTTCTATCCATTTCCCCTCAACCAAATCAATGCAGCAGAACCAGATTTCCTCTTAGATTGTAAGTAATGCCATTTACGTCCTTACGATCTCTCGCGTTAATTCATACTTTTTTTTTTTTTTTAGCATCAAGCAATATATATATTTAATTCTTTTCAGAGGATGGTATTCTATTTATACGTAGGATATAAGTGATGGTCTTCTGATTTTCGTCACTTATATGTTTCGCTTCTATTGTTTACTTAAGGTGGTGTAGTGACAAAATGTTGGGTGAAACTACCTTTCAAGTCCCTCGATTTAATCCTTTTATCATTTAAAAAATAAAACTAAATTGTAAATAACTTTTTTCATTTATATTAATTGAATATATTTCATGTCAAATACACGTTTATATCCTATTAAATAGATTGATTTAATCCTTTTATACATTCACCCAAAATGTCATGTTTTTATATGTTGTCTCGTTTGTATAAACCATGAATGAGTTATTAATTTGATGATTAAATTATAAATTTCCGTAATTATAATTATTTATTCCGATAATAATTATATATATAGTTGCTAAATTGAATATAATTCATGCCTCATATCTAGCTCTTATATATATTCGAATATCAATAAATAGTTAACCTAGTAAATCACTCTTATAGCCAAAGAACTGTTTCTTCTTTCTTTTTTTTATAGGTATAATGATTTATATAGTTTTTTAAACTCTTAAATTTATATTATTTGTGAAACCATTACAAAATAAATAAAAAATTAATTTTTGTTAATTTTTCTGACATAGTATCCGTGGTAGTCTACATTTTAGCAATATCAACAATTAATTAATTTTTAAAATTAAAAAATATTTTTTTAAAATATTTTTTGTAACTTTTATAATTTTAAAAATTAATTAATTACTTCTATGGCATCTACATGTATACCACATCATTAAAATTAATAAGCGTTCTATCCATTTTGAGGTGATTTGACAAACAATATAAATTTAAATAATAAATGAAATGAAATATAAAATATATGATTCTGATTTTATTTACAAAATTAAAAAATCAGATAAATCATTATACATTTTCAATATTATTTTTTGGTATTAAAGAAAATCTTCATATAGAACATAAATGGTAACCTAATAAGAGTATGCCAAATTTGACTAACTAAAAATTTGCATTCAGTTGGTTTAATAATGATAACAACAATAGTACCAAAATTGGTAATGATGATAGTAACCGCTAAGGAAACTTTATTATTATTATTATAATTATTATTATTATTTTGGAGAAAGTAAATAACTAAATATCAACGCCTATTATTTTCTATTTATCTAATATCTTATCAGCTTTATTACTTTTTTAATAGTGCAGTCGCTTTCTCTAAAAAGATATTAATATGTAATATTTCTCTAAAATTCAAGTATTAAAATAGACGTAGTTGTTAAATATAAATAAATTAAAAATTGTATTAAATTTTTTATTTTTCATTATTTCGAAAATAAAATATTTATCTTTATATTATAAAATAAAAAAGTTTCGGTTAAGTTCAATTCATTACCATTTATTTCCTATTTATTACCAGTTTTTTAATTTAATCATCTAAACTAAATCTACAATTAATAAAGAAAATATGTAAAATTTGGACCAACAAAAGGTGTAAGAAAAAACTGGAACATTTCCAAAGGGCTTTCCTTATCGAATGCTTTTATGGTAATCATTCCAACACCGTCTTAAATTAGGTGGTAGATTTGATATGTCCCATTTTCTTACATCTTCCGGGGTTTTGTATTTACTTATTTTCTCTGTTTTCTTTTCTTTTTTCTGATTAATAATTTATTTCTCATTTCAGTTCCATAGTATTACATCTCACTGGCACCCTGCATGGCTATCTTCATATAAAGATTTCTCGAGAATTGTGTTCCATCCTTAATCTTTTCTCTCTCTCTCTCTCTCTCTCTCTCTCTCTCTCTCTTTATTATGTTAAAATCTTAAATCTCTCCAACCCCACAACCAAGACTCAAGAAATTTCCTTCTCTTTCATTTCGTATCTAATTCTTTTGCAGTCTCAGTCTTCAGGCAAGAGTTCATATATTGTGTAGCAAAGCTTAACTTGGCCAACTTTGAGTAGAACAAATTTTGGGATTTTATTTTTCTTTTGCTTGGTAGATTTGATCTTAAAGGTTACATTGATTTTCTTTTTCTTGCTTCACTATATAATATATATACTTACAAGGGGGAAGGGGCTTGAATTTTCTAGATTCGAACCATGAACCTAATTTTATTAAGATTTCAAATCAACAGAAGTCTTGTCATTGAACAAGTGGCTTGATGGACATATATATGTCTGTGTGTTGCTTTTAAGTGTGTAAGATTATGTTAAGGTTGATTCTCTTAGTTTAATTTGAAACTTTCAATGTCTTACTTTATGCATGAAATAGATTGGGTTTTTTTTGGAGATATTGAATATATTTTTCTCAGTTATATGATGTTTATACAATTTTTTATATTGGAGTTTGTTCTGAATGAAAGAAATCTTGGGTTTAGTTATTACAACAGTTTTTTTTTTTTTACATCAATTTTTTTGTATCCCATTTTATATGTCATCATTTCCTATTTTTTCTCCTTTGTTCTCGAGGTATTTGAATAACACTTTGTGTATTTAGGCAATTATAAGTTTATATCTGCAGTGGAAATCTTATTAGCTGTTGGTACATAATCATTGGCCTATTAATCTTTTTGATTGCTATGTTTTAATTTACTAAATACAAATGTAGGACATAAAACCGGCATTGGTAGTCGAGTTAGAGACCGAGCCTATGCCTGGAAACAAGTACAATGGTAATTCAAACCATATTCCGACTCGTGTTGAACGTCTCTTGCGAGAAAGAGTGTTGAGGGAGCAAAGGAAGAGCATTAGAGCTTCACAGTCGAATGAGGTGAGTGATAATCATAGGGGGAATGAAGTATCTGAGAATGGCCAGTGTTATCGAGAAGGTGACAACTCCGGTGTTGCTTTTGTCAAACAATACTTGGAAGAGGCTGGAGCTGCAAGGCCTTTCCGGCAACGACTTCTGGTAGTCGCGAATAGGCTTCCTGTTTCTGCGGTCCGGAGAGGTGAAGACTCATGATCTTTGGACATAAGTGCTGGAGGTCTAGTGAGTGCTCTCTTGGGTATGATATCGACTACATTGTCTACTTAGTTCATATGCTAACATTGCTACATTTTCCATTAAAGGAATCTAATGATTCTAGATGAAATTTATAGGTGTGAAGGAGTTTGAGGCAAGGTGGATTGGATGGGCCGGTGTAAATGTCCCTGACGAGATTGGACAAAAGGCGCTTACTAAAGCATTAGCTGAAAAGGTAGTTAGTTGCAATTCAAACTTTCTTCTTAGGAAACAATTTGATTATATGTGATAGAGACCGATTTAGATCGAATGCACTTACCATCGCAGCGGTGTATCCCGGTCTTCCTTGATGAAGAGATTGTTCATCAGTACTACAATGGTTATTGCAACAATATTTTGTGGCCTCTCTTTCACTACCTCGGACTTCCACAAGAAGATCGTTTTGCTACAACGAGAAGTTTCCAGTCCCAGTTTGCAGCATACAAGAAAGCAAATCAAATGTTTGCAGATGTCGTAATGCACACTATGAAGAGGGCGATGTTGTATGGTGCCATGACTACCACCTCATGTATCTTCCGGAATGCCTTAAGAAATACAACACGAAAATGAAAGTCGGTTGGTTTCTCCATACACCATTCCCTTCTTCGGAAATTCATAGGACACTGCCATCCCGATATGAACTTTTGCGTTCTGTTCTCGCGGCTGACTTGGTCGGGTAAGTTCTGCAGCATTTTTTCGGACTTTAAATTGCTTAGTTGACTATTAATATACTTCCTTCGTTGCCTGTTCCAGTTTTCATACCTATGACTATGCCAGACATTTTGTGAGTGCTTGTATTCGAATTCTAGGACTTGAAGGGACACCTGAAGGGGTTGAGGATCAAGGGAAGCTGACCCGTGTCGCTGCAGTATGTTCAGATTCTTATATGTTTTCACTTAATTGTTCCTACGCCTTTATTTTTCAGTTCTTTAATTGCTTGAAACTTCAGTTTCCTATTGGGATCGACTCGGATCGGTTCATACGAGCTCTTGAGCTTCCTCAGGTCCAAGAACACATCAAAGAATTGAAAGAACGGTTTTCTGGCCGAAAGGTAGATGCACATTTACCTTATATAGCATTTTTATGCACTTAAATTTCTTCATTTACCTTATGTCCGACACTCACATTCAAATTCAAGTAACATAGTTACTTCTTGTCTGTGTGCTTATTTTTTTGACTATCCAGGTAATGCTTGGAGTTGATCGTCTTGATATGATTAAAGGAATTCCTCAAAAGCTGCTGGCATTCGAAAAGTTCCTCGAGGAAAATCCGTACTGGCGTGATAAAGTTGTTTTGCTGCAAATTGCAGTGCCAACAAGAACTGATGTTCCCGAGTGTATGTTCCTTTCTTTCTCTTGTTTCTATTTGTGCTCCAATACCCTTTTTTAATATGTTTGCCTTAATGTGATTCTTTGTTTCTCACTGTTGTTAACAGACCAGAAACTTACAAGCCAGGTTCATGAAATCGTTGGTCGTATTAATGGCCGATTTGGAACATTGACTGCTGTTCCAATACATCACCTGGTCTGTCTTTGTCATCCAAAACTGATACTTAATGCGCTTGATATGTTTTCTTCATATTTTAGCTTCATCCATACTTCAATTCAAATCATTTTCCATGTATGATTTCTGAGTAGTTGAATAGTCTCCTTTTCCTTTGGACCTACAGTAAACTCAAAGATTTATCATAATCTGTTTGTATGCCCCAAATGTTCAATCATTACTAAAATGAATTATTGTACTTATTAGAGTCAGATTTCAGGTTGTGTATATATGTTGTAACCTGAAATGAATATTTCTTAATGTGTTATAATTGAAGCCATGTATGATCATCTGTTTCTCGGTTTCATCTATGGGTTTCTACAGATGTTAGAAGTTTGGACTGTATGTTTTCTTTGTTTTAATGGATTTTAATCACTGGGGAAATCTTCTAATACATATCTTTTCGGTGTTTACAGGACTGTTCGCTTGACTTTCATGCACTATGTGCATTATATGCTGTTACAGGTACTGGTTCAATCACCAATGAGCTTTTCGAAATTAGTCTCATTCTTCTGAATTTTAAGTTTCATTCTATGCGATCCTATGTCAATTGATTTCGTTTCTGCTGTACTTGCATCTTCAGTTAGTACTTAAGGCGCGAACATAGATCCTGGTTTCACTTCAGTATATACTCATGTTTTGGGATATTAAAGAATCATATATTGCCTACTGTTCTTCAGAAACTTCCTTTGAATGCTGCATTTAGAGATTCTATTATGAAGTCATTGTTGTTGCCATTAATACTAGCTTTATCCATCACATTTGCCATGCATTGGAACTTGTTCATGTACAATCCCGTAACCTGAAATGTTGATTGATTACGATCACAGAGTTAGCAAGCGTGCCAATAGAATCATTCAACTTCCTTTAATTGTTTCTTGGTTGTCCATTTTAGAATCATTCAATCGCGTAACTCAGAATGTCATGAGCTTTTACTGATTTGTTCTAGAGAATGGTTCTTAGTACTAAAATATTCATTAAATTTGGTTATTCACTGCAGATGTAGCACTTGTGACATCTTTACGGGACGGCATGAACCTCGTCAGTTACGAGTTTGTTGCTTGCCAAGAGGCGAAAAAAGGGGTCCTCATTCTCAGTGAAGTAATTACTTGCTAATTTTAATGTTTTCGTACGTGCTTTTCGGGGTTGAATGAAAGTAGTTTCCACCGAACTTGATTTTCTTGCTTCATAGACTCCTTATACGGTAATTAACATTCTTGCTTTTGAAGTAACAGTTATAATGCTTTCAATATCCTTGATGTATCTTGCAGTTTGCTGGTGCTGCACAATCTCTGGGTGCTGGTGCGATCTTAGTGAATCCTTGGAACATCACTGAAGTGGCTGCTTCGATTGGCCAAGCTTTGAACATGCCGGCCGAAGAAAGGGAAAAACGACACTGCCATAACTTTCATCATGTGACAGAGCATACAGCTCAAGAATGGGCTGAAACATTTGTAAGGTATGCATACAATTCGAAATATATCTTTCAGTTTTCTTTTTCTTGTATTAGAGTTCCGAAACTCTCTACAGTATGTCCTTTTCCTTTTGTAACCAATGTTAGGTTAGGTTGGAATCTTTATCATGGTAAGTATTTGACTTGCTCAGTTTGGCAAATTTATTTAATATTATCCCATATTATTTGATGAAGTTTGGAATTGCCAAATCCAGCCTCCGCGTCTTGGACATTTGCTTGTAGCTTAGGTGCCTTAATAAGAATGTAAAAGCTAGAGTTTATTTGCACTAATTCTTTCTGTTCAATCCTAAGATATTATCATTGTAATTGCAGTGAACTGAATGATACGGTTGTCGAAGCACAGCTAAGGACAAGCAAAGTGCCTCCAGAGCTTCCACAAAATGATGCAATGGAATGTTACTTGTTGTCTAGCAATCGACTGGTAATACTGGTATGATTGGTTAATCTAAAATCTGTCATCGTAAAAAAATGCCCCTCAGGTCGTAAAAAGCTTTACTCGAAGTCTGCAAGTATATGATACATGTAAAGCCATAGGACTTACGAGGATTTTTGCCACATTTCTTATTGTATCGATATCAATAAATCCACTGTGCTAAGTTGAGTATGCTTGCCATGTTTACCTCATCTTTGGGATGGTCTGAAACTCAGGGTTTTAACACAACATTAACCGAACCAGTGGATACTCCGGGGAGTAGAGGTGATCAAATCAAAGAAATGGAACTTAAATTGCATCCGGCGTTGAGAGAACCCTTAATAGCCCTCTGTAATGATCCGAAGACAACAATAGCTGTCCTCAGTGGGAGTGACAGATGTGTCTTGGATAAGGTATGCTAGGATTTATATCTTTCTTCCTGGTCTAAGCCCTGGTTCATCCTCCACTGAAACCAACTGATTGCTCTCGCAGAACTTTGGAGAGTATAACCTGTGGTTGGCTGCAGAAAACGGTATGTTTCTACGACATACAAAGGGAGACTGGATGACGACAATGCCGGAACACTTGAATTTGGAATGGATTGATAGTGTGAAGGTAACCAAATTATACTTGCACAAACACTTCATCAAGTTTCTCTTTTCCATGTGCCTCTTCTAACAAAAGCCAATGGCATGTTGGCAGCATGTTTTTGAGTATTTCACTGAAAGAACACCGAGATCGCATTTCGATTTCCGGGATACATCGCTTGTATGGAATTACAAATATGCAGGTACTCAGCCTATTTTGTTTCCAAGCTTCATCTCAGATCAATTCCAACCCTGTTTGTCCAATCCTTCCTCATGTTTTCCTTTCATGTTACTTTGTCTGTAGATATTGAATTCGGAAGACTTCAAGCAAGAGACATGCTGCAACATCTCTGGACTGGACCAATTTCGAATGCATCTGTCGATGTCGTTCAAGGAAGCCGATCGGTTGAGGTACGAGCAGTTGGCGTTACAAAGGTAACTGCCCATTCACCATACACATACTTCTAGTAGCAGTTTTGGAGATGCATGCTTGCCTGTATGATAACTTAGTTTTAAACCAGGGGGCAGCCATTGATCGTATTTTGGGAGAGATTGTTCACACTACATCAATGACAACTCCGATCGACTATGTTCTTTGCATCGGACATTTTCTGGGGAAGGTAACCTTCTCATCAATCTTTTCTTCATGCAAATTCATATTCAAATCATTTGAACAACTTAAAGGTGTGGTTATCTTTGTTCTAGGATATTGAACAAATAGATCTAATTGAGGTGTAGTTATTTACGTTGCTTCGACTCTTTACTTTTCTTGAAGTACTCGTGTCTGTCACCTATAACCTATATCGATGTGATCATTTTTCATTACTTCACCAGGATGAAGATGTTTACACCTTTTTCGAACCCGAGCTGCCTTTTGATGCATTGAGCATAGCAAGAAGCAAGCCATTTGATGGACCACGGTTATTACCTGCTGAAAGAAGGCCTCCATTGAAGCTCCCAGCAAGCAAAAGTGGAGCTAAATCGTCATTACAAAAAAAGACACAACCACCATCCCCGGCTCCGGATAGAAGAACTAGTAGTTATTATAGCTGTGGGAGTTTGCTGAGGCATCCGTCGGTGCCAGAAAAGATCTCATGGAGTGTTCTTGATCTCAAAGGAGATAACTACTTCTCCTGTGCTGTTGGACGGACTCGGACTAGTGCTCGATATTTGCTTGGTTCGTCAGATGATGTTGTCTCATTCCTGAATAGACTAGCGAATGCCTCTTCTTCACGTGACTTGGTGTCTGGAACAGATTCGCTACCCTTACATCCAACACATATCCGTACATCAGTATAGGGTACCACCCATCGAATATATGAAAACTTTAGGGAAGAGAAGAGTATAACCGTATCGGAAACATACAATATCTGAAACTTTTGTTTTGAGTCCAGATAACTTGGTTGAATATACTGGAAGAGGAGTAAGTTTTATTTGCGAGGCACAACCAGAAAACAAACTATTCTATAAACAATTATTATTCAAGTTTCCTTTTATAAAAATTTATGTTATTGTTGTGCACTGTCAATATTTAATGGGGTTTTTTTTTTACCTAATAGTAATTTATCTCTGATATTTACACATTTTACTAATTTGATCTTAATTTTTTTTTAAAAATTATCATTTTCAATAAAAATTAAAAATATTTAAAAATATATAAATTATAAATTATAAATAAAAAATCAAAACATGTATTAAGAATTCAGAAAAACATATGTATTAAAGATTCAAAAATATATATTAATAAAAAAAACCACCCAATATTCCCTCTTTGATTCCCTTTGAGACAACTGTTAAGTTCCTTAAAATTATTATTATAGTGGAATTACAAATTATTAATTTCTATTTTAGACAGAAAGTGATGACTTAATTAATGGGACTTGATTTTTAAAATTTTTTTTTATATTTGTTGTTAAAATGTAAATGGAAGAATGACATGAATTTTTTACGATCTCCTAATTTCCAGCTAGGATTAAATAAATAAAATGGGATTTAAAACCCTATTTATTTTGTTGGAAATATGGTTTAAAAAACAGTAATTTTAAGCATAATGGATGGAAGATTAATTTAAAAAATAATAATCAGAGTGATCAAAACTCGATTCGATTCGAAAAAATTAAAAAAAAAATTTGAAATTTGTGTTAACCGAATAAGTCAACTCAAATAAAAAATTCGTGTTTCGAGTTTGAATCGAGTAAAATTTTTCAATTTGAATAATTCTAAGAACATATTAGTGTAAATAGTATTTTAGTCTCTATTAATTTTGAAAATGAGCAAATTGATCTCTTTTAACAAAAATTACAAAAAAAAATTAAAATTTATATTTTTTTAAAATATAATAATTTTTTAAAAATCTAAAAAATATATAAAAGAAGTTAAAATTTTAAAAAAATTTCTAAAATAATAATTTTTGAGATTTAAATAAGTTAATTAATAATTCAAGTTTATCATACTGTATTTTTTATTATTTTGCTTTGAAAAAGTTTTCAAATATATATGGTTTCAAATTTATGTGCTCTAACATGAAATTAGTTATATTGTAACAAGATTTTAATTTGACATTTTTAATTTTTTTTAATTTAACTTGGACAATTTCACTCGATTCGATTCGACTCGAATTTCATTTTACTCGACTCGATTAAAAAAATTCAATTTAGTCATTTTCTTTTTCTAATTTTCCATGGATGAATCATCATAAATATCTACTAACTTTGATTAATGGTCTATTTCCTTATAAGGACCTCAAATTTTGAATTCCATAGTTATTTGATCCTTCTAGCTACTAGTATTCAACTTTTGCACTTTATGCAATTTAGTCTTTTCCTCCTAATTAAAAATGAAATCGGTAAAATTTTCTTAACGAAATTTTCATACGTTATTTCTATCATAATGCAGACCATACAATAATATTAAAATAATTTTTCTTTCTGACTCGAATTTGTGGTCCCGAAACCACTGTTCGGATTTCACTGAAAATGGGTTATTTTGTAGACACGATTCATAGTGCTAAATGGGAGCTTAGGAGTAGCCTAAACCCCTATCCTAAGTGTCAAGTGTAAGCTTTCTTAATCCTCTTGTTACTTTTGTGTGCTATGTGATTATGTGCAACACTGCCTACTCGTATCCGTCGCAGGAATAGAGTACGAGGCATTATTGAGAAGCACTAAACACTTACAGATAATTTAAATACATTTTCATAACAATTTGTTTCGATTTCATACTATTTCATATTTAAGCTTTATTCACCAAAGTATTTGAAATATCATCTTTATGCAAATAGCACACATGAGGTACATAATTCCATAATTATGAATGAACACATTTATCAAACATATTCCATGTTTTTATATATATATATCATAGTTTCATATTTCTATGTATCAATTACCATCACTTCCTCGTATTTTAGACAAATATGTGTAACAGTTCATAAATATGAAATTCATTAACTCTTCCTACCAATCACGATTTAAATTGCCAAATCACTTATTGAGCCCAATTTCAATGTTCACTAAAATCTATCATATAAATTTGGATGTACGTATTCATCAAGATTTCCACATTGATTTACTTTCCACATTTATGAATTCAAATAGCATATACAAGACATATATACCAATGTATTTCAAGTACGTTTTCATGATATTTCATTTCGAACTCAGATTATTTCATACTAGAAGTTTTCTCATTAACTCATTTGGAATACCAATTCATACGGATAATACACTCAAGGCGTAGAAATATATAATCACAAATGAACTCATTCATCAACCAAGTTTTATGCTCATGTTTCATCAACTCGTATTTCCTTATGTCACATAATTCCATGTAATACTTACCAAACTTCTTCAAATTAGTGAACATCTTACGGAATTGAGTACTTCGTTTTCTCGATGCCATAGTTCAACTATGGTCTTACACATCTTCAGATAATGATGCCATAGCCCAGCTATGGTCTTACACATATTCATATATCGATGCCATAACCCAGCTATGGTCTTACACGTAATCACACTATCACATATTGATGCCATAGCCCAGCTATGGTCTTACATGAATCACATATCTCACTGATGTCATATCCCAGATATGGTCTTATACAGTAGCATATATCACACCGATGCCATATCCCAGATATGGTCTTATACGGAAATCACTTGTCACTTGTAGCCGAAGCTACCACTATTCACTGATCAGGTAGCCAGAGCTACCATTTTTCACTGATCAGGTAGCCGGAGTTACCACTTTTCACTGATCAGGTAGCAGAAGCTACCACTTTTCACTAATCAGGTAGCCGAAGCTACCACTTTTCACTTGTTATTTGTCATTGATCAGATAAGTGTAGCCGAAGCTATCACTTATCACTTTCACTTGTCCTTGATCAGATAAGTGTAGCCGAAGCTATTACATATCACTTTCATTTGTCCTTGATCAGATAAGTGTAGCCGAAGCTATCACTTATCACTTGTTGCCATGGTCCAACCATGGTCTTTTCCTTCAATTCATTTTGTCACTGAACTGAAATGCTCAATTTGATTATTTATTCAATTTTCATGCTTTTACATTATTCACGATTTTATCATCAATACATATGAAATAACACATCATGAAATTCATAAAATTAACAAATGATCACTAAAATTTAGCCATATAAACTCAGAAGTTCAATTTTTGTATTATAACGATAATCATAATTTCATAATAAATATTCCAAATAAGTCATTATATTATTTCTAATTCAACACTTATCGATTATAATCGGGCATGTGATCAATTTATACACGAGTCATTCATATATATATGTATATTTTTCCTCCTCCTCCTCTCCATCCACATCCTTAGTATAAATAACACACTTGTGAGTAACCTTATCCATAATTTTCACTAATTACTTATGTGAATATTCAAGCTATCCACCTGTGTCATAGTGACTAAATTATTTATATATGAAGCTACGGAACTCCAAATTGAGGTCCGCTAATTTTCCCTAAAACTAGACTCATATGTCTTCTTACCATAAAAATTTCATAATTTTTGGTTGGGCCAATTAATACAGTTTATTCATTGAAGTCCCCCCTGTTTTGCTGTCTGATAGTTCCGACCCTTCTTCACTAAAAATTAATTATCTCCTTGTACAGGATTCGAATGATGTTTCCATTTGTTTCTCTTGAAAATATACTCATTCAGGATTCTAAACATATAAATTTAAGCCCATAATTATTTTTATCCAATTTTTGATGATTTTACAAAGTTAGAACAAGGGAACCCAAAATCATTCTGACCTTGTCTCACAAAATTCATCATATCTCATGATTTAAAATTCTATTTCTTACATAATTTCTTCTATAAGAAACTAGACTCAATAAGCTTTAATTTCATATTTTATTCATCCTCTAATTCCATTTCTAAAATTTTTGGTGATTTTTCAAAGTTAGACTACTGCTGCTGTCCAAAACAATTTTAGTGCAAAATGTTGATTTCCATTTTGCCCCAAATTTCACAATTCATACAATTCAGTCCTTGCTCAATTAACCCCTCAAATAAGATAATTTTCTCAATTAATACTTTTCCTAGACATTATAAGTTATTTCATAACTATTGAAATTCATAATTTCCACATAAAACTCTAACTTCAAACTCTTTTACAATTAGGTCTCAAACATTCACTTTCTATTCAATTCTTTCAAAAAAATCAGCATATAAACAATTTGAAGCTCTAATTCCATGCCAAATCATCATATACTTCCAGCACATATTCATAGAAACATTCACTTTCTATTCAATTCTTTCAAAAAAATTAGCATATAAACAATTTGAAGCTCTAATTCCATGCCAAATCATCATATACTTCCAGCAAATATTCATAGAAACTTTCAATTTCTTTCATAGAATCAAAAACTAATGAATTCAACAAGTGGACCTAGTTGTAAAAGTCATAAAAACACAAAAATTTCAAGAAATAATCAAGAATTGAACTTACTTGAAGTAAAAATATGAAAAACCATCTTAAGGGAACTCTTCCATGGTGTTTTTGCTGATGAGAATGCAGAAAAATAAAGAGAAATCTAGATAATTCCACTTTAGTCCTAGCTTTATTAAGTAAATTTTGCAATTTTTCAATTTTTCCCTTAATTCTCCTTATTTTCTTGTTGATTTCATGCTCTTGCCGTCCAGCCCAAATAGACCTTGGGTCTATTTTCCTTTTAAACCCTCTTTCTTTTATCATTTAAGCTATTTAATTATTTCCCACAATTTTGCATTTGATACAATTTAGTCCTTTTTGTTCAATTAACTATCAGAACTTTAAAATTTCTTGACGAAACTTTAATACTAACTTATTAACACTCCATAAATATTTATAAAAATATTTATGGCTCGATTTAAAATTCCTGAGGTCTCGATACCTCGTTTTCGATTCTAATTATTTTAGTATTTATTTTTAGTACACTATTCACTATTTCAAAATTTTTCCTAACTTCACATTTAACTTATACTCACTAAATTAATAATATTTCCTACTCATTTGTCGGATTTAGTGATCTTGAATCACTTTTCCGGCAACACTAAAAATTAGGCTGTTACATTATGCAATATGGATTGTGTATTATGATGTGTTAATGTGATATGAGATATATGCTTGAGATGACTATTTTGGAAAATGTTAATTGTGGGCATGTTAAACACGCTGAATGACAATGATGATTTTGTGTTAATGATATAAATGTGCAATGAAAGTGTGTAGAAAATGGTAAAAAAGATGTGTGTTTTAATTGTGGATATTTTGGCCCTGTAACCTTTTGAGACTGTTGGATATAGTTGGCATGCCATAGGATTATGTGAGTACTCGCCATTGTGTTGCGATTTGGGGCATTGAGGCCCAGGACAGTTTTAGAGAGATAAGGGAATGTGAGCTCATCTCCATTCATCGGGATATGTTGGTGTGTTGGAGAGTGTTAGCTAAATGCTATGCTTTTGGGATATGTTCGAATTTTTTAGTTAATGGTATGTTGAAGATCCGTGTATCCAATGTATGGTGATAGATCCCACTTTTATGTTTCATATCCTCAAGTGCCAATTCATCAATAAATGAAATATTATGAAATGTGAAGTATGTCTAATTAGGTGATTATAAAGTTAAATGAGTTGATAGTTGATGCATGAATATTTTAGTATGTCACCATAGCTAAATATGTATGTAAATGTGTTCTGGTTGCTTTCATTTAATATATGATATCATGTTTACTGGTAGTTTTCCGATCATTCACTGAGCTTGTTTAAGCTCACATACTCTATTCTAAACCATTGTAGATAATTAGCGTTGCGGTGTGAGCGGTGCGAAATTCCAAGGAAGTGATCCAAGCTAGGCTTAATGTTTAAGTCGGTGATATTATTGTTATTATTTTTGAACTGGGGGAATAAGGAAATGTGTTAGAGTTTTTGGTTGATTAATATTACGTCTTAAATGGTTGTTTTGATTTTAGACCCGTAGGTTTGATAATTGATGTTATTATATTATTGGTTTTGTTTTGGTTTGAATTATTAATATTGTTTTGAACTACAAGCATGGTTGATTAAATGGTTGTTTTGATTTATACAGAGGTATCGTTAACTGGGGCTTAAGTCTCGATGCCCTACTGTTGAAACAAATGTGTAGGAAGCCAGTAGCTTAAATTGATATCGATACCATTCTTCAAGTATCGATACTCGGGATGAAAATATAAATACTTTATGAATTGTATCTATAAATTGTTGGGTTTTAAATTTTGCAAAGAAACAAAATGCTAAAAAGGTACTGATTTCCTAAACAGTATCAATATCCACTATGAGAAATATCGATATCAACGAGTGTGTATCGACACCTACGTGACTTTTTGAAAATTTACATTAAATGGTCTTTAAGCATGTTCTTAACTTGATACAAGGTCGTTTAATGTATGTTTAGTAAATTTTAATGTCGCCTAGGGTATTTTAGACTTTAAACTCCTATAAATGATTAAATGTGATGATGTTTGTATGCAAATGAGACGGCATGTAATGTGTGATGTTGTGACATGTGATGTGGCATCCTGTTACTTGGGCTCAATGATTAAGCCGAGTATAGGGTGTAAAATCTGGTTAGGATAACTATTAAATAGGATTGGGAGAGGATGTGGGTAGTTTTATTTATTTATTTTTTTTAAGTGAGGGAGGAGAGATCTCCTAAAAATCCTCCTACTAATTACAGTCCCCTTTTGTCCACTTTCTAACTCTTCCTTGTTTTGTTTTTCATTCTAGGCTATAACCTCGCTTATTGCTGAATATTTCTCTTTGCTTTCACTCTTCTCTCATTTTTCTTTTTTGTTTCATATTTACTTGGTAACAGCCTTGTTTTCCTTTTTGTCGTTCCAATCTACTGAATTTTCGCTATCATTCAGATTAGATTCTTCCTTGTGCCGTTGCAAGTCTCTAGTTTGGTTTTTGGTCATGACCGTTTTGGGATCTTTCAGTAGAGTATCATAACTCAATCACGAAGATCAAGAGGTGCACAACCATCCAATGACATTTAAGTTGTTGATTTACCGCTAAATTTTCGAGGGTAAGTGTTCAAATGATGGTTTAGGGGATTGGTTTTAAGTGTTAAGCACTAAATTCGTGTTTCAGTTTTGTTATTAGTTGCTAATTAGGTTTAGTTGTGAATGTCGTGTACAGAAATTGTTGTTGTTGTGGTGCCGACATTACAACAAAAATCTAACTGTGTTTCTAACTCGACAACACTGAAAACGGTCACGAAAATTTAGAATTTCATGAAAATCTCGAAGCTGGCAG
Organism: Gossypium hirsutum; assembly: GCF_007990345.1. Taxonomy (NCBI): domain Eukaryota; kingdom Viridiplantae; phylum Streptophyta; class Magnoliopsida; order Malvales; family Malvaceae; genus Gossypium; species Gossypium hirsutum. Next base: position 12,125,772 of record NC_053427.1, read on the forward strand.
ATAGTGTCACATGGTCCTGTGGTTGGCTATGTAGTAGGCTGTGTGGCAGACCGTGTGGGATATCAACTTAATCAAGTAGGGTGTGTAAGTCACATGAGCGTGTGGACCCATTTTGGGTGATTTGTTGGGCCTCGTTTGAGCTAGAAGTGTGATTTTGAAATTAGGTAAGTAGATACTTTAGTCCCTATATTTTTTCACTTCATTCAAATTAATCGATATCTCAAATTATCAACTCCACGTATCAATACATATCCATGTGACAATCATAAAAAAATATTTATTCAATATCAACTCCTTTTAAAAAATTGTCATTTTGCACTTTTAATCCTTTAGCTTTCAAAAAATTCCAATTTAATCTTACTAAATTTCATTATTTATAGTTTCTCTCTAAATACTTAATTTCACCTTTAAAATACTTATTATTTCTCAAAGACTAAAATTTTTGGATATTACAATGTCTCATTATAAATAGTCATAATCTATCAACATAACTTTATGCTCTACGGAAATAAATGTTTCTCTTAAAATATTATATTTCTGTACTTCTAGTATAAGACCAGGATAACACATAAAAATCAATTTCTGCATTATCCGATTTACAACGCGATTGTTGTTAAGTTTCATTCTATAATTAATTTATTGCGCCTCAAGATTAGCCATGTTTCTCTTTGCTCTCGAGTCCTTACACATCTTTGAATACGATAAGTCCTAGTCATTTTCACCGCCCCTGTTATATCAGAAGATACTATTACCATTATCATTTACTTAAAAATTATTAACTACGCTTATATATAAATTAATCACCATAATTATCAATGATATACTTTTCCATGTTTAAAAAAATCTAAATATAAAACATAATTACAAACTCATACAAATATATATATTTTTTAAAATATCATGGGATGAAATTGCTTGCAATGATTCGTAAGATTTATCGTTTAATATTCCAACCTTGTACACAAAAAAACATGGATAATAATTTACAATAATCTAATTAATTTATAAATAACATCATTACAAAATATTTTATTATGTTTTTATTTGTGACAATCAAATATCTCTACACTAGCATATAATTAATTCTTAACACAGAATATTCAAAATATTTGTCACAATATAACTTTTTTTAAATATTAATTAAAAAGTCATCATATTATTAATTATACTAATATATAAAACTATAACATAATTAAACTCATAATATTTCTAAATTATAACCTAATTTATTTTTGACCAACATTAATACATTATTATTTTCATTATATTTCTAACAAATTATGTAAATTAATATTATTTTGATAAAAATCAAGCTTCATGAAAAAAATCTAAATATTTAAACTTCAATGAAAAAGTATATTTTCTCATAAATTTAAAAATTAATTTCTGCAGAATTATAATGCAATATGTTTTTACCTTAATCAAATTTGACTTTTTTAGTGGTTTTGGATTTTTTTGAGGTTTGAATGGTTTAGGTTTTTTTTTTTAGGTTTGGCTAATTTTAAGCTTAAAACATTTCGGGAATTTAAGGTTTTTTAGTTGTTTTGAATCTCTTTTGAATTTTTTTAACTATAATAGCAGGGTAAAATTCAAACAATTAATGCCATCAATGCAACTTGAATCTAAGTTACATCTGAGGCGATAGATACCCTTAACCATTATGTCAGATAATAGGATTTGAGGTATTTGGAATTATAAAATCTTGTCGAGAAAGAGAATCTCTGCCTAAATCGGCATTAATGGCCCACATTTGGTAGAAAATCATTGGCCATTTTACCCAAAAAGGCCCTTTTTCTAAATTTAATTACAGAAATGGGCCTTTTTTGGGTTATTTACCATATTAGGCCGTTTTCCATGAAAATGAGTCCACGTCAGCTCGCTTTAGTGTCCACAACAGCAAGGCGCTTCCCTAGGGGAGCATTTTGTCCACATCAGCAGAAAACGCTTCCTTGAGAGCGCGCTTTGCTGACATGGACAAAACGCTCCTCCAGGGAAGCGTTTTGCCCGTTTAACTGTCAAAAATTTGACCGTTGGCTTCCAACGGTCCAAAATAAAACTATAAAAAGGCCCTCAAATCATTTTTCACACAAATCTCTCACAATTTCTATAATTCTCTCAAATTTCCTTTCTCTTCATTTATTTTTCACACAATTCTCTCATAATTCTCAACATTCTTTCAATATTCCCTTCAAAAATCTATCATATTTCATTGAAATTTTCTCAAAATTCTATCAAATTTCTTTGTTTAAATTTTTTTTGAATTTAATTTTTTTAATTAAAAAAATTCGGTCGTGTTAGCAATGGCCGGAGAATTAATCCGTCTCGATAATAAGCACATCCCCGTTGATCAAGTGACAATGGTAAGTAATAATTTTAAATTTTCAATACTATTTGATATTTTTTTAATTTATGCATAATTAAATTTGCAATACTATTTGATATTTTATTCATTTATGCAATTATAATTAAAATTTCAATACTGCTTGATTTTTTTTTTCATTTATGATGTTTGCATTAATTAATTTATGCAATTTTAATTAATTTTTGTTTTATAAATTTTAATAATAGTTTGTAGATCGGGCGTTGCAATGCTACATCCGTAATATGTTTGGTCCTCCATCGCTGTTGATCAAGAATTACTTGCGAGAAGCAAGATTTTGGCACGTGGCCATGATAGGCCGGGGGTGCAAGTTGGACCCGAAACTAATCAGTGCGTTGATAGAGAGATGGAGACCTGAGACGCACACTTTTCATCTTCTATGCGGAGAGTGTACTATCACTCTAGAAGACGTGCATTTGCAATTAGGATTGCTGGTTGACGGGTACGCAATCACCGGGTCTGCATCATCTACTGATTGGGGAGTCGTATGCTACGAGATTTTGGGTGCTATACCAGATAATATTAACAGAGGTCGGATCGAGATAGGTTGGTTACGAGACACATTCTCGGAACCAGATAATGATTTGACTAAACTCAAAAGAATACGATATGCTCAGGCATACATTCTTGAGAAGATTGGAGGTTATCTGATGCCAGACTTGCTACGAAATCTCGTACATCTAAGATGGTTGCTGAAACTTGTAGATTTTAAAGTAGCCGGCGAATTGAGTTGGGGGTCTGCCGTGTTGACAACATTGTATAAGGAAATGTGCGGGGCGACGCGACCGAACAAAACCAAAATAGGAGGTTGCCTATCACTATTGCAATCATGGGCACGGTTTGCTTTCCATTTTTACGTCCTCGAGTGGATCACCCATATACATTTCCACTCATAACAAGGTAAATTTTATATTAGATTTTATAATTATTACGTAGATTTAGAATATAATTGTATGCTAAAAATTTATTTAATTAGGTGGAACCATTGGGCGAGTTATGTTGGAATACCTACCTCTCTCAAAGATATACGACTTCTATTAGACCAACGGTCGGAAGCAGAAGTAAGTATTAAATAATATATATATACATAATAAAATAGTCGTTTCGTATTTAGTATTTAGTATTTAGTATTATGTATAGAAGTAATATTTTTATCATGTTCATATAGTTTCAATGGACACCATACGATAATCTAGCAATTCGGGCAGTAATTCCAGATGAATTCCTTCAAAATCCAAATGTTTGGCATGTGAAGGTCCCATTGGTGAACTATGCTACCATGGAGATGCACCAGTCAGATAGAGTATTACGACAATTTGTATTCTGACAATCGATTCCCGTAGCACCCGGGGTGTTTGATGATGAGCACAAAGTAGACTTACGACAATTGTATATGGATTGGTCGAGATTCTAGTTACACTATATCGAAATGTGAGAAAATCGGTATGATTATATACCTACTCAGGAATCGATCATCGTTCTAGAGTTAACGTGCGTACTGGAATACATGCCATGGTTTAGGATCCATGGCAAGCCATATTTATTGTCGGAAGAGGAGAGACGACGATAAATTCGTGCCCAAAGGGAACGACGTGGCCCTTTAAATCTAAAAAGAAGGGACGACGATGCAGGCCCATCAACAACACCCACACAATCACCAGGCCCAACAGTTCAACCGACGACACCTACATCACAGCCTTTTTAGATTATGCCAGGTGCGTATCCTAGCCCTTATATGTTTCATTTTTCTAGTCCTATGGCAGGTTGGAATCTATGGCCCGGTTCATCTCCGTTCCCGATTACTCCGAGTTAACCGCCAATCTATAGGCCGTAGTAGCATGAGAGATCGCACGATGCGCCATCAGAAAGCTCTTCTTTCTACCAATCCCTATCACCTTACGGGATTCAAACACCTCCGTCATGGGTGATGTAAACACCGTCGCTGTCATTATTCTATCAAGGTGGGGTCACCCTCCTAACACCCACAACCAGATCCCCTACCGGAAGAACCACAACCCCCTCTGAAAACTGATCCAAGGAGGAATCCAGCACAGACTCGTCAACGACCTTCATGTGGCACTAATTTTGACTGCCAAGGACATTGATTTTTTTTTAATACATTTGTACAAACCTTTTTATATTGTTTCTTTTAATAAAACAAAAGTTCTTTTGAATAAGACAATTATAATACAACATAGTTTCATTTAATAAAATATAAATAATACAACATAGTTTTTTACAACAACTATCAACTATTTCGATTTAGACATGATTTACTTGTATGGCCTGGGTTCCTACACCATCCGCACAACTTCTGTTGATTGGTTATTTCTCGGATATCCATATTGGTATGTATTCTAAATGAGCAAGGTCAACCCTTTGGTTTGCGACGCAATTATCTATCCGACAACAACTTAAACGGAGAAAGCGATACAGGCGGCCACTTACGTTCATCTGGGACAGGTGGGAATTCGTGTCTCCACACATTGTACATGGTTTCTAGTTTGTACACTTCGTCGACGTAGCTCATAGGATCTAAACGGAGATTCTGACAAGCTGCAATTACATGAGCGCATGGATAACGAAGTGCGCCAAACCTCCTACAGTCGCAAGTCCTATTTCTCAAATGTACACGATATTGCCCGCCAGTAATACCTTTGTGTAGTCTGCCAAACTCCGTCACACGAAAACATAGGTTGTCTCGATCGTGACAGACTTTGTGCATGGTGTTCGCTCACGCTTTTCCATTGTTAATTTCTTACAATACCTTTGCACACCATACATGGCCTCCTTGTATTTGACCTTTATAACTCACTGCTCGCTTCGAAAATAGTGCCGCTAAACGAAAATATGTCTCTCGAACAACCGATGCTATCGACAAATGACATGTTCCTTTTAAAAAAGAATTTATGCATTCAACCAGGTTTGAGGTCATATGACCATATAATAGGCCATCGTCGTATACTTGTGCCTACTGTTCGAAAGGTATGTTAAAGAGGTAGTCTGCGCCTTCTTCGTTAACTGAACGCAAAACCACCAACTGAACGTAAAATCGCCAACATCTCATGAAAACGGTCCTTACTTATCTCATACCCTGCCAATATAAGTTGATAGCTAAAATTAAAAACCACTTTTCCATTTAAAATAAATTCAATATTACAAACGAAAGTATATTAATAGATATTAAATACCTATGTTGGTCACTTGTCGTTTTTCACTTGTAAATCAAAATTGCCCGTAGTAGTTGGACACAACGTGCTTTAAGCAATACCGATGGTGTGTACATTGCCACAAGCTTTCCTGTCGCTCAATTTTGGCTAGTATTCCGGTGCCACGATCCGATATGACGCAGATATTAGGTTGAGGGCAGACATACCTCATTAACCTAGAAAGAAAGAAATCTTAGCCATCAGCTGACTCCCCCGGTGTTATTGCAAACGTAATTGGAAGGATTCTTCCACTGTCATCCTATGTCACAGCTCGTAATAGCCGATGGGTATATCTACCGTACATAAAGGTACCGTCAATTTATACCAATAGCTTGCAATATAGAAATGCGTCTCAGCATTTCTTAAAGCTCCAGAACAGACGCTTAAATACTTGGCATCTACAGAGCAATCGGTCATTGTAGTATGCAGGTTCCATTTCAAGGTCTGTTACGCAACCTAGAACATATCTCTCCAGCACCTGACACCACTGCCACACTTCATTATATGAAGTGTCCCACCCACCATGCATCTTTTCCAACGCCTTATGCTTAGCTATCCAAGCCATGTGGAAAGAGGGCATGTACCTCAACTGGCTACAAATATTGGCAATTAAGATCGACACTGAAGTTCTGGGATCCGCCTTCACCGTCGGTAGTATTAAGGTAGCTAACATATCTGAATCCATTTTGGAATGATCTTCCAAAACACCTGTCAATGAAGTACGTTAAAAAATGCAACAGTACGTAATAACAATACTATTAAAAACTCTAAACAGTTAGTGATACTGTACCGGCAACACATGTATGTGTACATTTATACTTTTTTATGTACATTTGTACTTTTTTATCTCCCACAAGCCTGTCTTTTTCCTCAACGAGACCATGATTTTCCATGAACATGTACCGTCTTGCACTGTATACTTGGGCTCAAACTTATCGGATTTGGATTTAACCACATTATAGTTAACCCCGTTCATGATGCTATGTTGTTTTAATTGTAACACCACTAACCCGTATTCATCACCGGACTAGGGTTAGGGAGCATTACCGGACATATTAGAACATTTCGTAATCACTTTACAATTAAAAGTCAAACATAAGCATAAAGTCCTTTACTTAGGACAATGAGACCATAAACCTGCATTAAGAAGAGGTCGGGACTAAACCAAACATACTCGTAAATTTCAGAACTTGGAAATTTTTTCAATTTTATTGAGGTCACAAGCCCATGTGTCTAGGCCATGTGCCTCACACGGGCATCAGGCACACCCATGTGAACCAGCCGTGCCAAATCAGGGTGACCATACTGACTTTCACCCACGGCCAATAGGCACGCCCGTGTGCTATGGCCGTGTGATACTAAGCTAGCTACTGACTTTAGCCCACGGCCATATGACACGCCCGTGTGTCAAGGCCGTGTAATTTTTAAGAGAATACTGCTTTTCTTATACGGCCACAAGGCACGCCCGTGTCCCCTGACCGTGTAGCACAATGCAGGCTTGGTTTAAGCCAACTTACCACCCATTATGGGTCAACCTACAACAAGGAAACAAACATACATGTACAACCCAATCAACCATTCTTTATACTAAAACATACGTCATTCATGCCATAGTTGCTAATTAACATCACATATCATAAGCCTTTCTCAACCATAAGTTCAAACACGAATTAGCCAAATCACATGGCTAAATATATATACATCACAAAACATACTCCACAACTACTAGCCTATACATGTCATACTTCAAATATTTACATTTTCAAAAGTACCAAAATGAGACCGACAGTGTGGTGAAGATCCTCGACTATCCCCGAGCCTTCAGTAGCTACGATAACTGTATAATAGACAGTAATCACACAGAGTAAGCTTTCAAAAGCTTAGTAAGCTCGTACTCAAAACATTCATAGTATATGAACATAAAATGATAACCTATGAGTATTTGCACAATTTCAATCAATATAACTACATCAACTCAATGAGATTCATATACATAACATCATCTACCACTTAGGCATTATACATACCTGAAGCTTCCCGTACTTATTCACTTTTGTACTTACCTTATGTTGAATGTTATAAGACTTTCCATAAGTTATTCGTATTTTACACATCAGCACACTTAGTGCTATAAGGTTAGCCAAAGCTAAATGTTTCCGCACACTTAGTGCCATCTCAAATAATCGAGACTAAGTCGGTATCGCACACTTAGTGCCTCAAGTAGCTGAAGCTAGTTAAATCGCATATTTAGTGCCAAAGCTAGTTTAAATCGCACACTTACTGCCAAAACTTCCGTTTCATCACCATATTATCCAATTCAATTATATACAACCTATGTATAATAAAGACATCAAAACTTACTTAACATCATATTTTAAGTACGAACTTACCTCGTACTCAGAATTTGTCAACTCGGACAATCTACTCGATAACCTTCGACTTTCCTCGATCTAAGTCCGAATTCCTCATTTCTTGATCTAAATGTATTCAAAATTAACCCTTTTATTCACCAAATAATTCAATTCAATCCATAAGCACATATTTAGGGCATTTTACAAACTAGCCCTCACATTTTCATATTTGGACACTTTAGTCCCTATTTCACAAAATCATAAAATACACATAATTTGCATATACACAAACTTAGCCAAATTCTCCTAGTACTCATACTTGTTCACACATTTCATTTATTTCACATTTTAGTCCTTCAAAATAACATTTTTTTTACAATTTAGCCCAAATTGCTCAATTTCATCAAAAATCCAAAGACAAACATGTAAACCCAACATTAAGCTTTCATATTTTACCATTTAACAACACAAAACTCATGTATTCATCCATGGAATATTTCAAAATCACCATCAAAATAAAAAATTGAGGCATGGGCTTGATAGTATACGAAGCAACGATTACAAAAAAGTAAAAATCATCAAAAATCGATCAAAACGCACACCTCAATCAATGATTTCCTTAGCCGAACCCTATTTATTCTTTTTCTTTTTCTTTCCTTAAATTTTCGGTCAAATATGAGCATGGCATGAAGTGGTTTATTTCATGCCTTTAGTTTAATTATAATTCATTTATAATTAGTTTACCATTTTGCCCTTAGTATAAAACATTAACAAACCACTTCACAAAGGTCATTGGTGTACATTAACCTTTTAGATAGCATAATAACCACATAAGGACCTCTCATAAACAAAGCCAAGTCAAATAGGCACTTTTAACATCTAGCACCTAACTTTTACATTTTACACGATTTGGTCCTTTTTACAAATTAAGCACACAAACAGTTAAAGTTCCACGCGAGACTTTCACACATGTCAATTCACTTACCATATACACGGAAATTAATATTAAAATATTTTTCTAACTCGTATTTGTGGTCCCAAAACCACTATTTCGACTAGGGTCAAAACCGAACTATTAGATTAATGCATCAAGAAAACTATCTTTATTAGAAAATTCCTTACCAACTTCCAATTCACCCGAATCCAATGAGGAACTTGTATGGTCACGCCTTCTGTGTGGTAGATTTGGAAACTCCAACGCATCATCTTGAGATAGATCGACATTATGCATATAGGCTGGAGACGAGTACGTCCTGAATCGCGGATCTTCTTCTTCATCATCTGAACCCCCTTCCACATCTTCAAGTAAGGTTGGAATAGACTCTGGTTCAGAAAATAATGCAACTTCTACACCATCGAGGCCGGCCTCTCGAGGTGGATCCGCATCGTACTAATCATCTGACCCATCATCATGTATGACGTACAAGGTCCCCTCGCCGGTAAACATCGTAGGGAGTATATCTTCCCTCTTTATGGATGTTTCACAACATCTCCAATTAGATGTGGATTGTCAACCACTAGAAGTTGATGTTATTCCTTAGTACGTATTTCCAGAATCAAACATCGACCCACTGAGGTGCATGTCCCATCCACTAACGGAGTGTCATGCAGGGGTTGGATATTCCACACTACTACTAAACACAAGCGCTTCCGTGTTTTTCCACCCACTAACGGAGTGTTTAGCAGAGGTCGTGTATTCCTCTCGACCAACAGTAAATGTTGAAGCTGCAAATGCATCATTTGGCGATGAAAATTGTACGTATAACTCAAAGATAGGGTGATCCACTAGCGAGATGAGTCTGCACTATTGCCTTCAAGCTACGAGCGCCTTTGATGTCGAATGAGTCATATGTCACAAGATTAACTGAAGCATAAAATCGATACTTAATAGACAAAACTTTCATTGGCATCGTTCCGAAGATTTTACGCTTAATTCTTTTACGAAGTTCTGTCAAATCTCTGTTCTGGTTAAAAACCAGTCTCACTGTGTTCTCCGATAAAAAATAACACCATTCTCGGTGTTACAGACCTTACCATCATGTAAATAATAGCACTAATACGTTCACTCATCTTCAATTTCTTTTCTTCTTAGCCTCTCTAATTTTTTTTTGCTGTAAGTTATGCAACCTGAGAATAAAATTTGGCTCATTTATAGCCTCATTTTTCTACGAACTACTTTAGCAAAAAAGCGTCTACGTGGGAACTTTTTTCAGAAATTTTGTTGACAGTGCATCCTGCTTGAAGCGTTTTCGACACTATTTGTTTAGAAACATTTACTCAGAATTATTTTTCTACGAACTACTGTAGCAAAAGAGCGTTCACGTGAGAGCTTTTTTCAGAAATTTTACTGACAGTGCATCCTACTTGAAGTGTTTTCGACACTATTTGTTCAGAAACGTCTACTCAGAATTATTTTTCTACGAACTACTATAGCAAAAGAGTGTCCACATGGGAGCTTTTTTCAGAAATTTTGCTTACAGGGCATCCTGCTTGAAGCGTTTTTGATACTATTACTCAAAATTATTCTTGCAGAAGCCTTAAACCCTAAACCCTAAGACAAAAAAAAATTATATTGCTTATATGTTTTTTTCTAATACCCTGAACATAAATTTATTTGAAACAACTAAACCCTAATTTAATCCATTAACCCTAAACCCTAAACTCTAATTTAGTATGTAATATTTAAAATTAATAGTTAATTTAATAAATTAACCCTTAAACCCTAAACCCTAAACCCTAATTCAATTAATTTTTTCACCAAACCCTAAACTTAGCATAGCGCCAGTATGTAATATGCTGCAATCATGTTATCTGTGAGAATTTTTTTTCGTGTATGTATATTGGAAATTAATAATTAAAAAAAACAGAAATGAGCTTGTTACAAGGTAAAAAAAAACTTAGCTGGTGGATCAAAAATAAAATGATCTAAGCCATTGATAAGGGAAAAAAACCTAAACGCTGAAGTAATCGAATTACCAAGTTGTTGTTTACACGTGAAGAGTTATTTAAGGGTTTTTTTTACTAAAATATTATAAGAAATAAAATATTAAAATAGTATGTTTAAACGATTATGTATCAATTAACCCTAAATTAATCAATTAACCCTAAATTTAATCAATTAACCCTAATTTAATCAATCCCTAATTAAATCAATTAACCCTATACCCTAAACTCTAATTTAGTATTTAAAATTAATAGTTAATTTAAACCCCAATTCAATTAATTTTTTTCTTAAAACCCTTAAATTTTAAGCCCTTAAAAACTCTAACCCTAAATCAATTAACCCTAAAAACCCTAACCTTAAAAAACAAGAGCAAAACACTTCCCTCGGGCGTTTTGTCCACGTCAGCAAAGCGCACCATCAAGGAAGCGTTTTCTATTGACGTGGACAAAACGTTCCCCAAGGAAGCGTTTTGCTAACACGTACTCTAAAAACGTGCTTACGTAGACGCAATAACCCAAAAACGGTCCATTTCCATAATTAAATTTAGAAAAAGGCTTTTTTTAGGTAAAATGGCCAAAATAATTGCACAACCGTTGTTTCAAACAATAAAAAAGAGGGGTTGCTCCGCTAAGCACAAATCGGCGAGGATTGTGCCGACTTAACCTTCATTTGAGTAAATAAAACCCAAAAAATAAATTATTAAGAATATATTATTTTGGTAACTTTCCTTTATTTTTTTATACTCTTTTTTATATTAAACATTATATTAAACATTATATTACTAGCAACCAAATTATTTTGCATAAACAAATTACAGTCAGTGGAATTTATAATAATAATTTGCTATAACAATATTTCGTTATAACAATTCTGTTTCTAAGAGAATTAGTTTTTTTATGTTTTATTTTAATTTTCTATAATATTTTTTTCTTATAAAAATAATAGTCATAATTATGAAGTATCATCTTTATTAAATTAATTTTCTATAAAAACATATAATCTAAAATTTTAAATAAATTTATAGTATTTTCATATAAGCAACCTATTAATCATGGTTTATAAATTATGGCTTATAAATAAGATGATTTTATTTAAAATATTATTTCAATAAAATGTTTAAATTTCACGTCACAAAATCTATTAATCATATTTTATTAAAGTAGAATTATATATATATCAATTTAATTAACTATTAAGTTCCCTAATTAAATATTTTACTATAAATTTAGAATATTATAAAGTTATAAATTAATTACTTGAATTTAATAATTCATGATAAATTAATAAATTTAATTTGATAACTCATTGATTAATTGAATTTATTAAATTCGTGAATTTTATAATTAGTCATGTGAAAGAATATACATTAAAATGTGTAAAAGTAATAATACATGCACCTGCTATACATCTTTTAATTTTATTAATTTAATTTTCACACTTTCTTTTTTAAATTCTAAAGTAAATTTACAATAATTATCTCTTTATAATTATAACAGTAACAACCATCTCTATAAAATTTTAACAAATAAAAAAAACTATATTAGAGAAAAAAAATTCATGATTGATTATTTCCCTATAACCAAAGTTGAACAAGGAAAGGACAAAAAATGATGTAACAAATGGAATTATAAAATTATAGAGGTTTGCAACTGCGAATTAAAGAGGAAAAGAAAGTGAAAAAGGCTCTGTTTTTCCCGTCAATGTAGTGCAATATGTAACTAAATTGTAGTAATATATATATATATTCAACTTTAATTGCACAAACACATTTGAACTCAAAACCATAAATTATTCACTCACAAATAAGAGATAAATGCAGTTTTTCCATAAAAGACAAGTGCATGAGTATTGAAAGCCATATATTCAACTAATTGTAATGTAAAAATAATACACCTGACAGCCTGCAGATGACACAAATTATGAAGTAGCTCATGAGAGCTTCTCCATTAAGCGACTGCTAAGAAAACTAAGATACAACTCAGCTGCAGCTAGTAATGACGAAAGATGGAAAAAGAAAACCTATAGTTTTCGAGTAAAATTAATGAGTGGGCTGATAACAGTAACAAATGAATGAAACTAAACAGATGCGGAGGTTAATCATGGGGTACTACTATAGATGAAAAACCTGTTTAAAAGGGTCAGGTTCTTTTGTTGGGTTCGAAGACGTACTTAATCAATGATTCCTTGATCGGTAGCAACTCAGGGAACTCTTTTTTCAACTTGGATGCGTCCATCTCGTTATTGCTTCGAGGGGCAACGATCACCTTGGCTTGTTCTTCCAATGTGAAGTTCGCCCACTGGAATTTCGGGTCAATGTACTTCTTGTACATCTCCAGGATCTCATTGTGGCTCACAACGCCAGGGTTCGTGAAGTTCCATATGCCCGTCAAGTTCCTCTTTGCCATCTCGATAGAAATCGGTAGAAGTTCGTCCAAGATTGTCATGCTGTTGGGAATGTTGACCACCTTGCTGTATCTTGAAATCTTGGTGATGAAGTTGCGAGGGTTGTTTAGGTCAGATGAGATTGGCATTCGAACTCTGAGGGTGCAGACATTGTTGTATTCTTTCAGCAACTCTTCAACCTAAAAAATAATATGGAAGCAAATTATGAGCATTTAAGACATTAACTAACAGACAAATTGGATAGAATTAAAGATGTCAATGTAGTTACCATAGCCTTGGTTTTTGAGTAGAAGGAACCGGTGAAATTGGGTTTGTCTTCCTCTTTAAAACCAATGCCAGAGCCCTGAGGATGTCCTGCATCATACTCGAATATACACCCAGTAGCAAAGTTCATCATCAAAAGCCCATGCTCTCGGCAAACATCAGCCAAGGTCAAGGTTCCGGCCACATTAGTGCGAATTGTTTCTGTTTTGTGGGATTCACACCAATCAACATTGGGTCTACCGGTCACACCAGCAGCATTAAAAACATGGGTCGGTTTTATATTCCGAATATCTGCTGTAAGTGACGAACGATCTTCCAACCTTCCTTTTCCATATTCAAAGGGAATACCTTGCTTATCACATAACTGACCTAGTAGACCCCCGATCCAGCCAGTCCTGCCATAAATCAAGAACTTCAAGGCTGGTTTTTGAGAAGAGACACTACTTTTGGAGGTCGGAACTACCATTTGGGTCTGACTAGGAGAACTTATATACGATGTATCTTTTCCCTCTTCTGAATCAAATTGTCTCCCGCCAGGCATCATCAGCATTCTCGGGTGTGGAAGCAGTGCACCAGACACATCGCCCCACCAATCAGGATTTTGAGTGTACCATTCTATGGTCTTCTTCAAGCCATCTTCCCACACAGTTCGCTCAGACCATCCCAAGTTCTTCAATTTCTGATCATCAAGAAAATACCTCTGGTCGTTAAATGGTCTGTTTTCAACAAACTTGATGCTTGTCTCCGAGTCCATTGAAAAAAGTTTGCATATATCTTTGGCTACATCAATCACTCTCCTCTCCTTCTTTGTTCCAACATTATAAACATGACCAACTTCACCCTTGTGAAGAATGACCTCAAATGCCTCAGCCACATCCTCGCAGTATAAATAACTCCTCACATTAGTACCATCCCCATGAATTGGGAGAACCTTCCCCCTCATTGCTAAGAGGATAAACTTAGGAATCAACTTTTCTGGGAACTGGTTGGGGCCATAAACATTGTTTCCACGGGTTGTAATCACAGGTAATCCATATGATCTACCATATGCCATTACAAGCATTTCAGCACCAGCTTTTGTTGCAGAGTACGGGTTTGTCGGGAGAAGTTGGGAAGCCTCGTGGTTTCCTACAACAGCATCCTCATCTGTCTCCCCGTAAACCTCATCCGTGCTTACATGGATGAACCTCCTGATCTGGCCAGTGACTTTGCAAGCTTCAAGCAGGACATGAGTGCCGTAGATATTGTTCTTGGTAAACTCAAAACTGTTCCCAAACGAGTTATCAACATGAGTTTGGGCTGCAAAGTGCATTATTGTGTCAATAGATTCAGTAATGAGGAGGTAGTTTACAAGGTCAGCACTACCAATATCCCCTTTCACAAACTTAAAGTTCCGCGATGACTGAGAAGGAAGGAGGTTTTTCAAATTTGAGCAGTAATCAAGCTTGTCAAGTACAACAATCTTGTAGTCTGGGTAGTTGCGGACAAGCCGATTGGCAACATGCGACGCAATAAACCCAGCAGCCCCAGTTATGAGGATGTTCTTCGGGGTATAAGTAGCCATCGCAAAATCAATTCTACAGAAAAGGGAAAAAAACACACAAAACATAATTTTAGAAGAATGGGAAAAGTTAATATAAAAGCCTGCACCAACTTGTATTAACAAAAACATAAAAAGTAAACATAGAATCTATGGTCAAACCTAAAATAATAGGGCAAAAATCCGAAAGAAAAAAAAGAAAAACAGACAAGAGCGCCAACGGACAGAGTTAGCATAATTATATTCTAAAAGAAGATTCCATTAGATCTCATTCTATAGAAACAAAATAAGAAAGAAGAAAAAGCAACCTTAAAAACAGATCTGCACTGCAGTAAACACAGGTGGATCATGCCATCCAATGCAATCAAATCACATTATCTCACTGTTTTATATCAATTAATTTGCTTTTGTTCATTAAATTAAACTTTAATGATCCTCCATATAAATTGAACAATAAACTACCTAAAGCCGTCATTTAATTTTCTTTCTCATGTCAATGTTTGCAATCAAAGTTCAACAAACAGAGAATAAATGATCAATAAATTTATGACTTTATCAACAAGATCCATCTTTAATTGTCAGATCCAATGTAAATAAAAAGTTCATCTTTTAAATCCCATTTCATTTCATTCAAATAGTAAGAGAAAGAGACCCAGATCCAACTAATGAGCAAATAAACGTAGCCATCAGTAACAGCTAAAAGAACAATCCAAACATTATATTTTCTTACATTTGATAACAGATCTAAGAAAATTAAGAAATACCCAGATCATAAAATGGCCGAAATCAATATAAAAACAGCAAATTTTCAAAGAAACGCAATCATCAATCATATTTGATCTTCCTACAAATCACACTAGAAAAGAGAGAGAGACAGTACTAATGCTTACAAGATGAAGGGGAATCAATCAAAATCTAGATACAGAATGAGAAACACACAAATCTAGAGAGAGAGTGCTGAGGAAGAAAATTTGGAGAAGGAAAGCAGCTTGAGGGAATTGTGGAGAGTTCATGTCTACGTGTGAATGCATATATTTATTTGTATATTATAGTATTATAAAAATGTAAAAAGTTTGAGATAGTTGGACGGAGCCATGAAATTATTTTAAATGTAAATTTCCCAGTTGGTCAGTGCTTTTGTTATATTCTTCTAAAATAAAATCATTGTATTTTTGTCCTTTAATTTGTAGAGTCATCTAATTATTAAATATTCTACGGTAATTGATTGTGTATGACACATCGTATTTATATTTTCATTTTAGTTATTTAACTTCTAGATCGATTCCATTTTGGTATTAAATTTTTTTTTTCTATTTTAAGTATTGATTAGAATAAAAAATTATTAAAAATTAAAGTGAAAAAGTTATAGAAACTAAAAGGATTAAAAAGTATAAAAAACTCTCAAACTTTTTAAAAAAATAAACAATTAAGCCATTACTTTTTTTTTCAATCAATCGGGTACTTGAACTTTCAAAATGCATCAAAAAGTCCCTCAAACTTTTTCAAAAAGAACAATTAAGCCACTGTGTTTTTTTTGCACTCAATTAAGTACTTAAACTGTTAAAATGCATAAAAAATGTACGTTAACAGTTAACCATTAAAGTTAATTATCCCTAATATTTTTCAATTAAAGCCAACTCATGTCACAACTCACAACTATAGTGTGACATAAAGAAAAAATTATAAAAAATAAAAATCAATAAAATTTATTAAATTTCAATAAAAATATAAACATATATTTAAATTTTATTAAAAAATATAAAAATTGTAAAAATATAAAAAAAATTGTAAATTTTTATAAAAATCATAAAAAAATATTAAATGCATAAAACGGTCATTAAACAATTAACTTTTACCGTTGACCGTTAAAGTTAACAATTTCATTTTTGTTTTTAGTTAATGTCTTCACGTATCGCAACGAATGTGACATGTGATGAAAAATAATAAAAATAAAAATCAATAAAAATTATAAAAAATTATAAAATGTTTCTTTTGATACGATAAGTTTTTAATTCTTTTACAAAATTTATATTTCTTTATATTTTTTATAATTTTCTTATGACTTTATAATATTTTATAAACTTTTTTCTATATTTCTATATATTTTATAATTTTGTATAATTTTTAATTTTTTTTATTAAAATTTAATTTTTTAGAACTTTTATTGATTTTTAATTTCTATTATTTTTTGTCACATATCACGCCATGATTGTGGCACATGGTGGTTTTATCTGATGTCTTTTGATGTATTTTGACAGTTTAAATACCCAATTGAGTGAAAAAGGGGCTTAATTTTAGAAAAAAAAGTTTGAGGGCCTTTTTGTGTATTTTGAAAGTTCAAGTACCCAATTGAGTGAAAAAAAAGGGGGCTTAATTGCCTTTTTTGAAAAAGTTTATTGGTTTTTTACATCTTTAAGCCAAAATAAAATAATACTTTAAAAATTGTCAAATTGTACTTAAACCCCTTGCCACTAAGTTCAAAATTTATTTATTTTTTTCAATATTGAAAATTTAAATTTCAAAACATCAAAATCAATTAAAATAAATTATTAAAAAAATTATTCCTTAATAGTATTAGTTAATTTGTTACTATAATATTGAAATTAATTTATTTAATCCCATTCTAAATTTTAAAATTTTATTTTACGTTTCCGAATTAAAATTAACTCAATTTACTCATCTTTAATAATTATATATGAAACTCAATTTTCTTTTGATTATATGATCTTGAATCTTCTATACTAACCTAAAAGTAAAAAAAATCCTTTGCAATTAATCAAATATATCTTCCTTGCCAAACAAAACCCAAAAAATTTAAAGTCAAATTTTGCTAGTAGACTCTATACTTTGCATAAGTTGTGGATTTAGCACTTGTACTTTGATTTGGCCATTTCAGTCCCTATACTTTTAAAATTTGAAATTTTTATTAAATTCATTAAGTTAAGTTTTTTTTTTTTTTTTGATATGTCAAACATATTATCACATGTAATGCTATGTTAGATTGTTATTTCCATATATTACTAAAAAAAATTAGTTAATAGATTTAACAAATGTCGTTTGCCTTAAAATTAAAATTTTGAAATTAAAAAAAAATATAGTAACTAAGAACAATCCAGTTAGAAATATAAATTAAATGTATAATTTTATGCATAATACAAGATTAATAGCATAATTTAACCAAACATATTTAACTGCTACTATTTGGTTTAGACTAAAATTTTCAAATTCGAAAAGTACAAAGATGAAAAATGACCAAATTAAAGCATAGATGCTAGATCCACAATTTACATAATGTACAGGGTCTAATAGCAGAATATGACATTTTTTATCACTTCTTTACCTAAATGAAGAATAAGAAATTAATTTAATTAATTACAATGATTTTCTTTGCTTTTAGTTTAGCATAGAATATTAGATATTATATAATCAAAAGAAATTTAAGTTTTGTTGACAATTATTAAATATAAGTTATTTGAGTTTATTTCATTAAGAATAATTTGAAAACATAAAATAAAATTTTCCAATCAATACTTAAAAAAAAAAAATTTTTTAGGATAACCAAAATGAAAGCAACCAAGAAGTTGGGTGACTAAAATGAAAATATAAATATGATGTGATGTGTATAGTAAACCTTCGTTAGAAATTAACAGTTAAGTAATTAAAATAAAAATACCATAAAAATTGGATGACTAACTTGATAGTTTTAAAAAGTTACTCTTATTGAGGTGATAGATTTACTGATCTCCATGTTTCTTACATGTATAAGGTCTCAAGGAAAAATAAAATATTAAATTTAACCCTTAATGTTTACATCTCTTATCAATTTGACTTTTTTTTAAATTAAATTTGATCCTCAACCTTTTAGAAAAAATTCGTATTTAGCCATTAATCCTTCAATATTTTCATTTAAAAAAAATTTAACTCTTTTTAAAATATAATAGAGTATAAATATCCCTCAAGTCTTTTCAAATTTGAAATTTGCAAACTGATCCCTTGAACAAAAAAAAAAGGAAAGAAAAGAAATTGACAAATTGATCTCTCTTGAAAAAAAAATAGAATAATTCACTTATATTTTTAAACTGAGCAAATAAGTACAATTAATGATGCCATTAAATATTTTCATTGATATGTAACAAGTATCAAACTCTGATTGGTTGAATAAAAAAAAATTCAAAATCTAAAAGTAAAATTTATAAAACAAAATCAATAAAATCATGAAAAAATCTTAGAAAAATTACATTTTTTTAAAAACAAAAAAAAGAATATTTTTAAAAAATAAATTTTGCTTAAAATTCTTTAAAAATCATAATTTTTAAAAATACAAATTCATAAAAGAAGTTTTAAAATAAATTCAAAAAATTTATTATATATTACAAAAAATAAAAAAAATTGTAGATTATATTTTTAAAAAAATATTAAATTATAAAATTTTCAATAAACTTTTAAAAGATCCAAAATTTTGAAAAAAATGTATGAAAAATTTTGAAAAAGAAAAAAATGACGATTTTTTTGTAAGTAGCATGGTATCACTTTTAAATTTTGATTTGTTTTTCAAAAAATATTATAAAATTAAATAGCTATAATTGGAATTAATTTTGATATTTTCATAATTGACTGGAGTTCGAGATGAATCCAATTCAAAATTTAAAATTGTAATTCAACAATCATAATAGATATTAATAATTAATATACTTTTATGATATTACTTAAACGCAATTAATAATAAATTTTTATGTTAAATTATAAAGTGAAACAAATTTTTAAAAACATCAATGTAATATAAAATATTTTTAATCCTATAATTATATATGTATAATAAATATAAAAAATAATAATCATGATATAAAATTTAACTTTAATGATAATATAAATATATAATTACAGAATATATTACTTTAATAATACGATAACTTATGTTATACTTATCACAAATAATTAAACAAGATTTATTATATGGTATTAATAACATTGCTAATAAATTTAATTTTAAACTATATATTTTTAATAAAAAAATATCTATAACAATATTCTGAAATTCATAAAGTTCAGATAAAGTCATACAAATATATTTTAAATGGGGTTTAGGTATGGGTTTGGTTGGTATTGGCGAGTTTAAATATATGTTATATTTAATAGGTATAAAGTTAATTAATTCGATTTAAATGGCTTTGAATTTTAATATTGAAAACAAAACTATAACGACAACGTCAAATTAACCAATTACTTAACTTGATCTTAAACTAAAACTGATATACTAATATATAATATAATAATATAGTATATAACTATTACTAAAATTATTAATACATATATAATAATAATAATTATTATTATTATTATTATATTACATAATATATTATATGATATAACATTATATAATATAGTAAGAGGATTAACTTTTAAATGCATGAAAGTATAAAGCTTAGAGCATATTTCAAATAATATAATAAAAAACAATAATACATAATGTACTACTATTATAGATAACTATTATTACTTTATAGATTATAATAAAAAATATAGTATTACATGGTATTATAATGTTTAATCATATATGCATTTATATAAACTATTAATATATTATACAATATATGATATGTAGAGTTGATCATGGGCCGGGCCGAGCCGAGTTCGTATTGGGTTGGGTAGGGTCAAGTCAAAATTTTAGGCCAGTTTTCTAAGCCCAAGATCAACCCAAAAAATAGGCCAAAATTTTGTCCAAGCTCGGCTCGGATTAAAAATGCTAAAACTCGAACCCGCCTTGCTTGTATTAAAAAAATTATATTATTTTTATATAAAAATAAATTTAAAATATATAATACATCAAATACACTAAAAACATTAAAATAAATGTTTTCCAATAAATAGAAAAAAATTAAAAAATATAGATATACTTAAATAACACTAAGATAGGTGCAACTTAGCAAGTAAATACCTTTAAAATAATAGTAAAATTAGTAATAAAATAAGAGTTATACAATATCTAAACAATAACAATAAAATAGTAGCAATATAATAGTGAAATGACAACAAAACAATGACAAAACAACAACATTTTGTTTTTTCTTTTTGTAAATTCAAGTAAGGCTGGACCAAGCTTGGGCCAAGAAAGCTTACTAGAGGCCAAGCCCAGTCCAAGCCCATTTTTTGAACCTGTATTTTTGCCCAAACTCTTCCACTTTTCGAGTCGAGTCAGATAGCCCGACTCATGATTAGGTCTCGTGATATGATATAACATTATATAATATAGTAGGGGGTTAACTTTCAAATGTACGAAAAGTATAGAGACTTAGAGCATATTTTAACCAATTAATAATAAACAATAATATATGATAATAATTAATATATTTTGTATTACTCTACCACTATAGTATGTGATATGACATTATATAATGAAATAATATATATATTTTAAGTATTAAGATATATAATTATTATATTGTAGATTATAATAAAAGGTATATTATTAATAGTTATATGTAATTTAGTCTATTAAAATACATGTTTATAATTATATCTAGCAATACATAAAGAATTATTAAAAAGTTTAATATCTTAGAACCCCATGTGATGGTCTGATGATTAAGGGTGTTTACTACCCCGGTGTGACCTGGGTTGAAGTCGCGCTAGTTGCGTTTGTTGTTCGAGCTTTACTTTTTTATTGTAATTCACCAAAAAAAATTAATATCTTAATAAAATATTATTTTTATTAAATTATTTTGAATTGAGTTTTAACTTTTATAAAATTATAATAGAGTATGGGTTTAATTTCTTTTTATTTTAGCATGAGATTTGAGTTAATTAGTTTATATTGAGTTTGGATAATAATGAGTATATTATTTGAGTTCGAGCTTAGTATAATATATTTGAATTTCGGAATACATATTTAAAAATATGAGTATAAGGTTTATAAATTTAATAAGAAAGATAAAAAGTTATTCAATTGTCAATGGAATATAATAATGAACAATAAAAGATATTTTCATTTATTCATATGATATCATAGAATAATAAGTTTTACATGCAATAATCGCTTTAATTATTTCACATGAAAGAACTCTATTAAATACATATAAGGCAAATTTAAGTTGCTTTACCATCTTATTAAAATAAAATGCATTATTACATTTGAAATTAAATATTTATAACTATTCAAAATTATTTGAATCCATTAAATCTCGCCTGACTTGTCACACTCTAAAAATCGGGTTAGAAGAATTAGGTTTGTGAAAATTGAGAGTGGTCACACCTTGATTTATAAGGTTGTCTTTGTGCGCTTATAAATCGAGGGTTTGAAATGGATACGTTAATTAGGATCATAAATAATTAATTAAAGTATTAAAATAATATAATCAGGTATTATTATACTAATTAATCTAAAATGAAACTTGATTATAAGGTTTAATTTAAAAATAGTGTGTTTTAATTGAGTTAGAACCTAATTCGAAAAAGGGTGAAATGAATTAAAATATTAATAATGAGACTTGATTATGAGTATTAATTATTATATAAAAACTAAAGTGGAATGTGCTAAGAATTATAAAGTTAAATAAATTAATAAAAAAATTAAATAAATGTGTAAACTAATAAATAATATATAAGTTGAGCCCAAATAAATTTATACAATTAAGTGATTAAAATAAGTAAGAAATAAGAAATAGATTGAGTGATTAACTGTTAGTGCCTCTTTTTTAAAAGTCAAGGTTTGCCCTTCGTTCATTTATTTTGCTTTTATTTTCAGTAACTTAGGATAAAAGCCTTTACTAAAATAAATATTATTTGAAGTAAAATTTAAATAAGTAGTATGTTTAGGCCTAAAAGTTAGCATGTTTGATCTTTTCTTGGAGGTCTTAAGTTTAAATCTCTCTTTTTTTTTATTTCATAATTCACCAAAAACGCCTCAAAAACATATCACTATGATTAAACGTAAAAAATAAATAAGAAATGAGTGCTAGCCTAATGGTTAAAGTGTTAGTTTCACCTGTAAATTTAAATTCAAGCCTTCTTATTTTCCCCTTCATTTTAATTCCAAGTTTAGCTAGCTTTGGGGATATTGCAAGTAACGCCAGATCCTAATAAAATTAGAATTTCATTATCTTTTTCTCTCCTTTTCCTAATTGAATTTTCATATTGACCTTTTCAAATCTCAATAGAATTTTCTCTCCATCTTTCTATTTATTCTCTTTTTATTTTCTTTTATTTTTTTACATCATATTTTCATCCTAATTGTTGATAATTATTTTTGCTTCATGAATCAAAATCAATCTCCATTCAAACTGTATTTCCTATAGGTCCATTGATAACATTCGTTTCTTTTCATCAATGTTCGGTAAGTACATCCGTTTCAATTAGTAGAACTCGTAAATTCCATAATAGCATCGAATCACGTTAATCTTTCAATTGAATTACTCAATCTTTTTGGTACTTGTCGAATCCTTCGATAGTCTTTACGAATCTGAAATCAATAATTAACTCGTATATAAATATTATTTGAAAGACTTGTTTCAGGTGCATCAGATCAAATTTGATCATGAGGAACATTGATCGAGCTCTTGGTGAAAGGTGCGTATTTTTTACAAGTGAATCAGGACAAATTGTAACGACCCAAAATCCTTGGGCACCGGAAAAGTATATTATCGGGCCTTCGACATAGTGAACCGGATTTAAAAATAATTATTAGGAGTAATAATGAGTTTAGTGGTATGCGTAATTAAAAATTTGATTAAGTAAATTTAATTTAATTTAGAGTAATTAGTAAAAAAGATTAAATTAAAAGAAAGGACTAAAATTAACTTACCAATTAACTTGGAATCCCAAAATCCCTATTTTTCCTTTTCTTCTTTTCTTTTCCCGATTTCTTCAACCTATTTCGTGGGCTCTCTGTAACTTTTTCTTCTTTCCTTTTTCAATTTGTTTCTTTTATGTTTTATTAACCTTTATTAATTATTATTTTAATTAATATCTTTTAATATCAACTTATATTTTACATTTGTTTCCATATTTTTGTTGCACATGTTTATAACCATCACCTTACATGTGTTTTATTCTAATTTATTTAACATTAATAATAATAATAATAATATCTTTTACTTATAATTTAAGTAAATTATTTATTAATTTACATTTGTATTCATTTTCATTATTACACTTGTATTCAATTATTACCTTACACTTGTCACTCCTATAGTTTATTTCCTAATTTAGTCCCTTTTCTTTTCTCTACTTTATAATTAAAATTTTATACTCTATTCAATTTAATTCTTTTTACTAATTACTCTAAATTAAACTAAATTCACTTAATCAAATTTTAATTACACATACTACTAAACTCATTATTACTCCTAATAATTATTTTTAAACCCGGTTCACTACGTCGAAGGCCCGATAATATACTTACAATTGTAACATCCCTTAACCCCGAACCACTACCGGAACAGAGTTACGAGGCATTACCGAACATATCAGACAACTTACGAATAATTCACAAATAAAATAACATTCAGAGTATAATTTAATAACTAAGTCCTTATAATGAACTCTCGAAGTCTAAAACATGTATTAAAAGTGAAACGGGACTCATTCAAGTACTCCGAATTTTTTTTTTATAAATTTCATCAGCATTTCTGCTTATTTTTACATAAAACCCCCTGCAATTAAAACCGTATCCATTTCAAACATAACTAATTCAATCAACTCATTTCACATACTCATTTTCTATTCTAAATACCTTCTAATCAAACTCAATCAACATAATATCAATTTAAATTTATCAATGTACTAATTAAATTGAAATGAATAAACTTCTTTCATTATAATTCTTAGACTTGTAATGCTAACATTTTTAACCATTTATTTTTAAAACATAATAACCTTTATATACATCCTATGTACATGCCACATTACTAAGAGAAAATATGCATTACCAAAAGTTTGCTAAAGTTGGGTTTGGCTTTGGATGCTGGTTTAGTACTTAATTTCTACAACCTGCGCACGGAAACAACCGTACGCTAAGTATGTGTATACTCAGTGGCATCACTATAATTCAATTTATAATTAAATACATTAAATCACACACATACTTTTACATTACAATTATCATCACTTAATGAACAATTCAATCTTTTTATGTTATCATTTGAATATATATATCATTCTTATTTCTTTAGTTCAATTCTCACTTTCACATATGCCATATCATTCAAATTTAGTTTTATCAGTAAATTTATTTCATTTGTCCCTATTAACTTGACTCGGACTCGGCAGATACACGGATTCCAACCAACACACCAGTATGGCATATTGTGCCTTAATGGTACATAGTACCTAAATAGTACTCAGTAATGGTAGTAGTAACAGTAACGGTAACAGTATTCACCACACAAATGCTGAATAGGTAACGGTAATAGTAATAATATTCGACACACAAAGTGTTGAATCGGTAACAGTAACGGTAACGGTAACAGTAACAGTAGTCGGCACATAAGTGCCTGATCAGTAAGCCGAAAAAAACCCGTACTCTTCCATATCCTATGGCATGCCAACTATATCCGATTAGTTCGACTAGTTAATAGGGTATTCAAATAATTTTCAGTACAATTTCCATTTCGATTCAATATTAATTATAATTTATTATTTTGATCAATTTTTCACAGTAATACAGTAATTCGTTTCATTAGAAATTTTACAGTTAAATGCAGTATACGTAACAATATTCAGTAATTTCACAGTTCAATTCGATATTCAAAACAATATTCAGTATTTCATAATTCAGTTCAGTATCAATCTCAATTTTAATACCCAATCACAAATTTTATCAGTTCATTAAATACTTACTTACCACACATACATATTAAATTAAACATATATTAATTATAAAGCTTGAGTTATAGTGATACAAACTAGAATTTTCTTCGAATTTAATCCTCGATGATCTTTTCTTTTCCTTTTTGGGCCGATGCTTCAGGCTCGATATTAGCTACGAACAATTAAAATAATTCCACAATTATTAGCATAACACAATTTAAATGCTGAAATTTTTATTTAACTTTTACTTTAATTCTAATTTAATCCTAACTAAACTCATATATTTTTCTTCTTCAATTCATATCTTTTTATTACTCAATTCCCTACCAAACTTACATTTAACTATAAAGTTTTCATCATATTTTTATAATTTCAAATTTCTATCAATTTAGTCCCTATAACGTAAAACTTATGGCGTAGTTTACAATTTTATCCTTTAATTAGTTCCAATCAAAATTTCTATCAAATAAACCCCCAATTCCATCATTTGTTCAACATAAACCCTACTAAAAAATTCATTAACTTTCAAAATTTCAACTCAAATCCAAGAGTATTTCACTCTAGGATTCCAAAAATATTAAAATTAAAAGAAATGACTAAAATTAACTTACCAATTAACTTGGAATCCCAAAATCCCTATTTTTCCTTTCTTCTTTTCTTTCCCCGAGTTCTTCTTTCTATTTCGTGAGCTCTCTCTAACTTTTTCTTCTTTCCTTCTTCAATTTGTTTCTTTTATGTTTTATTAACCTTTATTAATTATTATTTTAATTAATATCTTTTAAATATCAACTTATATTTTACATTTGCTTCCATATTTTTGTTGCACATGTTTATAACCATCACCATACATGTGTTTTATTCTAATTTATTTAACATTAATAATAATAATAATATCTTTTACTTATAATTTAAGTAAATTATTTATTAATTTACATTTGTATTCATTTTAATTATTACACTTGTATTTAATTATTACCTTACACTTGTCACTTCTATGGTTTATTTACTAATTTAGTCCCTTTTTTTTCTCTACTTTATAATTAAAATTTTATACTCTATTCAATATAATCCATTTTACTAATTACTCTAAATTAAACTAAATTCACTTAATCAAATTTTAATTACACATACTACTAAACTCATTATTACTCCTAATAATTATTTTTAAACCTAGTTCACTACGTCGAAGGCCCGATATTATACTTTTCCGGTGCCCACGGATTTTGGGTCGTTACACAAATCATGTCTAGGAATAGGGCCACATGGTCTGCCACAAGGGCGTGTGGACCACACAGCCCCTTACACGACCATTTTCCTAGGAAACCCTAGGATAGTTCGAAATTCACATGGCTAAGAACAGTCTACACAACCGTGTCTCCCCTGTAGCTTAATTTTGCAAATTCCATACGATCATAGCTTGGACACATGACTATGTAACTCTTCCACATGGCCTATAGCACCTTACAGAGCGGTGTGTCTCTTACTTTAAAGTTTTTCCCAAAAATTTATGTTATGTTCAGTTTAGTCCCTGCTTGATCCCTAAATTGTTCCTAGAAGTTTTTGTGCACCTAATTGATCCTTGAATTAGTGTTTATACATAAATGTACGATTTATATGCGTGAACTACTACTGTTATAATGTGCTTATTGATATTGATTAATTGAATCTTTACGGTGCTATGAATAAACATGTGATATTAATCATGCCACCACTGTCAATGTGTTATTGATAAATTGTGAATTTTAATATTGTTATTGCCACTGAATACATATTGAACATGTCTATTGCTAGTGTTGAACATAATAAGTGTTAAGTATGCATACAATTTTTTTGCATTATTATGATATAAAGTACACCATATTGTATTGCATGGGGCGTGATGATTTGTATAAAAGAAGGGAGACAATTTAATAATCTGCAAACAAATATGTGGCTTGTCCAAAAGTCAAGTGGCAGTTTGTTTAAGCTGCAAAATATTGTGCACCCACAATAAGTGGAAGCAACTGCAAATCAACGATGGTTCATATACAACCCGGAATAATATGGTAGTGAGTTTTGGGGAACTCATAAGTGAGGTGTGTAGCGGAGTTGGGTAGGACCCTTTCTGATAAATTAAAATTGCATTGTTACTCATTAGCATGTGCATATAAAAGTTGTGATTTCTGAAATAGTGTAGTGAAGTGATGATATGAAAAACTGTCTATCTGAAGTGTTTTAAAATTGTGTCTATTCTCAGAAATGTTAACCCATGTGCTTTGCCTATTGTTTTGTTCCAGTTTTCTTGTGATTGAACTCACACTAAGCATCATAGCTCACTTCCTCTTTAATTTTCATCCTTAGAGATAACCCAGCAGGTTAGGACGTGAACACGACATCCAAAGGGATTCGACTCATTTTTAGTTAATAAAATTGTAATGCCCCAAATTTTAAGTTTTTGAATTGTTAGAAATTGATAAGTGAATTAATCAAGTTTAGTAGTTAACTGTGTTGATTGTGTGTGAGAGATTTTGGGTTCGAATCATTTCGTTTATATTTATGCTAAATTTTGTTTAAACCCTTAACTTTGAGTATCTGGGTTAAAAACTTTTTGTGCCCATCTGTTGAGACGGATGAGCCTACTAATTTAGTGGTAAGGCTTCAATTTACCCTTTGGTCTTGTATTCGAATCTCTATGTGAGAAAATATGAATTATTTTTATTAATCCCTTAGTGTGTCGCCCTTATGGTTGGTGTTTGCATTAAATTCAAACTTTGGTCACTTGATAAGTAATAGAAAATTTGATAAGTTAGGATTTTTTTAATTTTTTAATTTTAATTTTTTTTATTTTTGAGAAAATCCCTCTCCAAAATACTTACCCACCCAACCATTCATCACCCAACTTTTCCCCAAAGCTTTCTTTTTGGCTTTTTCTTTTCTCTTCTCACAAAATTGTTTTTCTTTATTCTTTCACTTGGTTACAACAATTAGTTTTGTGCTAATTTTTGCCTTGTATTTTTTTTGATACATTTGTAATTGACTGAGTTCTCTTTGTTTCTTTGTTGTTACTCCTGTTTCATGGTATAACACCCCAAACCTGGCCTAGATGTTATGACTGAATTTGGTGATGTCACAAAGAATGGGATTTGAAAACCGTGTTGACTTGG
The DNA here is from genome assembly GCF_007990345.1 of Gossypium hirsutum. Classification (NCBI taxonomy): domain Eukaryota; kingdom Viridiplantae; phylum Streptophyta; class Magnoliopsida; order Malvales; family Malvaceae; genus Gossypium; species Gossypium hirsutum. The sequence goes on from NC_053427.1 coordinate 12,154,809, forward strand.
TAAACCATCAATATTTTAAATTTACTGAAGCCACATATTAATCAGTTTCCTTACCAAAACTTATTACAGCGGAAGCCTTAATCGTTAAAGTTCGAAATCACAATCGTGTTTTTAAGAAAACCTTTGTTTGCTTAAAAACATTCATTTTTAATAAAACGATTTTACAAAAAGAATCAAATTGTTAAACAATCCAAAAATAAACAGTTAAAAACCAAACAGTTCAGAGAGTCCCAAAAGTTACAAACTCTCAAATAAATCTCCAGAAATTAAAATAAACCATAAAGCCAAGTTTAATAGTTTTACGGTTGAGTAGCCATCACTGAGTCTCCACCGCACCGATCCGCCTAAGTCTGTGGATTACCTGATAGAATAGACAAACAAACTTGAGTTTACGAAAACTCAGTGTGTAACCTAAACGAAATAAGCATGTAATACAAACAGAATAATATGCCTAGTCAGATATTGATACAAATTCAGGCTTAGGCCCATTTCAGATACAGATACAGTAAATAGAATTAGATAATCGGAATCTTACCCCCATCCTCTACACACCATCTCCGACCATCACAACACACCATGTGGGGTTAAAAACACCCATCCATCCCTACACACTATATTGTGCCATTACAACACATATCAGATATAGTGCAGCCAAGCAGCCAAATATTAAGCGATGATCGTCGTACAGTACACTTCCTCCATAAATCCAAAACCCACCCCATAGTCATATACAGAATAAATACAAAATACATATATAAAATTAACAGATTAATATGCTTATATATACAGATATCAGTTATGCAATTATCATAGTAATTAGACATGCATATTCATACTCAACCAGTGTTTCAGACTATTAGGTCACATAGCTTTAGGGTTTAGTTAGCCCTTACCAAACCTACGAAGTCCCGCGGTCGATTGGAACAACCAGTGCGACCCTAGGAGAAATTTTAGAAATTTGGGCTCACATGCCCGTGTGTGCCCACACGCCTAGATTGGCCTTGCCAGTGTGGCCCACATTGCCTGGCCCAAGAATCCACACCCTCGTGTAGCTCACATGCCCAACTCAGCCTAGCCCGTATAGCTCATACGACCACACTCAGACCGCCACACGGCCGTGTGTTGCACACGACCATGCCTTCGTCGACCACACAACCGTGTCCTCGCACATGGCCTACCACATGGGTGACCATACGCTCGTGTGTCATTGGCAGAATAATTTTTTGGCTTTTTTAGAATCTCATTTTTTTGTGTTTCGGGTACACACTTGGTATTGATTTGATGCGAAAACTATCTTGAGCCTTCCCAAAACCTAGAAGTCAATATATTAGTGCTCCAAATTAGTCCTAAAACACGATTAAATCGAAAACTCAAACCAATAATAAATTAAACGTCTATCGCTTACTCCAACACTTTGAACTTTTCAACTACAATTTCGTAAGAGGAGAGCCCTGTTCTTCACGATTCATTGTTGCCAAAAACCCAGAAATTAGACTAACGAAAACAAACCATCAACTTTAGAACGACACTACACAGGAATCCCTCTGGTAACTTTAGAAAAACTTACCACCACTTACCACTATATACGAAATCCAAGAGTCAAAAGTACACAGATTAGTGGGAAGACGAAAAAGAAAAAAAAACGAGAAAAGAGACTTGACAGGATGATGGAGAACAACAATTGACATCAAAATTTGGAAGAATTTTAGGAAAATTAAAAAAAAATAAAAATAGAAAAAATAAGAAAAAAATAATAACAGTTATCCCCAAATCCCTCAAATTACTCCCCACTAACCCACTAACAACCAACCTCTCAGAATCCTACTCAATCAATACTCTATCAAGAAACCGAGCAAAAATAATACCCACGCTCGCACAGGGATTCGAACACAGGACCTCCAACATACTGACTCCTTTACCACTTGAACTACCAGGCTCATTCAGATATGTATTTATAGACAATTTAATATAAGCCCACAGAAAAAGAGTAAGACTTGAATTAAAAATAACAAAATTTGCTAAAAGTAGGGCTTGAACTCAAGACCTTACACGCACACCTAGAACACCTAACCATTGAAGCAAATACACATTTGTGTCAGATATTTATAGAAACAAAAACCAAAATTCAAGGCATTACAACTCTAACCCCTAAAAGAAATTTCGACCTTGAAATTTACCTGGTCAAAATAGATGAGAATACTGCTAACGTATCGAATCCTCAGGTTCCCACGTGGCCTCCTCAGAGCCATGATTCCGCCACAGAACCTTTACTAAAGGAATGGACTTTCTCCTCAGAACCTTGATGTCACAATCCAGAATCTGAATCGGCTCCTCCTTAAAGGTCAAATTTGGCCTAACCTCGATCTCCTCAATTGAAACAATATGAGAAGGGTCAGACTGATACCGCCTCAACATCAAAACATGGAGGACATCATGGATATGGTCCAACTCTAGAGGTAGCTCCAATTGATAAGTGACCGGTCCTACACGCTTCAGAATCCATTACAGCCCAATAAACTTAGGGCTTAGCTTACCCTTATGAATGAATCTCAGAACCTTTTTCCACGGAGAAGCCTCGAGAAAGACGAAGTCCCCCACAGAGTACTCAATATCTCGCCTCTTTAGATCTGCATAGGATTTCTGTCTATCAAAAGTTGCCTTCAAATGATCCCGAATCAGTTTAACCTTATCTTCGGTCTCAAAAACCAATTCAGGACCCAAAACCCGATGTTCACCCAACTGAGTCTATCATAGTGGTGTACGACACTTACGACCATGCAGAGCCTAGTACAATGCCATCTGGATGCTATCCTAAAAACTGTTATTATAGGCGAACTCTGCTAGCGATAGATAATGTAACGCCCCCACGCCCGAAATCGTCGCCGGAGTCGAGCTTGAGGAGTTACCGAACATAATTTATCAAATTAAGAACTTCAAATCTTTTGTTTCTACATTCATAGCTTTCTAGCTACTCGCGTCACAGTTACAAGAAAAATCATATCTCAAGTTATGAAACTCGAAATCAAGATTCGTAAATTTTCCTTAAATCTAGACTCATATATCATAATCATAACTTTACTCAAATACCTTCTCATAACATTGAACATGGTCAGCGCAACTCGGTTGGAGAGTACCCTGTCTAAATAAGACGGTACTCATACGCGTCGGAAGACATCACACTATCACAGATCAGTGGCATTTATAGCTAAGCTTTTACACATGCTAGGTTAGTCCGAGAACCGACTAAACTTGCTCTAATACCACTAAATGTAACGTCCCCACTCCTGAAACCGTTGCCAGAGTCGAGCTTGAGGAGTTACCGAACCTAATTTATCAAATTAAGAACTTCAAATCTTTTGTTTCTACATTCACAGCTTTCTAGCTACTCGCGTCACAGTTACAAGAAAAATCATATCTCAAGTTATGAAACTCGAAATCAAGATCCGTAAATTTTCCCTAAATCTAGACTCATATATCTATTTAATAATGTTTTTCTAGAATTTTTGGTTGGGCCAATTAGTACAGTTTATTAGTTAAAGTCTCCCCTGTTTCAGGGTTTGACGGCTCTGACATCTGTGTATTAAAAATCAAATATCTCTCTATAAAGAATTTCAATGACTACGAGGTTTGTTTATATTAAAACTAGACTCAATAAGAAATCTTTACATATAAAGAATTACTTCTAATTATTTTTATACAATTTATTATGAATTTTTAAAGTCAGAACAGAGGATCCAGAAATCACTCTGGCCCTGTTTCACAAGGTTTCAAATATCTCATAAAGTATAATTTATATGCCTCTTCTTTTTTTATCCATATGAAAATAGACTCATTAAGCTTAAATTTTGTAACTTTCTCATCATTTAATTCCATTTATACTATTTTAGTGATTTTTCAAATTCATGTCATTGCTGCAGCAATATTCTGTTTTAAGGCAAATTTCATCTTTTCATGAGTTATTATGAACTAGATAACCTATTAAACTTCCATGATATCAAACATGATCTAAATTTAACCATCACCATGACTTATCAATATCAAACATTTTCTCAACCAATCATGGCCATATCATAAAATTATTTACACAAAATAAATATATTGCTATACATGCCATACTTAAGTTTTACAAGCCATTTACCCAGATGAAAGTCCTTTGGATAGTGTGATCGAACCTTCGACCCGTCCTGATTCCTGAGCTGGCTTGTTCAAAACTATAGTAAATAAAGAGGAGGGAGTAAGCATAAATGCTTAGTAAGTTCATATGTAAATAACAAGTAACATAACAATACAAATATACCAAACAACTTTAGCATGGTATCACCAAAACATATGTCATATTTCTAAACATCAGTCATCATCTTACTACCTTATCATTGTTGTATCTATTATCAACCTGAGGGTTAAGAACATACCTGTCCAAAGTGTCCATTTCACAACACTTACCAAAATGTCGCTTGCATCTTAAGTGTTCTTTCATTTCACTAGAAATTTCACCCGTTGAACACATCGGAATACAACTCGGATACACGGATAATTTGCACATAAGTGCCTCATATGTAATCAAGAAATCATGTAACCCACCCCTAAGTGAACTCGGACTCAACTCAACGAGCTCGGGCGTTCGCATCCATAAGTGAACTCGGACTCAACTCAACGAGTTCGGATGCCTAGTTACATTTCACGAACTCGGACTCAACTCAACGAGTTCGGACATTCGCATCCATAAGTGAACTCGGACTCAACTCAACGAGTTCGGATGCTCAACCATCCTAGTGACATGTCACTTGTATCCTAATCTATTCCTAAGGTTCAAACGGGCTTTTTTCCTCGATCTCACATTTGCCGTCTTCCATGGAATATCGGAACCGATACTCGGTAGCAATTCATATTTATTAAGTAGTAAACATAATTTGCATATTACTCAACATTAACCACAAAGCATAATATTTCACGATAAAAAAATCAGCATATCATATAATTAACATCAATAACTTAAAAATAACATTTATGCTACATTATTTACACATGAATTTACCTCGTATGCGAAAATGGCTACTTTTACCATTTCGTCCACAACTTGGTATTTTTCCATTTTAGCCCGAATTTTAGTTTTCCTTGCTCTATCATTTAAAATATAGTCTAATTAGGACTCACATTATTCAAATTGACCCAAAATCATATTTTGGAAAAATTACAGTTTTGCCCCTAAACTTTTGCCCCAAAGCTCGTAAATTAAACTTCAGCCTATTTTCTTATGTTTTATGACATGCTGATCATTTTTCCCTTCTATGGAAACATCAAATTCTCACTCTAACATGTACTTATGACTATTAGGTATTTTTACCGATTAAGCCCTTTTGCTAGTTTTCGCTTAAAACCGAGTAGCATAAGTTGTCTAACATAATTTAAAACCTCATATTCTATCATAAAACACCAAAATACACAAATTTCACCTATGGGTATTTTTCCAAATATGAACCCTAGGTTGAATTATTGCTAGCATAAGCTTAATCGAGCTGCCGAGACTCCAAAAACGTAAAAATCATTAAAAACGAGGCTAGAACGGACTTACAATCGAGCTTGGAAGCTTGAAAAACCCTAGCCATGGTTTCTCCTTGCTATATTCGTCCATGGGGTTGAAGATGAGCAAAATTGGCTTTTAATTTTGTATTTTAATTCATTTTACCCCTAAATGACCAAAATGCCCATAGTACTAAACTTTCCAAAATTCCATCCATGTCCAATTTTTGTCCATAGACTTAGAAATTGGTAAAATTTATGTTTAAGACCTCCTAATTAATATTTCAAAAAAATTTCATACTAGAAACTTCTAGAATGCAAGTTTTACAAATTATTCGATTTAGTCCCTAATTTCAATTTAAGCACTTTATGCATAAAATTTCTTCACGAAATTTTCACACAATCATGCAATCATATCATAGACATCAAAATAATCATAAAATAATTATTTCTATCTCGGATTTTGTGGTCACGAAACCACTATTCCGACTAGGCCCAAAATCAGGATATTACAACTCTCCCCCCTTTAGGGATTTTCGTCCCCGAAAAATCTTACCAGAAATGTAGTCTTCACTTAGATTCCTCAATTTCATATTCGCTGCTGAAGAACTTTCAATCAGGCGGTGCCTCCAATATATCTTATTAATTTCTCATATATTCTGAAAGTTTACGAACTCATCTCTTAATTGTTCTTAAATTTTCAACCCTTCTCCGTTTCCCTTGTCATCTTGACATAAAACCAGATCTCAATTTGGTTAATGGAGACTAGAATTCCAATAAATTCAACAATCAAAAAGACCTAAAATTCCATGAATCTGATGAGTAGGAATTCATTCAATACCGATATGATTTATAGATCTCGCCAAACATTTAACAATAGGATACATCACATTTTCCTCTTTCCGCCATGGAAATAATTCTGATATGGCCTCAAGAATAATCCTTCTCATTTCCATCCCAATATCAACACTGGCAAGGATAATTTTGATAGATCCCAATGCTCGGCTTTAACCTCTTTAACAACTCAGATTTTATGTAACATCGAATGCTCTAAACTATCACATTACCTCACTGTCATGAAACACATCACAATTCATACAACGGTACATTACTAAAAGTCAGGAAGTCTTTACTCAATGTAGACTAGTCTAGTTCAGACGCTTCGGTTACCACTATTCTCATCTATCCGAACTCTGTCAACATGTAATAAACTTTTCAGCTTTCACAAGACGAAAACCTTATCATTCGTAGTGACTTTAACTAATATCCAACTCTTTCTATTAAATATACACTTCTCGTTCAGACTATTTACTCTTTTATCTGTACAAAATGAAATTCTATTATCAGACTTGAGAAAAATAGTCCTGACATAATTGTCACATGAAATCTTTCAAATAAATAATTCACCATACCGACTGAAACTCGCACTTTTATCACCTATGCCTTTACTGATGTTAAATCCTTACACAGAAATTAGAAAAAATCCCAATACTAAAATCACCACATTACCAAGATCAAATTAGAAGTATAGTCATATTTGACATGATTATCACGAGCTGAAGAACGCACTTCGAACACGAGTCATAATTGAAAAATTAAGGAACAAAGATAACAAGGAAACCGAATAAAGAAATCCAAGATAGAGAAATCCAGAATAAAGAAACCCAAGATACGATACTATACCGGAGAATCGAAAACCAAACTCATAGAGAAAATACAGAATACCCCGATAATTCTTCAAAGAAAGAAAGTCCAGAAGAAAACATCATTTAATCCCACTGAAATCAAATATAACAAGATCAATATATCTTCCCATACATATATATCAGATGAAGCATCAAGTAGAAGAAACAGAATCATAATATCATATGTGTTTTCTCATCAATTCTTATCAGACGAAATGAAATAGAATACCCGATGAAATAGAGCAATATAAATTATAAACTAGTCAGACTACCAATGCTTTCATCCAACACCAGGATTAAAAGACATTCCCATATAACAAGAATTTCTTCAGAAGATCAATAGCCATAGAAATATTTCTGAGAACGGGTAAACACATAGAACATCTCAAAAGAGACTGCTAAATCTGTCCAGTCATAACTGTCACACTCAGATAGTTCACATTTCAATTATCATTTCCCCAACTAGTTCTGCCGTCACAAATTTCATATTAAACCATTCACTAAAGAAGGCCAGTTCTGAATAAATTTCGATTTACACTTTTCTCGACCTTGCACCTGAGTAATTCGGTTTACCAAGGAGAATTCCTTTTCTAACTGGGACAGTGCATAACTCCAATAATCTTTACGTCAATCCGATACTTTACTGGCTCTGACTTTACTTATCAGCTCATTTTCAATCTCTGATCATACTTATAATTATTCTATCACTGAACTCTTTGGGTTCTCAACCGAAAACTTATTCAATACAAATCTCATGAAATTCCATTATAAGTACCACTTTGGTAAGGGGGAGGGGTTGTAGGACCTCTGAGTCGACTTTTTTATACATACACATATGACACAACTCCCATCATCATAGCAACATCATCAAAATCATGTCATTCATTCATGTTGGCTTACACCAATTTTCCTATTGTCCCATTTAGACAATATACTTATGCATACATTCTATGTTTTCTAGATATCTTTACTTAACCATTCATTTAATTAAATTAATTCATGGTCATGACATCATATAAGGCCAAACAAACATAGATATTTGCATCACAATCACAACTTTCATTTCGTGCATCATCATGTACATATCATTACAATCATATAATTTAGTCCAACAATTTAACATAGATAAGTTCATTTCATTATAATCCTTTATCTCATAAAAAATTGTATATCATTAACATTCATCAACATTCAACGTCCAATCAAGACAAGGACATTTTCATTCGTATCATGATATTATGACCTTTATTCATACCTCTACTACTTTCTATTTATTCCGTTCATCTTATCAAGTAAGGCACATACACTACATCGTATGAGCATTAAGCAAATATGGATATTTATCACAACATGAACTTTCATCTCACATATTATCACATATGTATCATAAACTTTTATTTAACTTTTCTGAACCGAGACTTATCATAATCATAACTTTACTCAAATACCTTCGCATAACATTGAACATGGTCAGCGCAACTCGGTTGGAGAGTACCCTGTCTAAATAAGACGGTACTCATACGCGTCGGAAGACATCACACTATCACAGATCAGTGGCATTTATAGCTAAGCTTTTACACATGCTAGGTTAGTCCAAGAACCAACTAAACTTGCTCTGATACCACTAAATGTAACGTCCCCACTCCCGAAACCGTCGCGGAGTCGAGCTTGAGGAGTTACCGAACATAATTTATCAAATTAAGAACTTCAAATCTTTTGTTTCTACATTCACAGCTTTTTATCTACTCGCGTCACAGTTACAAGAAAAATCATATCTCAAGTTATGGAACTCGAAATCAAGATCCGTAAATTTTCCCTAAATCTAGACTCATATATCTATTTACTAATATTTTTATAGAATTTTTGGTTGGGCCAATTAGTACAGTTTATTAGTTAAAGTCTCCCCTGTTTCAGGGTTTGACTGCTCTGACATCTGTGTATTAAAAATCAGATATCTCTCTATAAAGGATTTCAATGACTACGAGGTTTGTTTATCTTAAAACTAGACTCAATAAGAAATCTTTACATATAAAGAATTACTTCTAATTATTTTTATACAATTTATTATGAATTTTTAAAGTCAGAACAGAGGATCCAGAAATCACTCTGGCCCTGTTTCACAAGGTTTCAAATATCTCATAAAGTATAATTTATATGCCTCTTCTTTTTTTATCCATATGAAAATAGACTCATTAAGCTTAAATTTCGTAACTTTCTCATCATTTAATTCCATTTATACTATTTTTAGTGATTTTTCAAATTCATGTCATTGCTGCAGCAATATTCTGTTTTAAGGCAAATTTCATCTTTTCATGAGTTATTATGAACTAGATAACCTATTAAACTTCCATGATATCAAACATGATCTAAATTTAACCATCACCATGACTTATCAATATCAAACATTTTCTCAACCAATCATGGCCATATCATAAAATTATTTACACAAAATAAATATATTGCTATACATGCCATACTTAAGTTTTACAAGCCATTTACCCAGATGAAAGTCCTTTGGATAGTGTGATCGAACCTTCGACCCGTCCCGATTCCCAAGCTGGCTTGTTCAAAACTACAGTAAATAAAGAGGAGGGAGTAAGCATACATGCTTAGTAAGTTCATATGTAAATAACAAGTAACATAACAATACAAATATACCAAACAACTTTAGCATGGTATCACCAAAACATATATCATATTTCTAAACATCATTCATCATCTTACTACCTTATCGTTGTTGTATCTATTATCAACCCGAGGGTTAAGAACATACCTGTCCAAAGTGTCCATTTCACAACACTTACCAAAATGTCGCTTGCATCTTAAGTGTTCTTTCATTTCACTAGAAATTTCACCCGTTGAACACATCGGAATACAACTCGGATACACGGATAATTTGCACATAAGTGCCTCATATGTAATCAAGAAATCATGTAACCCGCCCCTAAGTGAACTCGGACTCAATTCAACGAGCTCGGGCGTTTGCATCCATAAGTGAACTCGGACTCAACTCAACGAGTTCGGATGCCTAGTTACATTTCACGAACTCAGACTCAACTCAACGAGTTCGAACATTCGCATCCATAAGTGAACTCGGACTCAACTCAACGAGTTCGGATGCTCAACCATCCTAGTGACATGTCACTTGTATCCTAATCTATTCCTAAGGTTCAAACGGGCTTTTTTTCCTCGATCTCACATTTGCCGTCTTCCATGGAATATCGGAACCGATACTCGGTAGCAATTCATATTTATCAAGTAGTAAACATAATTTGCATATTACTCAACATTAACCACAAAGCATAATATTTCACGATAACAAAATAAGCATATCATATAATTAACATCAATAACTTAAAAATAACATTTATGCTTACACATGAACTTACCTCGTATGCGAAAATGGCTACTTTTACCATTTCGTCCACAACTTGGTATTTTTCCATTTTAGCCCGAATTTCAGTTTTCCTTGCTCTATCATTTAAAATATAGTCTAATTAGGACTCACATTATTCAAATTGACCCAAAATCATATTTTGACAAAATTACAGTTTTGCCCCTAAACTTTTGCATATTTACACTTTTGCCCCAAAGCTCGTAAATTAAACTTCAGCCTATTTTCTTATGTTTTATGAAATGCTGATCATTTTTCCCTTCTATGGAAACATCAAATTCTCACTCTAACATGTACTTATGACTATTAGGTATTTTTACCGATTAAGCCCTTTTGCTAGTTTTTGCTTAAAACCGAGTAGCATAAGTTGTCTAACATAATTTAAAACCTCATATTCTATCATAAAACACCAAAAAACACAAATTTCACCTATGGGTATTTTTCCAAATATGAACCCTAGGTTGAATTATTGCTAGCATAAGCTTAATCGAGCTACCGGGACTCCAAAAACGTAAAAATCATTAAAAACGAGGCTAGAACGGACTTACAATTGAGCTTGGAAGCTTGAAAAACCCTAGCCATGGTTTCTCCTTGCTATATTCGTCCATGGGGTTGAAGATGAGCAAAATTGGCTTTTAATTTTGTATTTTAATTCATTTTACCCCTAAATGACCAAAATGCCCATAGTACTAAACTTTCCAAAAATTCCATCCATGTCTAATTTTTGTCCATAGACTTAGAAATTGGTAAAATTTCTATTTAAGACCTCCTAATTAATATTTCAAAAAAATTTCATACTAGAAACTTCTAGAATGCAAGTTTTACAAATTATTCGATTTAGTCCATAATTTCAATTTAAGCACTTTATGCATAAAATTTCTTCACGAAATTTTCACACAATCATGCAATCATATCATAGACATCAAAATAATCATAAAATAATTATTTCTATCTCGAATTTTGTGGTCACGAAATCACTATTCCGACTAGGCCCAAAATCAGGATATTACAGATAATCCTCCCAACTACCTCGAAAATTAATCACATAGCTCCGAAGCATATCCTCCAATATCTAAATCACCCTCTCAGATTGGCCATCGGTCTGAGGGTATAACGTAGTACTGAAGTCCAAACTCGAACCCAAAGCCTCATGCAACTTTTTCCAGAACCAAGATGTGAAGCGAGGATCCCTATCAGTAATGATCAAAACATGTACCTCATGCAGTCTCACAATCTCCAAAATGTAGAGCTTCGTTAGCTTCTGCAAAGAATAGTCTGCCCAAACTAGAATAAAGTGAGTAAACTTGGTCAATCGATCCACGATGACCCAGACAGAATCCTTCTTAGTGGGTGTCAAGGGCAACCTACTAATGAAGCCCATCATCATACGCTACCATTTCCATAGGGGAATCTTAACGGGTTGTAGCAAACCAGAAGGCAACTGATGCTCAGCCTTAACTTGCTGACATGTCAGACATCGAGCAACAAAATTCGTAACCTCACGCTTCAAACTTGTCCACTAGTACAATTCACAGAGATCTCGATACACTTATTACCCTCGGGATGCATAGCATAAGGGCTACTATGCGTCTCTCTCAAAATCGACTGCTTCAAATCCAAATCATTCGGCATACAAAATTGACCTCGAAAGCATAGCACACCATTACTATTTAGCCTAAAATCTGAAGTAGTATCACTCTCCACCTGATGAAACCGCACACTTAGAGTCTCATCCACTAACTGTCTATCTCGAATCTGATCTATCTCAGTCGGCTTAACTTGCAACTCGGCCAACAGATTCCTATCATCAAACAGACTAAAGCGAGTAAACATTGCATTTAGATCAAACATTTCCCAATGGCTTAAAGCATCAACCACCATATTGGCCTTACCAGGATGGTACTCTATAGTGCAGTTATAGTCTTTGAGTAGTTCGATCCAATGCCACTGCCTAAGACTCAACTCCTTCTGAGTGAGGAGATAATTGAGGCTCTTGTGATCAGTGTAGATGATACACCTCTCACCATATAGATAATGCTATAGATTTTCAGCTCAAAGACTACAGCAGCTAACTCAATATCATGCGTCAGATAGTTTCCCTCGCGCGTCTTAAGCTGTCGGGAAACATAAGTTACAACCTTACCATCCTGCATCAGAACGCAACCCAAACTGGCGTACGATGCATCACTATATACCACATACTCCTTACTGGATTCAGGCTGTATCAGAATAGGAGCCTGAGTCAAAATAGACTTTAGCTTCTCAAAGTTTGATTGTTGTGCATCAGTCCAAACAAATGGCACACCTTTACGCAGAAGCTTAGTTAAGAGAGTTGCAATACGAGAGAACCCCTCGACAAACTACTGATAATATCCCATCAAACCCAGAAAGCTACGGAACTCAAATATGTTCTTAGGCTGTTTCTAATCCAGCACAGCCTCTATCTTCCCCAAGTCCACTCAAATCCCCTCAGCAGATACCACATGCCCCAGAAAAGTTACTTCTCGTAACCAGAACTTGCACTTGCTTAACTTAACGTAGAGCTACTTCTCTCGTAGAATCTGAAGTACTACCTTAGGGTGCTCATCATGATCATCCTTAGTCTTAAAATAAACAAGGATATTGTCAATGAACACTACGACAAATTGATCCAAATAGGGCCAAAGCACTCGGCTCATCAGATTCATGAATGTGGCCAGAGTATTCGTCAAACCAAAAGGCATAACTAGGAACTCGTAATGGCCATAACGAGTCCTAAATGCAGTCTTATGTACATCAGCCTTTTTAACCATCAACTGATGATACTTAGATCAAAGATCAATCTTGGAGAACACAGAAGCCCCTCGAAACTGATCAAACATGTCATCGATCCTCAGAAGTGAATACTAATTCTTCACGGTCAACTTATTCAGCTACTGATAATCAATGCACATCCTCATGGTCCCATCATTCTTTTTAACAAATAGAACTGGTTCTCCCCATAGAGACACACTAGGACGGATGAAACCACGGTCCAAAAGCTTTTGCAATTAAGCCTTGAGCTCAGTAAGCTCTTTCGGTGCCATACGGTAGGGAGCAATAGACACCGGAGCTGTACCCAGAAAAACTCAATCCAAACTCATCCTCTCGATTCAGAGGTAAACTCGAAACTCCTTGGAAAAAATATCCAAAAAATCTCCTACAGTTCTAATATTCCCAACAGAAGAGTCCTCAAAATCAGAAACACTAACGTAAGCCAAGTACGCCTCACACCTTTTCCGAATCAGTTTCTCAGCCACAAGAGCAGAGATCACATTGGACAGGTAATCTTGATGCTCGCTGATTACGACCGCTTCCCTATCATCCTCAGTCCTCAAAACAACCCTATTAGTCGTGCAGTCCAAACTAAATCGGTGCTTGACCAGCCAATTCATACCCATAATTAAGTCAAACTCCCCAAACAGAAGCTCCATCAGATCTGCCAGAAAAACAATCCCTTGTACCTCTAATAGAACCCCTTTATAAACTTTACTAACCCGAATAGACTATCCCAACAGACTCAGTACAGTGATCTCACTAGAAGTGCTCTCAACGGTAACCCCCAAGTTGTCAGCTACAATGCTAGCCACATAAGAGTGTGTAGAACCAACATTTATAATAGTAGTATAAGGTACATTAGAAATTAAGAACGTACCGGTGATAACATCTGGAGCATCTCTGCCCTCTCAGCGTCGAGCAGTATAAACAAGTGCAGGTTACCTTGCCTCTGTCTGATTAGCACCTCTGCCTGGTGCTCTCTATCCATGGCCCAAACTATTACCACCCTAGCCGCTCCACGACCCCTAGGTGGCTGCTGAACTACCCTCTGGGGCTGAACAGAACCCGGAGCTTGCGTCTGATCTGCCCTCTATGGACTGTCTCTAATATGGTGCTCTAAAGATCCACACCTCAAATAGGCCCCAATCTTCCTCCAACACTCACCCGGATGGCATCTATCACAATCACTGCATGGCTGTAACCTAGTTGGAGCAACAAGAGCCCTCACTCTAACTGGCCCGTTAGATCTAGCCTTTTTCTTATGCCACAGAACAAAACTAGAAGGCTCCGAATCCCTCTTATTCTTGCCTTTCTTATGGTCTCTGTTCTGGCGCTCCACGTGCTTAACATCCTCGGTGATCTTCACCTTCTCAACTAGAACCGCTAACTCATGCTCCCTCTGTGGAGCAATCAGTGCCCTCAGATTATCTCTTAGTCCATCCTCAAACTAGACGCACCTCTTATACCCAGATGCCCCCATGCCTTGAGCGTAGCGTCTTAACCTCAGGAATTCAGCTTTATACTCGACCACAAATTTGTCCCCTTGCATGAGATTCATGAACTCACACCTATGAGTATCCACATAGCTCGCTCCCACATACTTACTCTGAAATATGGTCTTAAAGAAATCTTAAGTCAAACGATCAGGCTGAGTACCCTCCTCAACCATTAACCACCACTGATACACCTCGTCTCGAAGTAGGGAGACTGCACCCTTAAATTTTTGCTCAAGAGTGCAATCTAAGTCGTTCATAATCCTCTCTGTATGTAACACCCTAACCCCGGCCTTGAAGTCCAGACTGAGTTCAGAGAGTTACAAACATCATACCAACCGTTAACAAGTTAATAGGATAGATAAACTTAATTACAGAACTTCAACCAATAACCAAAAAAGTTTTGGTGCTCAAACATCATAGATCCATAACATACTAACAACATAGTCTCATATTAAGCATAATAAATTAATAAAGTTGACCTAGCTACCGCGACATCGATCCCGTTCAGTTCGGTGGGTCACCGAAAAGCCAACCATAACAAAATGAGTTGTGAACTTAATGCGTAACAAAGAATAAATATTTCAGCTTTAATACGATCACGAAGTGATCTTATTCAGAATGTTATACAATTCTAATATTCACAATCTTTATATGGAGCAAATCAAATATACTCATATAACATATATGAATGGTAGCAGTTTATCATCATGCTTAATACGATAGAAAAATAGATTCACAACAGATTTTCCTAGTTTCCAACCTCTACACACTGTCTCCGACCAACCCAACACACCATTAAGGACGCTCAATGTCCATCCATCTACACACCGCAATGTGTCAGTTTGACATGTTACAGAATCGCATCATAGATGCTAACACATTTTGTGTTAAACGCCAAATTCAGATTCAATCAGAAAGTGGTCAAACCACTATTTTAGAATAGAATACTTCATTCTTCGTACTTCTCCAATCTAACATATTTAGAACATAGAAATTCATATTACATTCATAGATTTATCAATCAGATATCACTTGTACATTAACAGTAGTTTCTCATTATATCTCAATTCATATCAAACAATAACAGATAATTAATACCAGTCACAACAATGATTACGGTCGTAAAATGAGTTTTTAAACCACAATGAATGTCACACAGCCTGGACACACGACAGTGTCCTTGCCCGTGTGACTCACCCAGGCTAAGCACACGCCCGTGTGCTGGCCCTTGTGGTCCTTAATCCATAAACAGTGTGTTACACGGCTTAAACACATTGTCGTGTCTTATGCCCGTGTAAACCATACACTATTTGCACACGGCTTAGACACACGCCCGTGTGGTCCTATATCGACAAACAGTGAGTTATACAGTCAATCGCACGGTCTGTCACATGCCTGTATGGCTTACATAGCCTGGTCGAACGCTCGTGTGCCTAGCCGTGTGGCGTTGACAGCCACCAATTTTGGCGAGCCAAAACTTGTAAAACTTGATAATCTCATTACGCACCTGATTTGTCTTTGTCGAAAATTGTTTCGGAGACTTTCCAGACCCTAATTAATCATTTCACAACCAAAATTTCACAAATTAATTCTACATTCTTACCACATTAATCTAACATCAACATGTCGAGAATTTCGACATTAACCTCTTCCAATTCATACATTCACCTTGCTCGAGACGTAATATATCGTACTAACACAAAGGGTTAGCGTCTTTTGCGATGTTATTTCATAAACAAGATAGTCAAATGATCAATTAACAACATTCTACCACTTGGTAAACTTACTCTGACTAAACCATTTCGACAACTTTTGTTGACACCACAGAATTTGCATTGAAAGTAGAAAATGATGATACTTACCCTCAATACTCCGATGACCTAACAAAAAGCACAAATTGTCCCAAAATTAGAGAAAATTGAAGTACAAAAGAGTAAATAAAAAAAGAAAGGAAGAAAAAAGAAAAAGTAACGTAAAAGAAGAAAAGAAGAACTTTCAGATTCTTAAAGGTTAACCACATTTTTCCGAAAATAGCCAAAAATAATACCTTCTAACACATACAATGGGATTCGAACTCGGTACCAGACATATTACAGACATATGCTTAGCCAGTGAACCAGCAGGCTCATTCTTGTTACAATAACACAAAAAGTTGAACTTAAGCGGCAAAGCTTGCTTATGGGTTGTTTTAAAAATAATAAAACTTTGATAATGCGATTCGAACCCTAGACTTTAAACACAGAAGCAGAACACAGAACCACAGATACAAAATTCTAATTACTGCAGATTTTTCCTAGTTAAAACTTAAAATTTTAGGGCGTTACACTGTGGCCTCCAACCAGTACTCGGCCACAAAAGGGGCTACTCCAATGACACCCCTAAACAGTTTAGCACCATTAGACCAGAGTAGTTCAGTTACCGACCCTCGATCCCCAACTCTAGAATAGGGTCTAGTGACCTCTCTAATGTCCTCAGCATGGCCTAGGATAGTGCGTCATCCCCAGCCGAGCGACTCTAAGACCCAGTCTCAGTAGCAAGCAAAACCGATATCTCATTCGTTTCTAGATGTGGCATACTACCCAAAGAGGAAGACTCAGCTTGAGCCCCTCTACAGCCCTATCCACGACCATGAGTACCACGTTCGTGAGTTCTATGAGTGCTCATGGTGTAATTCAAGTTTGATCTACATTACAATGTTTTATGCATCAGTTCCAGTTATTTATTAGCAGATATTTTATGCATAAATCATCAGAAGTTTAGTATTGTTTTTAGAGGTTTCAGTCTCTATCTATTCGATTTAGTTTTAGAAAGTACTAACTATAATTTTTTAGAACAGTTTTAACTTAGTTTCAGAAGTACTTATAGGATTGGCGTCGGAGACTCGATGTACCACTTACTTTCTCAAGTTATTGAGGATTTTACAAACCAATTCTTTAAAATCAAAATTTTAGAACCCAAAATTCATAGTCGAGTTTTAGAACCTGGCTCTGATACCACCAAATATAATACCCCAAACCTGACCTAGATGTTATGGTCGAATCTGGTGATGTTACAAGGAATGGGATTTGAAAATCGTGTTGACTTAGTAAACCATCAATATTTTAAATTTATTGAAACCACAGATTAATCAGTTTCCTTACCAAAACTTATTACAGCAGATTTAATTGTTAAAGTTCAAAATCGTAGTCGTGTTTTTTATGAAAATTGTTGTTTACTTAAAAACCGTCATTTTTAATAAAATGATTTTACAAAATGAAACAAATTTTTAAACAATCCAAAAATAAATAGTTAAAAACCAAATAGTCCAATGAGTCCCGAAAGTTACAAACTCTCAAATAAATCTCCAGAAATTAAAATAAACCATAAATACCAATTTTAACAGTTTTACGTTTGAGTAGCCAGCGCTGAGTCTCCACCGCACCGATCCGCCTAAGTCTATGGATTACCTGACAGAACAAAAAAATAGACGTGAGTTTACGAAAACTCAGTGTGTAACCTAATAGAAATAAGCATGCAATGCAAACAGAATCATATGCCCAGTCAAATATAGATTCGGGCTTAGGCCCATTTCAGATACAGATACAGTAAACATGATCAGATAATCGGAATCCTACCCCATCTTCTACACACTATTTTCGACCATCCCAACACACCATGTGGGGTTAAAAACACCCACCCATCCATACACGCCATATTGTGCCATTATGACATGTATCAGATATAGTGCAGCCAAGCTGCCTGATATTTAGCCACAATTACCGTACAATACACTTCCTCCATAAATCAAAAACCCACCCTACAGTCATATAAAGAACAAAGACAAAATACATATATAGAATTAACAGATTATCATGCTTATATATACAGATATTAGTTATGCAATTATCATAGTAATCAGACATGCATATTTATACTCAACTAGTGTTTCAGACTGTCAGGTTATATAGCTTTAGGGTTTAGTTAGCCTTTACTAACCCTATCGAAGGCCCACAGTTGATTGGGATAACCTGTGCGACCCTAGGAGATATTTCAGAAATTTAGGTCCACATGCCTGTGTGGGCCTACACGCCCAGATTATCTTTATCCAAGAATCCACACGCCCGTGTGACATGCCCGTGTGGGCACACATGCTCAACTCAGCCTAGCTCATGTGGGCACACATGCCCAACTCGGCCTAGCCCATGTGGGCTCACACGCCCAACTTGGCCTAGCCCGTGTGGCTCATATTGTCACATTTGAACCACCACACGGCTGTGTGCTGTGTACAACCATACCTTCATCGACCACACAACCGTGTCCTCACACACGGCCTACCATATGAGTGACCATACTCCCGTGTGTCATCGACAGAGTTATTTTTCAGCTTTTCCCAAATCTCATTTTTCTGCCTTTCGAGTATACACCTGGTATTGATTTGATGCGAAAACTATCCCGAGCCTTCCCAAAACCTAAAAGTCGATATATTAGTTCTCAAAATTATTCCTAAAACATGATTAAATCAAAAAATAAAACCAATGATAACTCAAATCAAACGTCTATTGCTTACCCCAACACTCTGAACCTTTCGACTATGATTTCACAAGAGTAGAGCCCAGTTTTTCGCGATTTGTTACTGCCAAAACCCAGAAATTAGACTAACGAAAACAAACCATCAACTTTAGAATGGCACTACACAGGAATCCCTCTCGTAACTCAAGCAAAACTTACCACCACTTAATATACGAAATCCAAGAGCCGAAAGTACTAAGATTAGTGGAAAGATAAAAAAAAGAAAACGAGAAAAGAGAGTTGATAAGATGGTAGAGAAAAACAATTAACGTCAAAATTTGAAAGAATTTTGGGGAAATTGAAAAAAATTGAAAATAGAAAAAATAAGAATAAAAATAATAACAGTTATCCTCAAATCCCTCAAATTACTCCCTAGTAACCCACTAACAACCAACCTCTCAGAATTCCATTCCATCAAGACTCTATCAAGAAATCGAGCAAAAATAATACCCGCGCTCGTGTAAGGATTCGAACATAGGACCTCCAACATACTAACTCCTTTATCACTTGAACCAGCATGCTCATTCAGATATGGATTTACAGACAATTTAATATAAGCCCACCAAACAAGAGTAAGACTTGGATTAAAAATAACAAAATTTGCTAAAGGTAGGGCTTGAACTCAAGACCTTATACACACACCTAGAACACCTAACCACTGAAGCAGATACACATTTGTGTCAGATATTTACAGAAACAAAAAAAAGTCAGGGCGTTACACATGGTGCCATTCTCAATACACGTAGTGGTTCAGTAAGGTTTCATGTTATATATGGAATACTATTGTGGTTGTTTGGAAGTAGATTCTATGGTTTAATTGTTTCATGTTCTTGGTAGGAGAAGTTGCTGAGGTGAATAATATGTTACCAGTGATTTAGGGGTTTCGTAGGACTGTTGTGATCGTTTGGGTAAACGAGTACTCAAAAGGCTAATTTCAAATTTATTAAGGCATATGTTAGTGATTGTGATCGAATGAGTTACTTGGGAATTAGTAAATTGTTACTATTTGGTCATTTAAATGTTGTTTTTAGGTCATGGAATCTCATGGTTGAATTCGTATCAGAAAGTATCTAGGCCGTGTGACGGGCTGTGTGAGCCACACGACCTTGTGCCAGATCATGTGGACTATACAGTCTAAGCTATTTAGGCCGTGTGGGCCACATGGGCGTGTGGGTCACACAGATGTATGTTAGACCGTGTAAGCCACATGGGGCTTTAAGGGCGTGTGGGCAAGTTCGTCCTTGACTAAACCCCCTCCCAAAATAAAACTTGTAATAAAAATAAATTGCTTAATTCTTTATTTCATATTGGGAACCTTTCTCTAGGATTTTAGTAACAAAGGAAAGAGTCCTAATAGAATTCCTAACTTAGAGTTTGTAAGGTAAATAAAAATCCTAATATAATAGGGAGAATAAGTAAAACTAAAACTCTTAATAAATCTAATATAAAAAATAAATTAAATAAATCTAAAACTGCAATTTCTGTCGTTCCTTTTTCATATTCCTTCTCTGATATTGTTTTCCAATAAAAACATCAACATCATTTTAACTTTTCTTTTTATTTCGAGGTGATTTGACACAACACACAGGTTTAAAAACCAAAAGAGGCAAAAAAAATTAAATGAAGGGTTAAAATGAATTTTTTTCTTAAGTTGGAGAGCCTTATTATACAAATAAAAAAACTACTTTTAACCATAAGTTGTTTTGTTGAGAATCTATAATCTTTCAACTGTATCTTTAAGTTTCTCATCCTACTGAGGAAGTATATATATTAATTGTACTAGTAAGTTTCTTCTCTCTTCTATCTTCTGAGCCAACTATATATTTATATATCTTTCAACTGTACCTTTAAGTTCCTATCTCTCCCAATAAAAAATAATACACATTATCATGGGTCGATTCGGTCGTAGCGCAGTTGTAGAGAGAAAAGAAACTAAAGATATAGAAAACCAAAGTCATATGGGAGATGCAATCGCAATGGCAATAACAGGGACAAACCTGGGTCTCTGAGGTATCAAAAATGGTTTTCTATCTTAATTTTATTGATTTTGATGATTTTTCAGATTAGACTTTTATTTTCTTTCTTTAACGATTGAAATAAAATGCTGCTTATCCATTGACTATGTTGGGTACTCGATGAGCCGAACACACCCACTGCAGAGAACCTAGTACTTAGGACTTACAACTAATGTTAGACCAACTCTCTGAAGTAGGTTAACCTTTTACTTTTCTAACTTCTTAATGCACTATAAATCTCAAGCAGCAGAGTCGACCATATATCATTTAGGTGGTAGAATTGATCATTTATCGTTTAGGCGGCAGAAGCAACCAGATAAAAAACCTAACCCAAGTGCACTAAGTGTTTAAAAACCTAAGGCTTAACCGAGACTTAAAATTACAAGAGAAAAAAATACTTTTACTAATACAATACAATTACAATATGATACACAGTTCTCTCTTTTTCATCATTACATGAATGAAAGTTCCTGCCTCTATTTATAGAGTTTAGTGACTATTGGATTGTTGACACATGTTAACATCCTTACCATTAATTTCACAAATATCTAATAACTAGAAGGTTCATGTATAATATCTAGTCTTTTAGATAATATCCTATTTCTTTATTTTATATCTATTCTAGAATCTTCCAAAGAAAATATCTCTTAAAGGATAAGTTTGGTTTTTATCTAGAAGTTGCATTGGCTTTCAACACTGACCTTCATTGCAAATTTCTTTCAATAAATGATTTGCAGATCATACCGAGTACTTCTCTAAACTTCTCAAACTTTGGTCCACTCAGACTATTCATGAATATGTCTGCAACTTGCTTATCTGTCTTTGTTGGTACCATCTTGATCTTTCCTTCAAGGACCTTCTCACGAATATAATGATAGTGCACTTCTATATGTTTTTTTCCTTGCATGAAAGATTGGATTCTATACTAGATGTATGGCTGATAAATTATCGTAGAAAAGCCTTACTTGATAGTTTATTGGCTGATGAAGATCTTCCATCAGTTGTTTCAACCAAGTACTCTCTTGTGTCACTGATGTTATTGACCAATATTCTACTTTGGTGCTTGATAATGACACTATTGGTTGTCTCTTACTGTACCATGATATTGCTCTTGATCCAAGGCTAAAGTTGCACCCAGTTGTTGATTGCCGTGTATCATAGTCTCCAACATAGTCGATATCACAATATCCAACCACCAAACATTCTTTTGTTTTCTTGAATAAAATACCAAAATTAATAGTGTCCTTAACATACCTTAGGATGTGCTGTACTACATCGAGATGAGGCTTCTTAGGATTGCTCATGTATAGATTAGCCACTCTAACTGCGTAAGTTATGTCTAGTTAGCTTATAGAGAGATAGATAAGACTTCCGAAAAACTGTCGATACATAGTTACATCTTCTAAATGTTTTCCTTCATTTGCTCGTAGTTTTATATTGGGATCCATAGGAGTGGAGATAGGCTTGCAGTCAAGCATCCCATACCTTTGTAGAAGATTCTTTGCATATTTCTGTTGACCCAAAAATAATCCTTCCTTCGTGCGCTCTACTTCAAGTCCAAGAAATTGTTTGAGTTCTTCTATTTCCTTCATATGAAATCTAATAGAAAGATTTTCCTTTGTTTGCTAGATTTCCTCGTAATAATCTCCCGTGATGATTAAGTCATCCACATATACTAACACTATGGTTAGTTTTCCTTAATTTGCTTTCACAAATAAACTAGAATATGAAGAAGCAACTGTAAAATCTAAGAATTCACCAATCTTTTTGTACCATGCTCTTGGAGCTTGCTTCAAGCCGTAGAACGCCTTCTTCAGTTTGTAAACTTACTCAGGTTGGATCTTGTTCTCAAAACCTCTTGGTTGCTCCATATAGATGTCATGGTCAAGTTCTCCATGTACGAAAGCATTCTTGACATCCATCTACCATAGCTTCCAAGACTTTCTAATGGCCAATGCTAGCAATACTTGAACAGTTGTGATCTTTGCCATCGGGCTAAATGTTTCTTCATAATCTAGCTCATATTGTTGAGAGAAACCTCGAGCAACAAGTCAAGCCTTATACCTTTCAATTGAGCCATCTGGTCAGGTTTTTACCATGTAAACCCATTTGCAGGATATTGGCTTCACATCTTTTGGCTTTAGCACTAAGTCCAATGTTTGATTTTCTTTTAGTGCCTTAATCTCTTTTTTCATAGTTTTCTGCCACTCAAGGCTTTGTGCTGCTTCTTCATAAGTAAATGGCTCAATAGGTATAGACTCATCTACAATGGCAGTGTTGGTCTAACACCCCAAACCTATCTTGGAGTTATGGCCAGATCAGGAAGTGTTACATAACTTGATTGAAAATTTAGTGTTCGTATAACTTGAAAATCGTCAAAAACTCTTAAAATCCCAGATTTTTTGATGACATATCTTTTTTAGCTATTTTATTGAAATGGTTGTTTACTTATATTTTCAAAAAAATTACAATTTTACAGCAGAAACTCTTAGAACAATGAATTTTTGAAAA
Source organism: Gossypium hirsutum (assembly GCF_007990345.1). Classification (NCBI taxonomy): domain Eukaryota; kingdom Viridiplantae; phylum Streptophyta; class Magnoliopsida; order Malvales; family Malvaceae; genus Gossypium; species Gossypium hirsutum. The sequence goes on from NC_053427.1 coordinate 12,178,774, forward strand.
CACTGTTTATTGTTGAAATTCCTTACTTTTGTAAAAAAAGAAAAACAAATTTTATTGGTAAAATGTTTAAGCAGCATTTTGTACAAAATCAAAATAAAATCTCAAAACCCAAACAGTCCAAAATAGTCCAAATATTACAAATGCTTAAAAACTAAATTAAAATGATTCAAGTGAACATGTTTAATATAACCGAGCTCCCGTGGCACCAACCCACCTAAATCTGAGGATTACCTGGGAATATCAATCAAACAAAAAATAAGTTTTCGAAACTCAGTGTGTAACAAATAGCTCAATCATATAATTTATATCAGAAAAATCTAACAATAACCGAGTTTCAACAAAGAAGTACAGATACAAATATATTTTCCTACCCACATCTGCTACACACCATCTCTGAGCATTCCAACACACCATATGGGGTATGAAACGCCCATCCAACCTTAGACATCACTTAGTGTCGTTAAAATACTTACAGAATAATTGCAACTATGCTGCCAGTATAGTGGGTGAGATATCGCCACTCACAAAACACTTCCTCCACATTTATAACCCATCCCAGATGTAAATCTAAAACAGAACAGAAATCATACTTGCTACGGTTATGCATGCATGATATTACAAATACAAATATTTACAGCATTTATTACGAAGTTTGCTTGTCACATGATAGCTCAAAGATGTGAAAAAATATCAGAATTAATTCTAACAGAGGACCGGATTTCATGTTTTACAATGCATTTAATCACATACCGACCCTGCGGAAGGCCCACAGTCAATCAGGGGGAAGTATACGACCTTAGGGAAAAATTTAGTGTTTTGGGACCACACGGCCTAAATGGCCAGCCCATGTGGCCTACATGCTCGTGTGGTTCACATGGCCCAAATAGCTTAGACCGTGTGTCACACATGGCCTGTCACACAACCGTGTGTCACACATGACCTACCACATGGCCTGACATACGATCGTGTTGCATCAATAGTAAAATTTTTTAGCTTTTGTTGATTGCTGTGTTTCATGTTTTTCAATACACACCTGATTCAATTTTGATGCTAACTCACTTACAAGAATTCCAAAACCACCATGCATAAAAAAACCCACTAATATCAATAATGATTCGAAAAATCTAAATAAGAATTAACCACAACCGAGCTTAAAAAACCTTCACCAAATCCATTTAAACAATTACAGTTAAAAAAACCACACTACGTGAATCCTAAGTTGTTGGAGGAACACCAAGCGTCCATTGATCCTCTCCTAAAAACACACTGATACCATTAAAAAAGAAAACCCAATGTAACAACCCCTTGTTTGATTGAATATAATAGGCAATAAAAGCAGAAAATACTAAGCGTACAATAGACAAATCGATCTCTTACCCAATACTCGAAAACGCATAAGCTTGAAATCACGAGAAAAGAATAAAAAATAAAAAAATGGTAGCACTGCTACAGCAATTAAGAAAAGAAACTTAGAATTGAAGAATCATTTCCTAGGAATAAACAAAGGATGACAAAGAAATGGCAAGAAAACAAAAGAAAAAAAATCTTGATATATACATTTTTGTTACTGGAAACCAACTGAAACACATAAATGGGGATTTGGGGAAAAAGATAGACTTGACTAAGGTAGCAGATTTTTTAGAAGCATTAATCTTCTTTTTTTAAAAAAATTAAAACAAAATGAATACACATCTTAACTACCCGAATACACATCTAACAGATTCTTTGACTTCAAATTAAATTCAAATTCTTCTAACCGCACAAGCCACCAAATGTCAACAAAACAAAAAAAGAAAAAAATTATTTAAATAGCTCATGCATGGATTCGAACTTAGGACCCACAACACACACCTTCAAGGCCCTTAACCATTGGAGTAGATACTTATTTACGATACAATTTAACAAATTAGAACTCATATTTTTTGGGCATTACAACTCTATCCCCTAAAAGAAATTTTGGCCTTGAAATTGACCTGATTCACACAGATGTGGATATTGCTATCGAATCGAGTCTTTAGGTTCCCACGTAGCTTCCTCGGTGCCATGATTCCGCCACAGAACCTTCACCAAAAGGATGGACTTCCTCCTCAAGACCCTAATATCTCGATCCAAAATCTGAACTGACTTCTTCTCAAAAGTCAAATCTGGCCTTACCTCAATCTCCTCAACGAAAATAATATGAGATGGTCAGACCGATACAGCCTCAACATTGAGACGTGAAACACATCATGGATATAGTCCATGTCTAGAGGTAGCTCAACTAATAAGCAACCGGTCTTACACGTTTTAGAATCCAATATGTCTTAATGAACCTAGGGCTCAACTTACCTTTACGTCCAAACTGAAGGACCTTCTTCCATGGAGATACCTTAAGGAAAACATATTCACCCACAGAATACTCAATATCTCACCTCTTTAGATCCAAATAAGATTTATGTCTATCAGAAGCTACCTTAAGACGATCTCGAATCAGTCTAACTTTATCCTCAGTCTCAAAAACCAAGTCAAGACCCAAAACCTGTCGCTCACCCAACTTAGTCCAACACAATGGAATACGACACTTACGACCATACAGAGTCTTTTAAAGTGCCACCTAAATATTGGACTGGAAATTGTTATTATAGGAGAACTCAACTAATGGCATAAACTCCTCCCTACCACCTCAAAAATTGATCACACAACTTCGAAGCAGATCCTCCAGTATCTAAATCACCCTCTCACATTGACCATCAGTTTGAGGATGGAATGCAATACTGAAGTTTAATCTCAAACCTAGAGCCTCATAAAGTTCCCTCCAAGATCGAGAAGTGAGGGGAGGATCTCTATCAGAAATAATCGAGACTATAACCCCATGAAGTCTTACGATCTCATAAACATATAATTGACCAATTTTTGAAAGGAGTAGTCTATCCTAATAGGAATGAAATGAGTAGACTTAGTCAATTGATCCACAATGACCCATATAGAATTCTTCTTAGTAGGTGTTAAGGGCAACCTACTAACGAAGTCCATAGTCACTCGTTCCCATTTCCAAAAGGGAATCTTAATGGGTTAAAGCACACCCGAAGGCAAATTGATGCTCAGCATTACCTTGCTGGCACATTAAACATCAAGGAAAGAAATTCGTTACCTCCTGTTTCAAACTATGCCACCAGTATAAGTCACAGAGATCCCAATCATCTTATTTCTTCCAGGATGCATAGCATAAGGGCTACTATGTGCTTCCCGTAGAATTGGGTACCTTAAATCAGATTCGCTAGACACATAGACCTGACCTTGGAAACATTAAACCATATCACTGTTCAGCCCAAAATCAGATGTATTACCATTCTTAACCTAACGGAACCGCTGAATCAAAGAGTCATCCCCCAACTATTTACCCTGAATTTGCTCAATCCAAGTCGACTTAACTTGCAACTCGGCTAACAAACTCCCATCATCAAACAGACTTAGGCGAGCAAACATTACCTTAAAATCAGACATTGCTCTACGACTAAGAGCATCAGCCACCACGTTAACCTTACCAAGATGATACTCAATAGTGCAGTTGTAATCCTTAAGCAACTTAATCCATCTACGTTGCCTAAGGTTTAACTCCTTCTGAGTAAGGAGATACTTGAGGCTCTTGTGATTAGTGTAAATGATACACCTTTCACCATACAAATAGTGCCTCTAGATTTTTAAAGCAAAAACAACCGCAACCAACTTAAGATCATGTGTAAGATAGTTGCCTTCGTGTGACTTAAGTTGTCAGGATGAATAAGCCACTACCTTATCGCCTTTCATAAGAATGGAACCCAAGCTAACAGGTGATGCTTCACTTTAAACCATAAATTCCTTGCCCGATTCGGCCTATATCAAAATAGGAGCTTGAGTTAAAATGTAACACCCTTACCCGTATTCAACGTCAGAATAGGGTTACAGAGCACTACTAAACATATTAAACAATTACCCATGCATTTCATGTACATTTTCAAATTTCATATAATCATCAATCAATAACATTCATATCATCCCTAATATGAGCCTAAGAGGCTCAAAACATGCATTCGGGGTGGTTTGGGACTAAACTGATATCTTTAGAAACTTTTCAAACACTTAGAATTTTTTTTTCAAAAACAAGGGACACATGCCCGTGTGGCCCGACCGTGTGTCTCACATGGCCAAAGACACGCCCATGTCACAGACAGTGTGGACATTCAAAATGGAATCACATGGTCGTGTCCCAGATTGTATCTGACCCCATGTAACTCTCTGACTTGGGCCACACGGCCAACACACTCACCTTTTTTGCTAGCCCGTGTGCCCTAAAAATGGCCTTACGCACCCTTGTGCCAGGCCGTGTGCTAGGCCGTGCGAAACCTGTAAGGTATACTGACTTATGCCACACGGCCAAGTCACACGCCTGTATGTTGGGGCGTGTGAAGCATACTGACTTGGTTTTTAAATCAACACCAGGGGATACACGGCTGTGTAACCTGACCATGTATCACACATGGTTGAGACACACGCCCGTGTGGACAGAAATAGGCTATTTACCAAGTCGATTTGCCACCCAATTTCTGCACACCTGCACCAAACTCAGTGGCACTAAAACATAGCATATATAAACATTTAACCTAACTTCATTGAAGCATAGTCCATACAATTTCATTACCAACCAATACAAAACACAAATACCACAATATTCCATCGAAATTCATACCAAACTTCACTTTCTCAAATCATCAATATGACTATTTTCAACTATGCATTATTTGGTCTATATTCTCTAGCATATCAATAATTCAAAACTTAACTATTAGATATCTATGATGCTAATTATCTACAAGCATCACCTATCCAACATTCAAAACATCATACAAGCCATATACACACATATATATACATGATTCAAGCATACCAGAATAAGCTAACTCCTATGGCAATATATAAAATCAAACTTAGAACATTTATAGACCAATTCAAATGGCTACATTCATCATTCATTTATGTACCAAAATGACCAAAGTACCTATACATGCCATATACTCAAAATACTTAAATTCAAAAGTACCAAAGTGATAGTAGGATAATGTGACGAAGTCTCCGACGACCCCTGAATCTGAGCTATCTTTGAAATCACTATTAAACACAGTAATATAAAAAGAGTAAGCTTTATAGCTTAGTAAGCTCGTATGAAATAAACTCAATTTGATTATACATATATAATTCAACAAATTGAATATATCAACATGTAAATCATATAAACTAACAAACCTTTCATATATTCAATCATAAGATTATACATGTCCTTCACAAATTTCTTCGATTTAAAGCTTATACGGTTTATATATATACCTGTACCATCTGGTATCAATCCCATACTCAACCACATCTTTCATTTATCCATTTAACCATTCGGAATACTATCAGATATTCAAGAAACCCACACCGTAAGTGCCACATATTTAGCCAAAACTATCTCAATCACGTATCACATATACTACTCACACTAGAGCTATCAACGGGCCTACTCACACAAGCTATCAGTCAAGACGTAGCTACATGGTGTTGCTCACACAAGCTATCAAGTAACCGCAACACATGCCGGTATACTCAGCCACAGGTAAGACGTACAGGACCAGCACCCGGATCATAATATCTCAATAACCACTAATGACATGTCATTCGTATCCTAATCTATTCCTAAGGTTCAACCGAGATTTTTACGTTTTTTGAATCATCGTCAAACATGTGCGTAGTCTCGTATTCACAGTTTATGCAATATCAAAACATTTAAAATACATTTATAACAAAACTTATTACATACGAACTTACCTCAGATGCAAAAATGGCAAAATAGGTCGATCAATCAAGTACTTTTTTTTTCCCCGATCTAGATCCAAATTTCACTTTTCTTGATCTATATATAATCAAATTTAGCTTATTTAATTATCGCTCTATTCAATTTAATCCAAAATACTCATTAAAGCACATTTACACTTTTGCCCCAAGTATTTCACAACTTTTACAATTTAGTCCTTATCTCATAAAAACTCAAATTCATGTAATTTAATACCAACCCATGCTTGCCGAATTTTCCTAGTACACATATTACCCATAATTTTTATTTATTTCACAATTTACCCACAAATTTTTCACATTTCATAATTTAATCCCTAATTTGCATTTTCACTAAAAATCACTTAACAAAACTTGTATAACTTTCATCAAACATTCATAATCTATCACAAATCATTAAAACACATGCTTATTCATCAATGGTAACTTCCTAGATCTTTAACAATTTTCAAAATAGTTCTTGGGCTAGCTAAACCTAGTTGCAACGATCTCAAAAACACATAAATCATTAAAAATCGAGCAATAAAACACTTACATGCATGGATAGCTATAGCCGAATGCTTCAAACCCTTTCCATGAAGTTTTCAAGGTTAATTTTTGGTGGTTAAAACACTTAGGAAGATGACCATTTGTTTCTTTATTATTTTAACTTAAGTTATTTTATAGTTGACTAATTTAACCTTTATTAAAACATTAAAAATTCATATAAATCATGTACAAAAATGTACCTTAATAATGGTCTAATTACAACATACGGACCTCCACTTTAATATTCCATAGCTTTTAAATACCTTTAAATAATAAAATATTAGTTTTACACTTTACGCGATTTAGTCATTTTTATCAGATTAAGCATTCAAATAATAAAATTTCTTAATGAAAATTTCGCACACATATACTATCATGCTGTAGACCCTAAAATAATAATAAAATAATTATTTCAACTTTAGATTTGTGGTTTCAAAATCACTATTTTGATTTGACTAAAAACGGGCTATTACACAAAATGGATTTGAGCTTTTCAAAGCTTGATTGCTGCTCATCAATCCAAATAAATGGTGCGTTCTTACGCAACATCTTAGTCAGAGGATCTGTGATAAGTGAGAGCCCCTTGATAAACCTTCGATAGAAATCTACTAGCCCAAGAAAACTATGGATTTTAGAAACATTCCTAGGTTGTTTCCACTCAAACACAACCTCAATTTTCTTAGGATCAACTTGGATCCCCTCATCAGAAACCACATAACCTAGAAAAGCGACTTCTCTAAGCCAAAACTCACACTTGCTTAACATAGCATAAAGATGCTTCTCACGGAGTATTTGAAAACTACTCTAATATGCCCATCATGATCCTCTTTAGTCTTACAGTATACTAGAATGTCATCGATGAATGCCACGATGAACTGATCCAAAAATGGCTGGAAAACTCCATGAATGCAGCCAAATCATTCGTCAAACCAATGGGCATAACTAGCAACTCCCCATAACGAGTCCTAAAAATGATCTTATAAACATTGACATCCTTAACCTTAAACTAATGGTACCCAGAATGGAGATCTATCATGGATAACATAGAAGCCCAATGAAACTAATCGAACAAATCATTGATCCTCAGAAGTGAGTACTTGTTTTTTATGATCAATTTGTTTAGCTGACGGTAATGTATACACATCCTCATAGTACGATCTTTATTCTTCATAAACAGAACTTGTGCCCCCAACGGAAAGACACTAGGATAAATGAACCTTCGATCGAGGAATTCTTGAAGCTGAGCCTTTAGTTCCAAAATTTCATTCGATTACGATAGGTAGCAATAGACACTAGAGCTGTACTTGGTAGAACCTTGATACCGAACTTAACCTCCCTATCTGGAGGAAAACTAGACAAATTTTCAGGAAAAACATCCAGAAACTCCTTAACTATCCAAAATTTCCCAATAGATGAATCCACAAAAGCCGATTCACATACATTGGCTAAAAATCCCTCGCATCCTTTACAAACCAACTTTTCAGCTATAAGAGCGGAGATCACATTGGATAAGTAATCCTGACGCTCATCGATCATATTCATTTCCACATTATTCTTTGATCTTATGACTACTCTCTTAGTAGCACAATCCAAACTGACCCGATCCTCCACGAGCCAGTCCATAACTAGAACCAAATCAAATTCCCCGAACGACAACTCCATCAGATTAGCCAGAAACCCAATCCCTTGTATCTCCAGCAGTACATTCCTATAAAGCCTATTAATTTGAACTGATTGCCCTAGTGGACTGATCACAGTAATCTTTCCAGAAGTGCTCTCAACAAACATACCCAAATTCACAAAAATAGAACTAGCTATATAGGAGTGTGTTGATCCTATATCTATTAAAGAAAAATAAGGTACAATATGAATGAAGAACGTATCGACGATAACATCTATGGCATCTTTATCCTCGCCACGTAGCTGTAACACCCCAAACTCGGCTTGGACGTTATGGCCGAATCTGCGATGTCACATTGAAATGTGTTTTGAAAGTTCTATTTGAAAAGTCCGTACTATATCAAAACCCTTGTAGTGATATTTTACAAAGCTTTTAGGTATCTTGATCGTTGTTAAAACTCAAGTAGGTTTAGAAAAAAAATAATCATTTCGGGTTGTTATTACACTTTAAAAACAACTTTTGTTGCAGAAGCTTTCTGAAATATGTTGTAATAGCGTGGTGTTTCAAAAAATATTTATCTTTTTGAAAACTCGCGTCCTACTACTAGTAGATATAAATTAAAATAAGTAAACCCAAAATTGAAGTAAAAATTTAAAGAGGCCTTATTACATAGCAAATACCCAAAATAAATAACTTAAAGATTAAAAGTTTAAAGAAGTAGCAAAAGCAGTTGTGTGGCCTCCATCGAGTCCCTCGCAGCATCGACTCACCTAAGGATTACCTGTACAGGAAAGCAGAAGGGTGAGTTTATGAAAAACTCAGTGTATAATCCCTTTACATTAATCAGCCAGACCATAGGCAAAAACAGTTTGGGCTTAAGCCCGTTTCAGTGACAGTCTAGTATCAGTTAGGGCCTTAGCCCAATACAGTATCGGTATCAGTGTGGGCCTTAGCCCAATTCAGTAACAGTAACAGAAATGCAATCAGAAGTCCTACCCATCAATCTTCTACACTCCACTCCGTTCAGCCCTACACTTTATGTGGGGATTAAATCGACCCACCCATCCTTACACTCTAGAATATAGCACCGGTTGCGGCGCTAAACAGTATTTGCAGTAGAGTTGCAAATGCAGTACACTTCCTCCAAATATATCAAACCCACCCCCATGCAATATGTCATGTCATAGTATCATACGTGTATGCAAAAATGTCATGCTCGAATATAGTCATACAATGCAAAAATGTCATGCTCGAATATAGTCATACATATCATAGGGATATGTCAGTCATTTTACCTCATAGGGGTATAACAGTCATTTCATCAGTATGGGGTCTGAGTGTACTTACCGACCCAACAGTAGGTCCATAATCGTCTTGAGCGACCTGTGCAACCTTAACGGTCAAACAGTGAAAATGGGCCTAAAGCCCATAACACGGCTCATGTGGGCCCACACGGCCGTGTGGCCCACAAAGCCCAAAAATGGCCTTGGCCATGTAAACTGCATAGCCTAGCCCAATAATTGTCACACGTTCATGTGGTTCACCCATGTAGGGCCCACGAGCCCATGTGGTCTACACCCCATATCGGCCCAACGTGGCCCAAAATGGCCTAAGCCTATGACACCACTCATGGTTGCCTCCATGATCAAACTCCCACATTTTAGGTGTTCGGATTACTACACGAGCGAGCGCACGCTTGTGTAGTATCAATAATCATGTTTTTTTGGCTTTTGCCGATCTATGTTTATAGCAGTGTGGTTACACACCTGTTTACGAAACGTGCGTCTAGCTCAAGAGTTCCCCAAACCTATATCAACATGATACACTATCAGTCCTTTAATTAATGGGGTTAACAATCCCTTAAATAACTCTTAACCAATCTATAATTTATCACTTGCCTTGAATGAACAAAAGACTCCTCACACTTCAATCGATACCGAAGATTGATTATAGGCTCTTACAAATCATCTGCATCAAATCAAAATCTATTAACCTTTAATAGTAACGTTCGCATAAAAAGTTGAACCAATATATAGCACTTACCAAAATCACAACACCGATTCTAGGGGTGGAAAACAATCGGTCTTCTACCTCAAAAGAAACCCACACCACAGAGGCAAGGCTAGTACCAACACGTCTCTAGCCATAAATTTCAAAAAAGGAATAAGTCCGAAGTAATATTGCTACATAAAGAAAAAGTGTAAGAGGATAAAGAAGAAATAGGCACCAACCGATTATTCAAGGAAGAACTACAAAAATTGAAATAGCTAGAGAGGGAACTAAACAGAAGTCGGCCTAAGTATCCAAATAGAAAGAGAGGGAAGAAGGTATAATCGGTTTAAAGGGAAAGTCGATTGAGAGAAAAGGAGAAGAGAGGAAAAACAAATCAAAACCAAAACTAAAACTCGAACAAGTTTGAGAAAGGGTGTTCAGTCAAACAAAATGAACAAGGGAAAGAATAACTGCTAAAGGGTGTAGAGAAAATAGAGGAGGTCAATCTATAAAACATTGTTGAAGAACAAAACCCGAACGAAAAGTTTCCAAATGGTCACACTTAAAATTCAGCTACCAAACAAAACCACAAAACCAAAGAGAGACAAGAAGCAAAAGAAGCAAAGACTACCGAAAATGGGAAGCAAAACCATACAATTTTTGGCACCAAGAGCCTATGACTGAATTGGCATAGTGGAGTTCCCATAATCGGCAAACTATTCCCACACACCTCAACCACCCATAACTCTTTCCTAAAATCTCTCTACAAGATCCTTAAATCGACCACCATCCAAATCCCCTATTCTTGAGTTCTACTGACACACAGCCTCTCACACGACAGCATGAAAAATAAAACACCTCTTGCGTGCAGCACGACTCGAACACAAGCCTCCTAGCAGTAGTTACATGCCATTATCCCTTGGACCAACAACCTTTTTATGACTTGATTTTCCTACAATTATTTAAGAACCCACTATCTAGAAGCAAGGGTTTTATTCAATTAAAACAAAATTTTTGCTAAAGCTAAATTTTGAACCCAGGACTTCCCACACCCCTTAGGACACTTAACCATTAAAGTCAACAAGCCAATAGGCAACATAACATACAAATTTAATCACTTAAGATTTGGGGTGTTACAATAGCACCTTTTTCGAGTACTCTCTGACCCTTATCCTTATTGTTACCACCTTTGGCTAGACCACAGCCCTTAGGTGGTTGTTGAACTACTCGCTGAGGCTGAACAAATCCAGAAGCTGAAGCTTGTATCTAATCGGAACATTGTAGATAATTATTGATGCGGTGCTCCATTGACGATAAGCTTCTAACCTCCTCCAACACTCACCTGGATGGTGTTTACCACAATCCCTTCACAGCTAAGCCACATTAGGAGCAACTGGAACCTCCACCTTTGAAGGCTCATTAGATCTGACCCATTTCTTATGCCTTTGAGTAGAACTAAAAGGATTCGAACCCCTCTTATTCTTACCCCTCTCACATTCTCTGTTTTCGCTCTCAATACACTTAACCACCTCAGTAATTCTTGCCTTGTCCACCAAGATGGAAAAAACTCGCTTCATCTGCAGAGCTATCAGAACCCTCAAATTATCCCTCAATCATTCCTCGAAGCAAATACACTTATCAAAATTGATTGATACCATCCCACAAGTATATCGGCTCAATTTTAGAAATTCGGCCTCATACTCTGCCATAGTCCTATCTCCTAGAGTAAGGTTGATAAACTCGCATCTACAAGCATCCACATAACATTCCCATACATATTTACTTTAAAAGGTGCTATTAAAATAATCCCACGAAATCTGATCCGGCTGAGTACCCTTCTCAACCGTCAACTACCACTGATACGCCTCATCACGAAGTAGAGATATTGCACCCTTTAATTTCTACTAAGAGGTGCAGTTGATATCATCGTAATCTTCTCTGTGGCCTCTAACCAATATTCGGCCACATTCAGGGCGACTCCAGTGATACCCATAAATAATTCAACACTATTGGACCTGAGTCATTCAGTTACAAACCCACGACTCCCAAAACCAGAATGGGGCCTGGTAACCTTCTCCAAAACTCTCAGCATGGCTTAGGACAACGAGTCATCCCCAACCGAGAAATTTTGAGACTCGGCCTCAAAAGTAGGTGTAGACAGTGTCTCACTCGTATCCACATTAGACATACTACCCAACAAGGACAACTCAGTTCAAGCCTCTCTCCGACGCCTGCCGTGCCATAGGTACCGCGTCCATATGATCCACGAGTACTCATCGTATAATTTATCTACATTACGAGTTTTATGTATCAGTTCCAGTATTTATTTGACAAACATTTTATGCTAAAAAATTTATCAAAAGAAGTTACAGAGATGTTTCAGTCTCTAACTATCACAGTACAATACTAAACATTTCAAATTTTTCTAAACTAAAGTTTATCTAAGTTAGAAGTACTTACAAGATCAGCACTGGAGACTCAATATTTCACATAAATATTTTTTCAAATTAATATAGAAATGAACTTTACTCAGAAAATGATTTTCACAAAAATTTTGAAACCCAAAATTTTATAGCCCGAGTTTTGCAACATGACTCTGATATCACTAAATGTAACACCCCAAACTTGACGTAGGCGTTATGGCCAAATTAGGAAGTGTTACGTAACTTGATCGAAAGTTTAGTGTTTGTATAACTTGAAAATTGTCACAAGCTCTTAAAATCCCATATTATTCGATGACATATCTTATCTAGTTATTTTATTGCAATCATTGTTTGCTTATATTTTCTAAAAACTTACAATTTTATAGCGGAAACTCTTAGAATGTTGACTTTTTGAAAACAATGTTTATTGTTGAAATCTATTACTTTTGCGAAAATTTTTTTTTTATCAATAAAACGTTTAAGTGGCATTTTGTGCAAAACAAAAATAAAATCTCAAAACCCAAACAGTTCAAAATAGTCCAAATATTAAAAACGCTTAAAAACCAAATTAAAATGATTTAAATGAACATGTTTAATATAACTGAGCTCCCGTGGCACCGGCACGCCTATGTTTGAGGATTACCTGGAAATATCAGTCAAACAAAAAGTGAGTTTTTAAAACTCAGTGTGTAACAAATAGCTCAAACATATAATTTATATCAAACAAATCTAATAGTAATCGAGTTTTAATAGAACAGTAGAGATACATATATATTTTCCTACCCCTATCCGTTCCATACCATCTGCGATCATCCCAACACACCATATTAGGTACGAAACACCCATCCAACCCTACACACCACTTACAGCATGTTTGGTTCAGTGTAATGGCAGAGCCATTACAACCCTATTCCGTGGGCCCACCCAAAACACTTGTTTGGTTTAATGGAATGCCCTATTACGTATTTATTCCATTAAGCGCCTTTACTATTTCTATTCTGTTTCCTTAGCACTGATTACTGATTCGGTGTTTAAGAAAACGCTCCCTACAAAGACGCTTCCCACTTTGCCCTCTCCCCCTCTCCCACTTTCTCACCGGAAAAAAGCAGACGGACAATCCTTCATCGCAGGGTCAGGTAAAACATTTTCTCCCTCTGTTCCTTTCATATTCCTCTCTTCCAATTTTTCTGCCCTCTTTTTTCTGTTTTCTTTTTGTTTCTCTCAATATCATTTTTCTTTTCCTCTCTTCCATTTCTTTTTCTTGATCTATAAAATTCCATTTATTGTTGGAAAGAGCAAGAGGGTTCTTAGAGGGGGAATTGAAATCTAAATCGAAAATCGAAAATGTTGAGGGTAAATTGAGTGATAAACCGGGCACGGGCTTTGATTTCAAATTGTCAATACCTCCTAAGACATGACCCAAAGATTTCCCCTTCACCTCCTCAACAGTTTACTTCAAAATCATCCATTCACTTCTTCGATATTTACACGGCAATTCCTCTATCTCCCCTTTTTTAACTCTAAAATATTTGATGTTTTAAGTTATAGTTCTTTTTAACTTTTTGTCTTGTGTGTGCAGCTTGCAAGCAAGGAAAAAATCGAGAAAGAATGAGTAAGACTGTAAGTTTAAGCTTTGTTTGTTTATTGAAATTTTGTTATGTGCTCTTTTTTCTATGAAATTTAATATAAATAATTGTTTTAATTTGATTTAGGGCAGTGCTGATGAATTGAATAGAGGATATTTTGATGATATGTCTGAGCTAAAACAACATGGTGGTAAGGTATTAACTGATTTGTTCTTTTTATATACATATAGGATATATTATTTGCAAATCTATTCAAATTAGTTGAATTGCAACTGATTTCTGAGTAAAATTAATGTTACTTTCTGTAAACATTTTAATTGTTAGTTTTTTTTCCTGGCAAATTGCATTGGTAAATAAGATTCTAATTCCCGAAATTACAGCCAGGTAGTTTCATGCCGTGGATGTTATATATTCTGATGGTAAAAAATCAAAGCTACCGATTGTTTTTTATGCTAGCAAGTTGGCTGTCCCTGAAGCATCTTTAGATTTAGAGCAAACTCTCAGGTATGGTTTCCTTTTTCTATGTTTGTTTTGGATTAAATTTATGTATTTCTTGATGATGTTATAAATCTTCCATTTTTATCATGATAAGAGAATGTTGAATAGATAGTGCATTGCTTTAAAATTGTGATAAGAAGCATATCAGCGACTCCATGGCAATGGAGGGGTTAGCACTAAATTGTAATCATGAAAACAACAAAAACATGAGAAACACAAGATTTTGTTGGTTGCTAACTTTTCTTTTCTCTTGTTTCTGGTTATTGTTATTGATGATGCATTTTAACTCCTTTTCCTGACTTGTCAGGCTATGGTCGATTCTTAGGGCAAGCCTTTTTATGACGCCTTTAGTGAGTCCGAGAGCGTGCAGCTATATGAAGTTCTATATTTTTTCTATTTAACTTTTCATTCCTTTTTGGCATGTGTGGTGAATCAACTATTCTCAGTTTTCTATTCCTAGAAAGAACTTATAGTTACATGCATCTGTAGTCAATAACAATAACAAACAAATAAAACAGCGAACAAGAATAAAAGATAACCATGCTACTACGATAAATCATATTACTTGAGACACAAAAATGTCTGAACCATTTTTAGAGGTTGATGTGAAGTTGAATCTATTTCTTGAGGTTGTTATCTTATTGGCTTCAAAGATCATGATAGTTACCTGGATATTTAACTTCAATTCTGCCCCATGACAAAACATTGTTCTTTTGGGTTGTCCAAAATATCCATCTGTATATGTTTTTGCCTTCCAAAATAATATGAAATTGTTAAGTTTTGCAGTTCCTTTTAGGTTTATTAAATTTCAAAATTTTCAGGCTCCTGGTGCGTTACCTAAATTTGAGAGCCCCTTTGACTAGATAGTTCTGGCTCATATGATTTGATTTATATTTTACTTCTGTATAATCTTGATTCTAGTCATATTTTTTAGAATGTCAGCATGATAATGTGATTGTATTTCTGTTCTAGTATGTTAACGTGTTTAATTATCTCATCTTTCTAGCTATTTAGGCAATGGTTTTTTATTTTACTTTGACAACATTATGGATGAGGTTGATTTTGTAAACAAATTTACACGCGACCTTTTATTTTATTGCCAACTTCAGCCGTTGAGGGTCCGGAAAATATGTAAGTATATCTTGTTTAATTGCAGCATACAAATGCTAGGGTTATGTGTATGTATCCTATCTTATCCATTTGCACATTTATCTTTTGGGGCTTGCAAGATTTGAGGAGCCTCTCTAACTATACTATTATTTCATTATTTTAGTATATTCATTTAATATATATTGAAGGATAATTAGTATGGTTGATTAAATCGTATTACATAGTGTCTGACACAAACTTAATCCTCTACCTCAAATATTGTTATTAGTACGGGAGGGGGGATTTTCATTTTCACTCTCTAATTTTTCCATGCATATATTATAAAATGGATTTTTTATTAATACAGAATGATACAAGCTCTACTAGATAGACTTGTTCCTTTGCTTCTTCCGCAATTACAGCAACTGGGTTCAACTCCAAAAGTAGCTGATAAATTAGCTTCTTTGTTCATATAAGCTAGTAAGGCTTTCACCCGTTAAATGTTTTATTTTCCCTAATTTGTGTTTCTTTGTCTCAGTTAAGTCCATGATGATAAACCATATTCTTTTTAATCTGAATCAATGGCAATCGTTTTTAATCTGAGAAAAAAGTAAGGAGGGGAGGGGGGAATAGCATATTCAGACATATTGGCTGGGGCTGGCTATTTAACAAATTAACGATCATATTCGCCAAATGTAGCTGTACTTTATTCTGTCAGATTAAAGTGATGTAATGAAGGATGTTAACCTGCCGCTGCTAGCAATAGTATTTGTTTTAATTACCTTAAATAATGATTTTCTTTTCTTGGATGTTCTAACCTTGCCTTTGTGTTAAATTACTAATATCAGATAAACTAGCAAAGGCAAGGCCGAGTAATTCAATAAATTTGATATTTCAGCAGAGAAGGCATTGTTGAGATTCAGCAGAAAAGGCATTGTTGAGATTCGCAAACTCAATAAATTTTGACATCTTTGGTTAGAAAGAGTTGGAATCTTTATCGCAATATGGGTTAAGTTTTAACATTATTTTATTATGATTTCGGATTGTCCCCAATTGGTCTCTTTGGAAATAGAGGAGATATTGCAACTTGACAAGATTCCGAGTGTTGAATATATACAAATAAAATGTTTATGCCTTTTCTTTTCGATGCTTCAGTGATCCTAATACCAATGGATAAGTAGAAAAATAAAAATTTCAGACTATTTCTATAGTTTTATTATGTTGGTACCAAATTTCAAACTATTTAAACAAATGTTTCAGCAATACTAATACCAATGGTGTACAAGTAGAAAAATAAAAAGATAACACTTTTTCTTTTCGGTGCTTTGTGCCTTTTTCTTTTTAATAAAAAATTCATGTTTAATACAATTTATCAATTTTAGATAATAACACAGATAAAAAAATTATATAAAAAATTATGTAAATAACAAATGAAACTTTAGTTCAAACCATAAATTTGGGATTAATTTATAAGAAGATAATGACACAAGTTATTATGGTCCAAATGAAATTTTAGATGATACCATAAAATTGAGATTAATTTATAGGAAGATTAATTTATAGAAGATAATTAAATTATTTGTTTCACTAATGATATTCTTAAATTATTTGTTTCACTAATGATATTCTAACACATTAAATATGCATTGTAGTTTAAAAATAATAAAATAATTATATATTATTTTTTAATATTATATATTATGATTTTTATTCATTCATATTTTAATAATAATTATATTAAGAATGTTATTAAATTATATATTATTATCTTTATTAAATTATTTTTAATAATAATTATATTAAAGTATGATTAAATTATTTATTATTTATTATTAAATTATATTTAATAATAATCCTATTATAAATTAATAACAATAACAATAATCATCTACCTAAAAAAATTCTGCTAAGGGTATTCTGGTCATTTTAGTTTTTTTTTCCTTATGCTATTACAATATCATTCCATTCAACCAAACACAAGAATACTATTACAGTTCTATTCCATTCCATTCAACCAAACAGTTGAATTACTGATTACAATTCAATTACAGCCCTATTCCATTACAGTGAACCAAACGTACCCTTAATGTCATTAAGACACTTACAGAATAATTGCAGCTATGCTGCCAATATAGTGGGTCATCAACAAAATCATTTCCTAAGTTTTCACAAATCGGCTTAAACTACCCTCCCAAAGTGTATAAGTTAGAACCAAAGTGCGTTTCTTCTAGGCCGCATGATCCATGACAATATCTTGATTGCCTAAGAGTTGTTACATTATCTCCAAAGCTCTAAGAATGGCCCGAACAAAGGTTTTGTTATTAAGCTTGATATGAGCAAAGCCTACGGCTGTGTTGAGTGGAATTTTCTTAAAACAGTCATGAAACGGTTGGGATATTCAGAGGCTTGGGTTGGAAAATTTATGAGTTGTGTCCAGTCGGTTCATTATACGATTAAATGCAATATGGTCCTTCCTGAGATCATCGTTCTCGAGCTGGGTCTTAGACAAGGGGACCCCTTCTCCCCTTACATTTTTTTTGTATGGAGGCCCTCTCGAGAATTTTGATTCATGCTCAAAGTAATAACATGATTAGAGGCATTCGGGCTAGTATTAATGTCCCTCGTATCAATCATCTTTTTTTCGCTGACGATGCCGTTCTTTTTGTTCAAAATGAAAAGAAGGATGTTGAGGTGGTCATTCACCTTCTCTTTCAGTGCAAGTTGAGATATCTCATGACAAATAAATTTCACCTTAGTGAAATATAGAGAAATGGTTAAGTTCCCTTGTGAAATACCTGCGAGCTCATTTTCTAGGAACTGGAGGCGTACTTCATTCTTCTTCGAAAATAATTTGGCGAAAGTTTCTTAGGCTGCCTTTGGTGTCTTATCGTCACGAATATGCTCCAAAAGGTCCTTTTCAATTGTGGTCTTCAATACAAATAAATCCTCTCCAGCCTTGATGTTCTATTTTCTCAAGGCTTCAATGTTTTCCTTCGTTGGAGGAGTTGTGTCAGTGCCAACAACTATTTCCCACAAAGGATAACCTTGTAGGTGGAACTCTATGCAAGTTCGTCAGTAGCCATAGTTATGGTTATTGAGCTTTTTGATTTCGCTGCTCGCACTTGCAAGATCTACCATGGTGATTGAGGCCTGTCGTCAAGTAAACTTGGTTCTAGACCAATAAGCTTCACAGTCCCTGACTATGTACTGGTAGAGTCTCCCTTTAGTGCCTTTATGCCACACCAACCAATGTAAGCGTACAACCTTATCGAAGATTCCTCCACCAGTTTAGTCCTAGATCGCTTACTCTGATACCACTTGTTGGGAACTCAATGAGCTCAACACACCCACTACACAGGACCTAAGCCCTACAACTAATGTTACACCAATTCTATGAAGTTAGCTAACCTCTTACATTTTTAAATTCTTAGTACACTATAATACTCAGGCAGTAAAGTCGACCATATATCATTTAGGTGACAAAGCCGACCATATATCGTTCAAGCGGCAGAGTCAACCATATATAAAAGCTAATACAAGTGTACAAGTGTTTAAAAACCTAAGGCTTAATCAAGACTTACAATTACAAGAGAAGAGATACAATATAATTACAATATGATACACACTTCTCTCTTTTTCATCATCACATGAATGGAAGCTCTTACCCCTATTTATAGAGCTTAGTGACTATTGGATTGTTAACACATGTCAACATCCTTATCATTAATTTCACAAATATTTAATGACTAGAATGTTCATGTATAATATCTAGTCTTCTATATAATATTCTATTTCTTTATTTTATATATATATTCTAGAATCTTCCAAAGAAAATATCTCTTAAAGGATAAGTTTGATTTTTATCTAGAAGTTGCATTGGCTTTCAACAGATTTTGTTAAATTTTTTTGTAAGTTTGATTATTTGCTTTAGTTTTCTTATTGTTTAGTTTCTTGAGTTTTTTATTTTGGTAAATAAAACGTTGTCATATTCAAGAACTTTGTTGCGAACTTTTTCTTTTCTTTGGCTTATGTAATGTTGACTTGTTTCTTACTGTATTGTGAATCTAATTTTTTTCTTGGTGAATGAGATTAAGCAAATATAAGTAGGGGCTTTCAAATGGTTAATCGATCGGTTAACCAAATCAAACTACCAATAATCGAATTTACCATACCAAAATTTTTCCAAAAAAGTAACTGAATTGAAATATTTCTGTTAATTTAATTTGTTAACCGAATTAACTAAAATTTATATATTTTAATTTTTTGTTAAAAAAGTATAAAATATATCAAAATTAACCGAATTAGCTGATTTAACTGAAAGTAACCGAATTAGTCGATTTAATTGAAATTAACTGATATAGTCGATTTATCTGAAATTAACCGATTTTTAAGTATTGAAACACTACATAATTAAAAAAAAACTATATAAGTCTTGAAATTAACACTTAATTAAAATGTAAGTCTTTAATATTCTCCATTTTCTTCCATTTCTTCTTCCAAAAGATCTTCATTTGCATTATACCTACAAAAAATAATTGATTCATGTATACTCCTACTCAAGGGTTAGTACACAACATGATTAAAAGGTTGCATATATTTTATGTAGTATAAGAGAGAAAGTGTAAGGAAAAATAAAGGGGAGGACTTGTGAAATTGTCTTTGGTTGGCAAATTAAAGATTAAAACAAAATGGATACAATGAACACCAAATTTGTATTCTTGTTTAGAGTTGATCAGGGGGAATTGAGTTGCATCAATTCTGGCTTTTACACCAGAGCTAACTCAGGGTATGTTGTCGACTTCCATACTCTTTCAATTCATTATTTCCTTTTTTTACATATATTAAAAAATAAGAAGAAATAATATTATATATACTATGTAGAAATCAATCCAACAACATTAAAATCTGGCAAGAGTAGTTCACATTCTATAATAATTTAAAAAAAAAGCTAAATTATCATGTCCTCACAAATTGAAAAAAGAATCAATGGCCAACAATTTATAATTATGAAAAAAATAAAACATTTATGCTTATGTCATCCAAGCTCCTATGTTCTTCCTTAAAAAGAATTAGTTTTCGTTTTAAAAAAAAATTAATTTCATAAGATTATTATGCATTATATATAAAACACCGAAACAAACCTTTAACAGTTTTATTTTAACAAAAATAATATTTTACTCCATACTGCTACGGATCGATTTATTGAAAAATAATGCATGCAATATCTTCGACTTTTTTGGTCTATGATACATCTACTGCTTAATTGTTATGATAGACGGTAGACATTGACTTTAATAAGGGAAAAAATGCCAATATTTTTATAAGAAAAATGGTTCAAGAAACTTAAGAAGGTATGGTATTGGAATTGGCTGCTGATGGAATTTTAGAAAAAAGGTTTTTTGGTTGTTCCTGATAGGTCTAGGCAATATGGAAGGACTTACAGACAAATTTAATGGGAATAAGCATTCACAAACACAAACAACATTGCTGGGTAATTTCAAATATCTATCCTCTAATCCTTTCTACTCAATTACATTCACAAACACACGTTGAGAACAAAGAAGCAGCAGTAGAATTGCAAAAATATTCAAAAATGAAATTTTTGAAATAAAAAAAGAAGCAATAGAAAAATCCATTTCAATGAAAACAAAAATAATACACCTTTGACAAAAAACACCTGAAAACTCCAAGGTGAGTGTCGGATGATGGTGAGTGAAATTGAAATCGAAGGTACGTCACCGACCACTGCGTTGGGTTAGAGATTTTGGGTGAGATGAAATCTATGGTAAACAAAAATCGAACGATGATGGTGACCTGCTGTATGTCAGACGGTGTGACTGGTGGATGCCGTACGGTACTGACTAGCAGTAGGGATTTTGGGACTTGGGAGATTTTAGACTATGGATTTTCAATTTAGGGTTAACAATTTTTGAGTCGGTAAGATTTGAGTGTACCATGTGCATTATTTTTAGGCTTAGTAGGAATTAGAATTTTTATGTTTTCTGATTTTTTGTTTGATTCAATGGGTTGTGTTTATTTTAGGAGGAGTGGGCTGGTGTCCGTGTGAGTGAGTTGACTGGTTTATTTTTGGAGTGGGTTAGTGTTTGGGGCTTGGGTTTGGGTGGGTAGTGGCCTAGTGGGTTAATATATAATATTAATTATTAAGTTCAATAAATTTGGTTAATTAACCGTTAACTAAACTTTTAAAAAATTATTAACCGACCTCCAATCGAATTAGATCGGTTAACTGACCAATTTACAGAATTATTTCAGCTTGGTTAGTTAAATCGATTTTAACCGAAATTTGTACACCCTTAAATATAAGCAAAGATTAAATAAATATAGGGATCGTGCTTTAAAATTTAACTGATATTTTAATCGGTATGTGAGGTGGACGAAGATATGGAAGATATCAACACTTAATGTGATTCATCTAAGTGTCAAATTCACATATACAAACTAACTATTTGACTAATTCCAAGTTACCAATTCAATCATCTAAGTGTCAAACATTTATCATTCATGTATCAAAAAGGAGATTATACACCAATTCAATTAGCTAAATCATAAAAAATTATCATTAAAATCAAGTAGCATATCATACCATATCATCAACTTAAGATTAAGGTATGCAACTCTATTTCTTTTTCGATCATTTTATATACTAATAATTCAATTCCAAATTGAATCCATTGATTCGTCATGTTTTCAAATTGGCCCTCAGGGCTCGTATAGCGAGTTCGTATGAACTTTCACATGCTATCAATATTCATATATTGTAATTTGCATTCGTATCATCATATATTTATCAATCCAATTCATATGTTATTTATTCAATTTACATTTTATAACCATATTAACCTGACTCAGACTCGAACAGATACACGGATTACAACCAACACACCAATTTGCCACCCAGTGCCTCATCAGAACTTTTGAAGTATATAGATTGCACCCCGTGCTCATCGATATAACTGATGTAAAAGTTGTGCCCAACATTCATCCGAACGTCTGAAGGAAAATGCGCCGGCGCTCATCGAAAAATAGCCGAAGTAATTCGTACTCAATCTATCCTATGGCATGCCAACTATATCTAACTCTGCCAAAAGTATAACATCACAAAGTATATAAGGTTAGATGAAATAAATAACTAATGAACGAATTAGGCTAGACGGTTAAGTAGTTAGTGTTCCTAAGAGATCTTAGGTTCTATCAGTCCTCTCCTATTTCTTTTCTTTTCATTTTTAGTAAACAAGGATGAAAGTCACTCTAAAATAAATATTAAATGGAGTAGAAACTTAACAAGTATGGGCAGTAGCCCAATGGTTAAGCACTCTTCTCCTCCCTTGTGACCACCTCCAGACGTACAAATGTCTAGAGTGTGAATACTGTGACTATATATATGGAAATGAGGCAGTGTCTGCAAGTATATAGATTAGGTTGTAATATTGTTTTTACAATGAAATAGATAAGTACTCTAAGAATCATACCCAAAGGAGGCGAGTGCTAAACTAACTTTAACCTAAACACAAATAAATCTAATTAATAATTTAGATAAATTATATTACGAATAAACATAAATAATGATTTTTGGGTTTTATAAATAAAAAATAACGTAAATAAAAAAGAACTTTGGAAAACCAACTTATAAACTTAATCAAATCTAGGCATGAGCGATTAGTTCGCTTTGGTGATCTTAACTAATTCTTATTTTAGGGTTCTATTCAATAAACTAGTCATTACCCTAGCAAGATCTTTTGATCTTCCATTAAACTAATGAGTCGGCAAGAACTACTTATCTTTCGACCTCACAGTCCAGACTGGCTTGGGGCTAAAGTGCTCACGGATAGGCCATACCAATTTCTGGTTAATTCCCACCTAAATTACTTCATATGATTGTCAAACCTAGGGTTTAAGTTTTTCTTCTCCCAAATAGTTGATTCGTTAAGAAAACCTTACATAGTTATCAGTTAATCGCACCTCCACTCACTACTCCCCCATAAGAGGATTAATTCCTCATGAAATTTTTAGACATCATAAACTTATAATAAAAGATATGCATATAGATTAAGACAAGAATAGAGTTTAGAAAATCCTAATTTGTATTCAATAATTGAAGCACTGAAATCCTCAAGAGTTGATCTTTTTTACACAGTGAATTCTCCAAAGAACCCAAAAAGAAAAGAACTAAAAATAAACCTAAACCTAAGATAAAGGAAAAATTGAAAAGTAAATTATAAAAAAAAATTAAAAGTATGAAAATCTGTCCCCTAATGAGTGTTTTAAGAGCTTATTTATAGAGTTAGGGTTGTTGTCATCCTCAACCAAAGGTTAATTAAAGTTCTCGTGTTAAATTTTCATTATGCAGACCAAAATGCTGCTACCTCATAAGTGTCTCTCGTACAAGGCCGATGTCGCAAAACCTTAGTGCTCGTGTCGTGACATCGAAGGCAGTATGCATGGTTTAGGGGTGTGACGTAACATCCAATGGCTGTGTCCCGACACCAAAGGCAGTATTGTAATTCTGGAATTTTACTTCCTATGTTGCAGCATTGAGCTCCCCGTGTTGTAACACAATGACTAGTGTTGATTTCTTATGCCCTTGAATGGTCTCTTGCATACTCACTAAGTACATTAGCTCACCTTTAGGCTTCACTCGGCCCCTAGGGTCAATAAAAGAATCAAAATACACTTTTTATTAGATTTAAACTATGATATGGAAACCTAACTAAAAATATAATAAAAATACTTATATTAAAGCTCCTCAAGTACGAAAACTAGTTTTTGTTACACCGAATTACGATAGAACAAACTCCCTCATACTTAAGTAATTGCTTGTCCTCAAGCAAAGCAAAATAAAAATAGAAAATTATAAGATGATCCTTGAGCAAGTATAGTTCAAACATTGGTTTCGGAGTACATAACTAGATATTTTCATATTTACACATAACCTTGACATGAAATATAAATGAGTTACCACTTTTAATATCAATGTAATGCCCCAAAACCTGGCCTAGAAGGTTAGACCGAATCACGAAGGTCACATTGATCACCAAAGTGACCTGAAAACATTTTTAGTTTAACAAATTACATTACAAAACTGTATTTAAGTCACGTAAAAGCGCTCAGAAATAAAATCCCAAAATTCCAAAAAAGTTCATTTTAATTAACACTTACGTGCATATAACACAAGATTTCGTACCACGATTTTCAAATCAGTACTTACAGTCCAAAACCATTTATTTAAAAATCTGAATTTAAGAAAATGCTTTAATAGCTTGTTTAAAACGTAACGCTTCTGAGACCTCCACATATTGAGTCTAGCTACAGAAATCGAGAATGTACCTAAAAGGGGAAACACTAAGGGGGTGAGCTATACGAGCTCAATGTGAGTTCGAGACATGATCAATAATAGAATTACAGACTGAAATTCCAGATAACAGTATAACAGTGAAACATACTTAAGCAAAACACTTATCGTCACACACAGTATTTCCAAACGTCATTACACACAAGAACAATCACAAATGATAAGTCAGATAGACAGAATGCAGACAAACAAACTTACACACAAACACTTAAATAGATGCTTATGAATGCAGTCAAGTAGTGAAAACCTACCCATCCAGCCAAAACACCTCACCGTTCCCCCATCACATCCTAATAGAGCTATTTAAGCTCATCCAACCAAACACACCGGATAGGACCTCGAAAGGGCCATCCAACCCTACACACCATGTATGTGGACTAAGCCACTCAAATAATAATATGCAACAAAGCTCACGTATCTGCAGTACAGTGCATTGCGGTAAACCATTTTATAGACATGTTGTAGTTTAAATTGCCAGATCAGATAATAGTATGCAGCAAAGCTAACCTAAATGTTGTACAGTGCGGTAAACCGCTGTACCGATAAATGTAATTAAACTACCATATCAGATCAGAATCAGTCTTTCTTCTTTTCACAACCAAACCCCAAATAATTTTATGCAAAAGTATGTATGCAGACAGACGTACAGAATCAAAATACAAAATTTCTAGATAGTTATTTGGACACAAAACTCACATCTAGACAATCAATCACAGAATTCTCGTGCAGCCACAAAATGCGCATCACATACAAACTCCCACACACCAATCAAACAGATTTAGAAATATGTACACACACTATCCCAAATTTTGAAACAATTTAATAAAAACATCGAATAACCCTCAACGAGTTTCTTACACAAAGTTGTAACAACAAAAACACACAAGTCAAAGCTGAAACAAAGTCCCAACCACTCTTACTAAGACTTAGCTAAGAGTCAGAACCAACAGAAACACAATCAAGCTTGAAATCAACACAAATAAAAAATCAGCAAAAAAAGGCAACACAGCCGTGTGGAAATACCTAGGCCTTGTGGGGGTCAACATGCCTATGTGGAGGGGAACACGCTCGTATAACCTAGGGACATGGCCGTGTAACTGATAAACCATAATTTATACATGTTTTTATCCCATGCTTAACATATTTTTTGGATGAATTATCCTTAGATTTGGTGAATTCGATGCTCCTAATCCTTTATCTTCATATTTTATACTTAGGAGAGCATAGGAGGGAAAAAAGAGCGAGAAGCGAGCCAAAAACGGAGAAAATAGACCCACATGGGAAATCAACACGGCCTGGACTTCCTCACACGGGTAAGCCACACGGTCGTGTCCATTTGAAAGGATCGAAGCGTGACTTACACGGTAGACTACACGCCCGTGCCTATTTAACAGCCTTGACCACGGTCTGGTCCTGTCGAGCCTAAGTATAGTCCTATTCGAAAAAGGCCACTTTCGAGGGCTCTTAGGCATTCTGAAGCCTATTTAAACACCTGAGGAGGCACTTAGGAGGACACACAGAGTAGGAGGTAAGTAATTACTTAAGGAAAGCTAATTGATCCATCTTAGAAGCCGGATTCATTGTCAAGACTGAAGATGTCCCTTCATTTTCCTTTAGGAGTTTTGGGTTTTCTTTATGTTTTATTATCTTTATTCTTTTGAGATGTTTTCTTTCATAATTATGAATTAAGCCCCCTAAATACTTAAGGAGAATGAAACCTAAGATGGATCTTGTTGTTATTATCTGAATTGTATGATAAATATTTGACTTGTTCTTAATTATGTGTTCTTAATTCTTGTTTTAATATTCCAGGATATTGATTCAAGTTAATGCACTTATTCAGAGGGGCAAAAGTCCCTGTCTAAGAGTAAATTTATCATAATTAAGCGGATTTGATTGCATGCCTAGAGATAGGGTGACAAGATTTTGTCGGATTAGGGTGAAACCTAATAAGGGAGTCCATAGATCGAGTTAATGCAACACTAGGGTTTTAATTAGAAAGAGATTTCAATTAATCAACCTAGGGTTAGACGTTATTAGTCTCGAGAGAGATAATAATACAACTTAGGGATTTCTACGGATCAAGTCAAATGAATAAATCGTTTGATTCAGAGTTAAATAACAAGTGAAGTCTAGGTGGAGTTTTCCTTGGGTATTGTCTTAATCAATCGAGTTTTCCCAAAAGCTTTTCCCCAATTTTCTCTCTGTGCACCCTTAGTTTAGTTAATTAGTTTAGACAAACAAATCCCTTAATTTTTAGGCTAGATAATAAAAAGAAAGTAATTACTAGTACTCTTGGTTCCTTTGGGTTCGACAATTCGGTCTTGCTAAAGCTATACTATTATTCGATAGGTACACTTGCCTTCATCGTGATAATAGTTAGTTTCACGAACGATCATTTATAAATTATTTAAAACTTGTCGCGAATATCACGAATCAAGTTTTTGGTGCCGTTGTTGGGGAACTAAGATATTAGGAACACTCGATTTTTATTACTTTAGCCATTTTACTTTATTTGCAATTTAATTTTTTATTTTCTTTTCTAATTTTTCTTTTATTTGCTCCTGGCAGGTTTTTATAGTGTATGACTAGAAGAAATTCATCAGGACCATTGCTGTTTGATAGTGAGATCGATCGCATAGTTCGTAGAAACTGAAGAGAAATAAGGCGAAGCTTAAGATACACAGAGGAAGAGTAAGAGGACGATACTTCAACCACAACCGAGGAGATGGCTGAAAACCAGGAAAATCGCTACCTCCTACGATTGCCGCTGATCCAGGAAATCAGAATGCTGCTCTACGCACTATGTATGATTATGCTAAACCTACTTTTATAGGAACTGAGTTAAGTATAGTTAGGCTGCTGTTGCTGCAAATAATTTTGAACTGAAACCTAACACAATTCAAATGATACAACAATTTGTTTAGTTTGATGGTTCGCAGGATGAGGATCAAAACAACCACTTGGCAAATTTTCTAGAGTTTTACGATGCATTTAAAATCAATGGCATTACAAAGCTAAACAGTGGTTGAACTCGTTACCACGAGGGTCAATCACTACTTGGGAAGAAATGACCAAAAAATTTTTATTAAAATATTTTCCGCCAGCTAAAATAGCCAAATTACGTAATGATATCTCTTCTTTTGTGCAGATGGATTTAGAAACACTCTATGATGCATGAGAGAGATAAAAGGACCTTTTAATAGGATGCCCTCACCATGGGTTACCACTCTGGCTACAGGTTCAAACGTTTCACAATGTCCTGAATCCTTCGACTAGACAAATAATTGACGCAGCTGCTGGTGGAACTATCAATAATAAGACACCTGAGGATGCTTATGAATTTATAGAAGAGATTTCACTGAATAATTATCAGTGGCAAGTCATGACGACAAAGCTAACGAAAACAACTGGCGTTTTTAACGTCGACTCGGTCACCATGCTCTCTAACCAGGTAGAACTTTTGAATAGAAAAATTGACGATTTTCTTGGTTCTTCACAGGTTCACCCTGTAATGCAATGCAATGCAAGTGGATGAGGATTGAGCAATTCAGAATACCCACCCTATGGCCACAACATGGAAAACGAGAAATTAAATTATATGGGTAATAATCCTCGACCTCAAAATAATCCTTATAGTAACACTTACAATGCAGGATGGAGGAACCACCCAAATTTCTCATGGGGAGGCCAAGGGAATCAGAGATCACCACCATCTCCAGGTTTCCAACAACAACCTTACCAACAAGAGAAAAAGCCGAACCTTAAGGAGATGCTAACAAAATTCATCTCGGTGTCAGAAACTCATTTCTAAAATACCGAGACAGCACTTAAAAATCAACAAGCTTGATCCAAGGGCTCAAAACTCAGATAGGCCAGCTCGCTAAATTGATATCTGAACGACTATAAGGTAGCCTGCCGAGTAACACTGAATCTAACCCAAGGGAGCAACTCAATACGATTGCCATTCAAGATGAGGAAGGGTTAGTTATATCTGAACCAGAACTGAGGCAAGAAACTGTGGTAAGTAAAGGTAAATGTGAGGTAGACCACAACGAGCAGAAACTAGTAAGTAAAGAGTACAAATCACGAGTGCCATACCCAAATACGACAACGAAAGACCACACAAATGAAAAATTTGGTAAATTCCTTAAACTATTAAAGAAATTACACTTTAACTTACCGTTTATTGAAGCCCTTTCGCAGATGCCAAACGCAGTCAAATTTTTAAAGGAGCTTTTAGCAAATAAGCGGAAGTTGGATGAAGCATCGCATGTGGAGTTGAACACAGTATGCTCAGCTATTCTACAGAATAAGTTGCCCAACAAATTAAAAAATCCAAGGAGTTTTACAATTCCTTGTTTAATTGGTAGCTTAGATGTTAATAATACTTTGGCTGATTTAGGGGCTAGCATCAATGTCATGCTTTACAAAATGTTTAAGCAACTAGGTCTTGGGAAACCCAAACATACTAGGATGAGTATTCAATTAGCCGATAAAACAATCAGATTTCCTAGGGGTATTATTGAAGATGTAATCGTTAAAGTTGACAAATTTATATTCCCAGTTGATTTCGTTGTTCTAGACGTAGAGGGGGATAGTAACGTTCCTTTAATTTTAGGGAGGCACTTTTTAGCAACTACTAGAACAATAATTAATGTTGGCACAGGTGAACTCACACTTTGTGTGGGAGATGAAACAATCATCGTTCAAGCTCGTAATTCGAGTAACACATCAAAAATTGAAGGTGGTTGTATAAATCATACTATTAAAACTGATCATGTGGTGAAACCTTCCTGCCAGGAAACACAATCAAATAACACACCTGAGATGTTCGAGTAACGACAAAGAACCTATTTATGAAGAACAAAGGCTACAACTCGAGGAACTAGATGAATGACAGACACATAAATCGAGGACACACGATAAACCAAAACCACGCCATAACGAGCTCAATATCTCACTAAATCAACTTAAGGTTGGAGACAAAGTACTACTAGATGCAGCAGATCCTCGTATTGCCACTTCTTAACCTAACGGAGCAATCCCTCTTACAGTACTCAACATTTTCCTATATGGTACAGTCGAGGTAATTCATCCCAAATTCGGCACTTTTAAGGTAAACAGTACTCGTTTTAAACAGAAAGGAAGTCAAGCTTAGACTATAAATAAGCATTTCTTGGGAGGTAACCCGAGCACTAATGACGTTAACTTCTTTAAAATTTTAGTTTTTAACATCTAATCACTAATCGAGTCTTTGAAACATAGGTTTTCTAATCCATACAGCCAGGCACATGGGCGTGCCTTAGGTCGTGCTTACACCACGGGAGGAGACACGACTGCACGATACGGCCATGTGAAAACAGGGAAAATTATTTCTTTAACATGAGATGCAATAAGTTGCAACAGCCGTGCGACATGACTGTGGGCGAGTCTGTCAAACCGACACGGGCGTGTGACACTCCTGTGTCTATAAATCGTGGTTAAAATTGAGAATTTAGCACGAGCATGCGACACACCCGTGCTGATCAACCATGCTCAAGACTGATCAAATAACACGGGCGTGGACATCCATACACAGGCGTGGAAGAAGCGAACGAAGAAGAACACGGCCGTGTGACATGACCGTGTACACCAACACGCCCAAAGAGCACGGGCATGTGACAAATTTCAGACGCGCCCAAATTTGGAAATCACGATAAATACGGACTAAAATAAGGGTATACGGGTGTGCCCCACGGCTCTGTGCCCCAAAATCTATATAAACCCCTCACTATTCATCACCCCCTTCCCCAAAATCCCTAACCCTAGCCGCTGCAACTTCAGACGCCCTATCTGCCACGCTCGTGCGCCGACAACAGCACCACGTTCGATGACCCAAAGCTCCTCCCTCTTGCGTTTGTTCATTTTTTCCCTCTATTCTCTTCATTCTCTTACTTATTTAATGATAGTTCTTTTTTTTATTTTGAGTAAATAATCATAGTTATAATGATAGAATACTTGTGCTCTTTGTTAAGAAATTTGCCATGTTAGTCAATACATTTTGCTGCATTCATCCATTTTTCTTGTTTCCATTGATTTCATGCTTACCCACACCAGATTTCATACTTATCAAATCCACATGCATTCATTCACTAGATATTTCTGTTAGTATTACTCTCGTAGTCCTATTCATAGTAATGACTTAATATATCTGATTGGTTTATTTTTTTAGCATAGTTGTTCTTTAGTACATGACTTCTATGAAGTATCTCTATTAGTCTTACCATGCATATCTTTCCATGCTATTGTTGGGGAGTAGTTTTATTTTTATTTCATCTTGCCATTGCAGGTATACAGTGTCAACCTCTTGTGGCAAGAAGATTGCCATCCCTGCTTCGAAGAAAAGGAAAGGAGCAACATCATCCTCGGGTCCTACTGCTGAGATCCGTCACCCTTTCCTCCAGTTTCCCTTGGGACTCCAGGAGGAACTATTTCAAATATTACGAGCTTGACCCCTAGGTGTTGGCCGTTGCATTGACTGGGCCACACTTGAACAAATTCAAATGGCTGACACGGTCTAAACCCTCCTGACGACTGACCCATGGGGGCTCTTCTTTGAGATCATCGAGCCGACGTACCTCGAGCTCACAATGGAAATTTGCTCGACCTTCCATCTTCAAGTCGTCATGACAAACTTCGACGATCCTAGAATGGTCCAGTTCAACCTCGGTGGTCTAGTGCACCAGTTGAGCGTACCAGAGTTCAAAATTGCATTAGGGTTGTATACGGAGGAGTTCATGGATGACAACAAACTCGACACCCTCTATCACCACGTCCACTACTCTTCCTCCAAATGCTGGAAGGACCTCGTCCCTGCCTCGGCCACATATAATCCTAGCCACTCTAAGGTATCAGCCCTCGCTCCATTCCTGCAATACCTACACACTATCTTAGCCCACACTCTAACAGGACGACGAGAGAGTACTGACATCGTCAACACTCATGACGCCTACTTTTTATGGAGCATGGCGAACGGGCACGTCTTCGACCTTGCCTATTTCATTGCCCTCACCATCCGCCATCAGACGGAGCGGCATAGGAGAGGAGTCATCTCCATTAGCCCTTATGTGACTCGACTGGCACAGCACTTCGGGCTTCTCAACACAGCAGCACAATCATCCACCGTCACTCTCATTGGTCAGATGTCTCCATAAGGCATCTCGAGTATGCTACATACGAGGATGATCGAGAAACGATGTGGAACCTACCCTCCTCAGTACCGCCTCATCCAGTCCATCGAGGAGGAGGACCTAGAGGACATTACTGATGATGTCCCTCCACGTCATGAGGACCCACCGTCTCAGCCACCACCTATCCATTGTCCAGTTCATACGGCAACTTCGTACTCTGACATCTCTGAGCGCCTTACTCAATTTGAGCAGTAGTGTTTTCAGCGCTTTGATCACATTGATGCTACACTTCATCAGATTTGTTAGCACCTTCACATCTCATCGCCACCACCACCTCGCGAACTATCTGATGATGACGATGTTTAAAGACTTTCTATTTTTTATTTTTATTTCCACATTTATCTTTATTTATTTTCTTTAAGTACTTTTTATTTTATTTTCCTTTAATATTATTTCAATTTTATGTTTTATAATTTTTATTGAATTATTTATAGTTTCAGCTATTTCATTACTAGTAACTATGCTTCCTTATATTTCCTAAAGAGTTCTTGATTTTATCACAATTATAAAGAGCTCCAAAGCTCATCATCACTTAGGAACTAAAATCTTCACTGGAAAAGGTTCTCCACGACTGCTATGTCCTACTCGACCACGACCATAGATATTACAAGATATAATATTCTTTTGGCGCAAGACTTATGGACTAATGAACCTCTACCACCACCGGAGTATCCTCCTCCACTCTCATCATTGCCTTGGCCGATTATTCTCCATAACTCCAATTCAAGGAGTTCATTCATCATTTAGGAAGTTTCACTTGTCTCCCTATCTTATGATTATATATCTATATTTTTCAGTATATCTATCTTTGTACATTGAGGGCAATGTACATCTTAAGTGTGTGGGGTCTTTTATATCATTAACAGAAAAATCCCTGAATTTTGTCTTGTACTCAAATAATCTTCTCATATCATTATTAGAATGAGTTTTGATTAATTTATGATTCTTATTAATATGTCTTGAATTAAAATATAGGCATTCATGCATTGATTGTTTAAACTTTAAGGAATTAGAGAATCAAGCAGGATAAGTTGATTTTTGAGAATTAAAAATTTTTAGGTTGTTTTCCCAAGTTTAGGTATTATCTCGAGTTAAAATTCACAGGGTTAACATCAAAAAGCCATAATTTCTGTGAGATCTTGAGCCTTTAGAGCATCTATTATTTCTTTCATGCTCACTATTATTATTGATAATGAGTGTGTCAATATTGATTTGTTATTCTAGAACTTGCTTGATTATGCATGTCAAGACCACACCCTTGAGTTAATATGTCAAGATGATAAAGGCACTCAGGTTTAACCCACTCACTCCATAAAAGCCAACCTTTATAATTAACCTTTAGTGAACCCCTTTGAGCCTAACAAGCCATTAATTGATTTACCCTCAATGTTAACCTATAACCCGTTATTGTTGAAATCCCTAAATTTGATCCCTATTTTTGTCGGGATTTGATTTGAATTAATTACTTAGCTATGTTTTATTCTTCATGCAATAATTAGCAAAGTTCTATGTTATTTGACCTGTTCTTAAAAAAAATACAATACTTACATACATATTAGTAGTAATTCGTCATTTTTGAGCTTAAGTGTTAATTCCATATTCTGAGAAGAAGCTCACTTGTATTCAACTGATAATTAGTTATTTTTCTAGTTAGGTGATTTTTTTCAATTCAATCTCGATTCTAACCTTTTCTTTTAGCTTGTGAACACACCCCCTAACCAAAGCCAGGTTACAACCCTCTAAAGACCTTTTGATTAACGTTTCATCTCAATTTATAATGGTGAAGATTTGATTTTCATTCAAGCCTATGGTAATAACTTTTCATATTGACTGTTGAGTGCCTTATTTGATGTCCTTAAACACCTCTAGTGATTTGAGTGAATCTTTAGTGAGGATGCTAAACTCTGTGATATTTTGATCAAAGGTGATTACTTAGATGGGGCCCACCTATGTCTTCGTGATAAAATGCTTAACTTGGAATGTTTGAAACTTTGATGTACTTTTAGTTGAACTTTCAATTTATGATTAATTATGGATTATTTTGAGATATTATTGATAGGGATTATAAACTGAGAAAAATTTATTTTGATTGTGAGTTGAGGATTTTGCTTGAAGACAAGCTAACACTTAAGTGTGGGAGTACTTGATAAACCATAATTTATACATATTATTATCCCATACTTAACATATTTTTTGGATGAATTATCCTTAGATTTGGTGAATTCGATGTTCCTAATCCTTTAACTTCATATTTTATACTTAGGAGAGCATAGGAGGGCAAAAAGAGCGAGAAACGAGCCAAAAACAGAGAAAATGGATCCACATGGGAAATTAACCCGGCCTGGACTTCCTCACATGGGTAAGCCACATGGCTGCGTCAATTTGGCAGGATCAGAGCACGACTTACGCAAGTAAACTACATGCCTGTGCCTATTTAACAGCCTTGACCATAGTCTGGAGCAATCGCACACGGGCGTGTCCCTGTCGAGCCCAAGTATAGTCCTATTCAGAAAATGCCACTTTTGAGGGTTCTTAGGCATTCTAAAGCTTATTTGAACACCTGAGGAGGCACTTAGGAGGACCCATAGAGTATGAGGCAATGAATTACTCAAGGAAAGTCGATTGATCCATCTCAGAAGCCGGATTCATCGTTAAGACTGAAGATCTCCCTTCAATTTCCTTCAGGAGTTTTGGATTTTCTTTATGTTTTGTTATCTTTATTCTTTTGAGATTTTTTCTTTCATAATTATGAACTAAAACCCCTAAATACCTAAGGGAAATGAAACCTAAGACAGATCTTGTTATTATTATCTGAATTGTATGATAAATATTTGACTTGTTCTTAATTATGTGTTTTTAATTCTTGTTTTAATATTCCAAGATATTGATTCAAGTTAATGCGCTTATTAAGAGGAGAAAAAGTCTCTGTCTAAGAGTAAATTTTTCATAATTAAGTGGATTTGATTGCACGCCTAGAGATAGGGTGACAAGATTTTGCTGAATTAGGGTGAAACTTAATAAGGGAGTCCATAGATCGAGTTAATGCAACACTAGGGTGTTAATTAGAAAGAGATTTCAATTAATCACCCTAGGGTTAGACGTTATTAGTCTCGAGAGAGATAATAATATAACTTAGGGATTTCTACGGATCAAGTCAAATGAATAAGTCGTTTGATTCAGAGTTAAATAACAAGTGAAGTCTAGGTGGATTTTTCCTTGGGTATTTTTTTAATCAATCAAGTTTTCCCAAAAGATTTTCCCTAATTTTCTCTCTGTTCACCCTTAGTTTAGTTAATTAGTTTAGATGAACAAATCCCTTAATTTTTAGGCTTGATAATAAAAAGAAAGTAATTACTAGTACTCTTGGTTCCTTTGGGTTCGATAATCCAGTCTTACTAAAGCTATGCTACTGTTCGATAGGTACACTTGCCTTCATCGTGATAATAGTTAGTTTCAAGAACGACCATTTATAAATTATTTAAAACCTGTCGCAAATATCAGGAATCAGTAACTCTTTGTTCGTTTGTGCTAAAATAGAGTATAGGGCAGACATGGCCGTGTGAGGGTCTCACATGCCCGTGTGCCCACCAGACATGATTGTGTGTCCAAAACGCACGCCTGTGTGAGATCCCTAAATCCCCAAATTAGCCATACGGCTGTGTGGCACCAAATCACTAAATCCCAAATTCTCAAACACACACGCCCGTGTGCCTAGGGGACACAACTGTGTGAAAATTGACTATTTTCCCCAAATTAGCCACACGGTCGTGTGGCCAAGCCATGTGGCACCCAATTTAGCCCGGGAACCTTAAATTCCAATTTCACACGGCTATGTTAGCCGCTCGTGTGGGGGCACACACACATGTGACCATCCGTGTGGTCACAAAACCACATCGAAACAAGTTGTAAATCGTTCATTTGCTGCTGAAACAGTTCCTGGACCCTGGGTAACTTAGCAAGATACCAAAATATGCTGAAAATATACGATGCAATACTATATTGCACAATTTCAAAACAAATAAATTTTTTTCAAATTCCACAGAAAAATTGGCAATTCAACATCGAAACTTAACAATTCAGAATACCCCTATAACTTCCGAATTTCACATATCTAATTCATACTTTCATTAATGAAAAAGAAATTTTTGAATCCCACACCTGAATTCGCGATTCCAAACACCAATGAAGATCGGAATGCCTCCCCAACACGATTTCCCTTTGTTCAAATCCTTGAATTACTCGAACACCAAAAAATAAAAATGGAAAGGAAAAAGTTGAAGGGAAGACGAAAGTGTAAAGGGAAGGGGAGCATAACAGATGCCATTTTTTTTTAATGAGGGAGAAACCAATTTTCATAGAAAAATAAAAATAGAAACAATTAATATCCCCCCAGGTCAAGGCATGATTTCTTACTAACCCGATCTCAACTACCCACTCTCTCATTGTAACACCCCAAGCGTGGACTGGACGTTATGGCCGAATCTGGTGATGTCACATCGAAGTGTTTTTCGTAAAGCGTAATATCATTTGAAAAGCCCAATCTTTATTAAGCCTCTTTGATCTAAAACGTTATTGATTTCAAAATCTTGTTTGTAGCAGAAGCTTTTTAAAACAACTTCGTACTAAAGTTTACTTGTAAAACATTGTTTTCTTGTGGTAGCTCTTAAAACCGTTTACGTATTCGTGGTATTTTTGAAAACATTTGTCTTTTTGAAGACTCGCGTGTTTTTCATACTGCTGGCAGTATTAAAGCAAAACAAATGTAAATCCCCAAATTAAAAATAAAATCCAGAGAGGCCTTATTACATAAGGATACCCAAATTAAACTACTTATAATGTAAGAGATAAATTCGAAAGCGTAAGCTGTTGTGTAGCCACCTTCGAGGCCCTCGCAGCATCGATCCAATTAAGGATTACCTGCGCAGATAAACAGAAGGGTGAGTTTACGAAAACTCAATGTGTAATCCTATATAAGCAAACAATCAGAGTAAACACAATTTGGGCCTAAGCCCTTTCAATTTCTGTTAGGGACTTAGCCTATTTCAGAATCAGAAACAGTGTGGGCCTGAGCCCATTTTAGTATCAGTATCAGTAGGGCCTAAGCCCATTATAGAATCAATACAGCATGCAATCAGAAAATGCTACCCAATCCAACCTATACACACCATCTCCGTACCAATGCTACACACCATGTGGGGATAAAATTGACCCACCCATCCCTACACACCAAGTAGCACCGATTGCGGCACTAAAATAGTATTTGCAGCAGAGCTACCAGTAATAGGCTTCTAGCCTTTCAATACACTTCCTCTAATATCATATATCCCACCCTATGCAATGCAACATAATATAAAGGTATATACAGTAAAAATGGCATGCTCAAACAATCATACATCACATAGGGGTATATCAGTCATTTATAAAAACTAAGGGTTCGAGTACACTTATCGGCCTAACAGTAGGTCCACATTCATCTTGGACTACCGGTGCAACCTTAACAGTCAATCGGTGATAATGGGCTCACAGCCCATATTGTGGGCCCATGTGGGCCCACACGCTCGTATGGCCGATATAGCCCAGAAATGGCCTTAGCCATGTGAATTATTCAACCTGGCCCAATAATCTCCACACGTCTGTATGGTTTACTTATGTGGGGCCTATGAGTCCGTGAGACCCCCACGGCCCATTTTGGCCCAATGTGGCCCAAAACGGCCTAAGCCCATGAAATCGCTCATGGTGGCCTCTACGATGAAACGCCCATATTTTTTTTACGCATTCGGATTACCACACGAGTGAGCGCACGCTCGTGTAGCGTCAATAATCATACTTTTCTAGCTTTTGCCGATCTACATTTATAGCAGTATGGTTACACACCTGTTAGGATTCTAGGTATTCAACCTCTCTTGAGATGAATTGCAATTAAAACAATTGACAAATTCATGACCAGCGTTAGTCATGCCTAATACCACAACAGTCACCAAACAAACTCGTTACAGACACTTACTTCCACTGCCCCAACCAATGAAGTCTTATAACTTCGTAGATAAACCAAGTCCAACACGACTGCCACAATAACATTTGACATACAAAGGATTAGCACCTTAACAGATTAAAAATAACATGCTTACAATGCTTGAGACAAATTTCTGCCCTTACCCAAAATACTTACCAACCAACAGTAACTTGCGCTAGACAGAACCCACTGCTTAGGAGAAGGAAAACCGACGAAAGAGAGAAAGAATGGGAACACCAAATATTTGGACAATGAAATAGAAGAACACCAAAGCTAATTCCCCCCTTTTAAGAGAAATCGAAAGTAGAAGATGGAAGAGAAGAAAATATTCAGCTTTAATCAATGTAAGGGAAAACTCGATAAAAGCCAAAACAATCAAGAGAAAAGAGAAAGGGATATTCAGCTAGGAAAAGAAATAATAAGGTGATTGTAACATACACTTACCAATAAATCAAATGAATTTCGGCAACAATCAAACAAGGATATTTGGCCAAAGCAAGAAGAACAAAAGGATTTTGAGAGAGGGAGAGTATAGGTATTCGACCAACACAGGACTCAGCCCCAGAGAGAAGAACCGAGATGAGCCAAAAGAAAAATAAAAGGGTTAGCCACTTGATTCAAGTGTTCAGCTTAATGGAGGGAGAAGAAGAAGAAAGGAGAAATGAAAAGCAGTATTCGGCTAAAGCAAACAAAACAAAAAAAAGGAAGCTGTCAACCTGAGGTTTTGAGAACGAAGTCGACATTCAGTTAGCTAATCCACAAATCAGCACCTAAAGCAGAACCAATTTTGGCACCAATTACCATAGCCAAAATTTTGACCAAATGAACTCATTCGATTCGGTTGACCTTCTACACACTAAACACCTCCAACATTCCTACACAACCGAAACACTGAGTGCCAGAGTTCAAACCTGGCATAACTTTCCTTCAAATTCAAACTTACTCGATTTTCTCCTTAATTCCCTCTTGTCCACCAATTCAAACAATCAAAATCCCCCATAATCCCCTTCTCAGATTCGGCTAACAAAAAATATGTTTAAACTTTTGGTGTTTCTGTCAAACACAACCTCTTCCCTTGGCCTTCGGTAAAAAAAAAGATATGATCCCTAATTGCACCAGCAGGGATTCAAAACTCAGACCCCTTGCACACTCCACACGCCAGTTACTGCTAGACTAGCAGGCTTTTTATGACAAGAGATAACCACATTTATTTAAGAAGCCTACTGGCTAGAGATAGGGTTTTTCTATTTAAAACAAAATTTTGTTAAAACCAATGCTTGAACCCAAGACTTCTCGGACACTTCCCAGAACACTTAACCACTGTGGCAGACATGCATTTGCGTCACTTTCTTGCACAACTAAATATTTATGTACAGTCTCCTAGCTGTACCCACTCAAGACTTAAAACTTCTAGGCCTAAAATTTGGGGCGTTACACTTATCCACTTACACAAACTTCCAAACCCATTCGAACTCTCTTTCAGACAGCCGTTACAAAAATAAACATCTATGCTCTCACGAGGGTTCGAACACAAGGCCCCAAGCTAAACTAACACACAACCAACCACCAGACCAGTAAGCCCATCTGACATTAGAACATGGAACCAAATACAATTGTTCATTCTAGCCACTGACCTTATCTACGTATCATAGAACTTCTAACCCCAAAATTTGGGGCGTTACAATCAAACACCCAAGTTCAGTATATTACAAAGTATACATACATTAAGGTTTTCAAAAAAAAAAAAGAATCCATCAATAGATTATGTAGGTAATTTTATTTTCCTAGCAGAATACAGACAGACGTTATTGAGATTGCTTAAACTAATGTCAATTCATGAACAATTTTACCTAGATCACATATGGTTTTTCAGTTTGTAACATTCTGAGGCTTAAGACAAGTATGAAATTCAAGAACAGGAAGCATCAAAATAGTTTCAAGCACGAAAATAGTTTGATACATCATATTGTTCCTATTCCCCC
This sequence comes from Gossypium hirsutum, assembly GCF_007990345.1. Classification (NCBI taxonomy): domain Eukaryota; kingdom Viridiplantae; phylum Streptophyta; class Magnoliopsida; order Malvales; family Malvaceae; genus Gossypium; species Gossypium hirsutum. The sequence goes on from NC_053427.1 coordinate 12,218,952, forward strand.
CTTAGTAACCCTACTCATTCACCGTCTTATTTCTTCTTCTCTAATCTTCCTTATTTCTCCACATAGGAAGTTACAACATAATACAACAACTACAACTAGCTCATAAGTTTTTGTGCACTAATGAACAAGTTCTTTCTACTTTCGTAACTTTGTCACCTTTTTCTTTTTTAGTACATCTCACTCATCATGCTTTTACTTTTCAACAACTTTTTCTATTCATTTTGATTTTCCTTTTGAATTTTCCTTTTGTTTTGCATGCATTGGCTAACCTATAATTACTATATCACACCGGTTCTTTCTATTGCATTCTATTTTCAAAAAATCTATCGTAATGTATCTACTTAACCCTCAATACATATGGGCAAACATCTATAGTCGTGCAGCTCAGGACCAAGGATAAAGGGTAAATACAAATTAATGTTTTTGGCTTGGGTTTTGTATGAAGAATTATCAATAAGTGTTTTATAGCTCAAATATAGGTACTAAGGATGAATAAATAGGGTTAGCTTTTTGGCTCTAGGTTTATACCGAAAAATTCATTAGGTCATCCCTAGGTATCTCAATATTGACCGATTTAATCAATCAAACAATCACAAATTCAACAGTTTATCATACTAGCATGCTCGTTTCCCTGTATTCTCTGTATCATTTGGTGTATTCAATTGTTCAATGTCTATTTACAGTGTAATACATAGAACTTAGTGGCCTAATAATTGAAAATTTAAAATCATTTACAATCATGCCAAATTTATAGTAAACACAGTCAACCTATATACATGCTCCTAACCAATGATATGTATTTCTACCAGCTTAAGTACACTTTGACAAGAAAAATAAAAAGATAAACATACGAATTAAAAATAAAATTTTCTATGTCACCCCCACATTTTATATAGCACATTGTCCCTAATGTGTAGCCCTGAATAGATAAGGAAATAAGTTACCCGATTGATCGTGACATTGCTGTAGACTAATAGTGGGTGCTTCCTTCCTTGTTTGTTGTAAGCTCAGAATTATTGTGCTTCTTTCATGTAGGGTTCCTACATAAAAATTTGAAAACAAAACATATATATAGAAATCTACTGTTATTCCTACTCCTAAAGCAATAAAATAAAAAATTATCCAACTTAATTACAATCCAATTAAAAATTAAAAGCTCACTTATCATCAAAATCATCAACATAGGGCATTCTCCCCTCTCCATCGGTGCCTTTCCTTTCCCCTAGAAGTGCCCACGAAAGGAGCTTCTACCCGATGAATGTGCATGTCGAATTGGTCTACAAATGATGTGCCCTTTCTACTTAGGATATTGTGGTTGGAATGTCACCTCATAGTCATCATCCTCCTCTTAAAACTCTTGCGTGGTAGCCTCTTCCTCTTCCTCCTCCTCTTCTTCATCTTTGCTTCTCTGCTCCTTGAATTTAGTATGTAATGATTCGAATGTATCCATGTTTGGTGGTTAGTTTGGCTCTATGATATTATTTTGTGGCGCAAACCCTTTAATGATTGGTCCTGATTTCCCCCTCCATCTGATCATCCAATCTATTTTCGAGGTTTTGCTCTCCATTACTTTCTGAGTTTTTGGTTTTTGTTTCTTTTTCAGAGATGTAGGGAAGTCGATCTTTTGTTTTCTTCATTAGTTTTAGTCTATAATTTGCTTTCTATGAAGCTCGACATATTGTGTATGTATTGAATCTCTAATTAGTCTTTTTTTGACTTATAAATTGCTCATTTTTGTCGAATGAAACTCTAGCTTTTTTGCATAGGGCCTTCACAAGGTAAGGAAAGAAAATCCTAACCTTCTGGCCGCTTATACATTGCTTTATGCTGCGATGGATCCATCACCCCATACATACTTGATTTTTCTCGATTAATTGCTTTGGATTCCTTGTAAAATATGTTGACGATTACTAGTCAATGTGTTGCTTTAGTTCTTCAATCAAGTGAAACACAAAGAGATTGCAACAAAATAATTAGGAAAAGTGAGAAAAGATGTTTAGGGTTTAAGGGTTTTGAGAGTGTTGGATCCTAATGAGAGTTTAAAACTAAGTAAAAGTGTTTTCTCGGAGTTTAAAATTGGATTAAATCGAGGGTTAATCTATTGGGTTACATAATGGGTCGGGTCAACCATGCAAAAAATTAGGGGATGTCGCGACATAAGGGTTCCATGTTGCGACACCCCTAGTAGGCTACCAATGTCACGACATCAGGGTTCAATGTTGTGACAATCCTTGAATTTTTTGGTTTTTTGGGTAAACTAATAACTTTGTTGCGACACATAGGTGCTTTGTCGCGACATCGAGCTGAGTAGCTCGAGTCCTTGAACTTGTGATCGGTGTTGCCACTGGAAGGTTCCGTGTTGTGACACCAACTCTGTTTTGGCCCCTCCTCTTGAATTTTAAGGTGTTTGGTACATACATATCCTACCTTTAAACAATTCAAATAAAACTAAGTCCTAATATAACCGAGTCTTGACATACTTCCTCCCACACTTTAGAGCATACATTTCTTTTACTGTAAAACGATTAACGCTCAAATAAGAAAACTTTCTTGAGAAGGTCGGATATTTGTTGTTGTATTGACATCGGGGTCTATTTGCTCCAAGTGGACAGAAAGTACCTACAAGAAAATACTATGACAAGAATATGAAATATGCAATATAATATAAAGAAAAATAAATTAATAAATAAAAAGACTAGAGTAATAAAAAAATGGAATAAAATTTAGGACAAGAAATAGAAGTTCTTTAAACGTTGGGATGATCTGTGTCGCCACCATAGAAGAACTTCCAACTAGTTCTCGACATCTTGATCCATCATTTGTTCCATTGTCGATGTATATGAACCAACCTCTTTGCTAGATTCCAATGATGTTGCCTTATTTTTTATCAACGCAACATTCACATTACAAGCGATTTGGTACCAAATTTGAGCCAACCCCAAATTGTTTTTTGAGGTATTATTGCCTCAATCTCCCTCCCTTCCATGCCGCATGAAGTTTTGGTTGCTCGAGCTTTACTTCCATTTTCGAATGAGAATGAATCAAACTCCCTGACTTCTTCGGTTGGCACCTTCTCTGTTATAGCTAGAAAGTGTATTGGCTCTTCTACACTTTCATTCAATATCAATTTTAACTCCATGTTAGTAGTTAGTTTACTATAACTTTCACTTTTACAGTTAGATCTGTTGCTATGTCAGTTGTATTAGAGACCATTTCAACTATGATCAACTCATCCTCATAATCTTCAGTTACAAGCTCATATTGATTCTCACCATGAATCTCATTATGATTATCAATAACACACGTGTTCTCATGATCCAAGTTGTGAACGTCAGATGTGTCCTCTTTCTTTGGAGGTAATGCTTCGAATATTTCTTGTATCATTCTCATCAATTCCACCATCTTGTCTGATAGATTTGATAATACCTCAGAGTTGATAATTTTTGTGGTTTCACATAATGGTATCTCATACAAATCACAAGGAAGCTTGTCTGAATGTTCGGGCATATCATGATTTTCTTCAAATGCTTCGTAAAAATTACCAATGAACTTATGTGGAAGTTCAATTATATCAGTAATTTGATCATTACTCCAATGGTGCGTTGAGGCTTCGTTTCCACGTTGCTCAGCTCTATCATGAACAATTTTTTATTTTCCATGATCTCCCATTATTCATATACTCCCTCCTTGTATGTTTCGCTATCAGAGACCATCTCATCGTTAAACAACATGTAATAAGTTTCATCTATGTTTGAATGAGTTTGCCAAATTATTCTCTATCGATCAATGACTGACTAGACAGATGTTACCCTCTTTTGAGGCATATATTAAGATTGACAAAGAAAAAAAAAGTGGTTAGAAAACTAAAATAATAATTTTAAAAATACAAATCATATCTATAATTCAAAAATTCCCTAACTATCCTATTAAACTTAAAAAATTAAAATTAATTTAGTAGTGTTGCCTCCCCAGAAACAGGGCCAACAACTTGACCACCTCCGAACGTACTAACATGCAGAGTGTGAATACTGCAACTAAATATATGGAATTGAGGTGGTGTCTGCAAGTATATGGGTTAGGTTGTAATATAGTTTTTACAACAAAATAAGTAAGTACTCCGAGGTTCGTACTCAAAGGAGGCGAGTACTAAACTAACTTTAACTTAAACATAAATAAATCTAATTAGTATTTTAAATAAATTATATTACGAATAAACATAAAGGATTTTTTGGTTTTAGAAATAAAGAAATAAAAATAACTAATTCCTATTTCAGGGTTCTATTTAATCAACTAGTCATTACCCTAGCAGGATCTCTAGATCTTCTACTAAACTAATGAGTCGGCAAAAACTACTTATCTCTCAACCTCATAGTCTAGATCAGTTTGGGGTTAAAGTGTTCATGGATAGACCATACCAATTTTGGGTTAATTTTCACCTAGATGACTTCTTAGGGTCGTCAAGATTTGGGTTTAAATTCTTCCTCTCCCAAATTGTTGATCCCTTAAGAAAACCCTACATAGTAATCAATTAATCACACCACCACTTACAAATCCCCTATAAGAGGAATGGTTGGTTATAGAATCAGTAAACATCATAAACTTGTAATAAAATATATGTATAAAGAGTAAGACAAGAATAGAATTTAGATAATCTTAATTTGTATTCAATAATTGAAATGCTGAAATCCTCAAGAATTGATCTCATTTACACAACGAGTTCTCCAAATAACAAGAAAAGAAAAGAACTAAAAATAAACCTAAAACTAAGAGAAAGGAAAAACTAAAAAGTAAATTATAAATAAAATCTAAAAGTATGAAAAGTCATGTAACACCCCAAACCCGGCCTAGACATTATTGCTGAATCCGGAAATGTCACATGAGATGAGTTGAAAAGAAAACCATTGTCGTTAAATTAAAAACTCCTTCCAGTTCATTTAGCCATTATCAATATTATTAATTTCAAAGCTCACTTTCATTTAGTCACTTGGAGGCAAAACATATTTGTAGTGAAAGCTTGTAAAATTGTTGTGTTTAGAAGACCGCTCAAGATTTTAGAAAACTTATCTTTAGGTAAAACCGACAAAGCAAAAAGTAGGTTAAATAAAAAACCCAAACCCAAAACCAAACAGTTAAAAAGTCAATATAGTCCCTGAAAATACAACTTAAAGGAAACCATAATGCAAAATAAACCAGTGATAATGTGTGGTCACCATCGAGTTCTCCACTGCACCGATCCACCTAACTCTGTGGATTACCTGTACAGATTAAGCAAAAAAGAGTGAGTTTACGTAAACTTAGTGTGTAACCCCATAAGATTAAGCATGCACATAACAGAAAATCAGAATCAAACAGATATAGATTCAGGCCTAAGATCATCTTAAATACAGACACAATTATACAGATCAGAATCAAAAATCAAATGTCCTTCCCCCATCTTCTACACACCATCTTCAACCATCCCAACACACCATGTGGGGTTTAAAAACACCCACTCATCTCTACACACCATATTGTACCGATACAGTACATAACAGATTAAGTGCAGCCAAGCTGCCAGAATATAAGCGTTAAATGCTTTTCAAAACACTTCCTCCATATATATGTATCATCCCAACCCCAATATCAGATACCGAATATTCAGTTTTAGACGTACAGATTAACCATGATCACCTTCTTACATATAGATATAACATGCATATACTATCATGCTCAATATAGAATATCAGTCAAATAGATCAAACAGTTTAGTGTTTCGGTAGCCTTTACTGACCCTACAGTAGGCCCATAGTCGTTTGGGACAAGTCGTGCAATCCTAGGGAAAAATACAGATAAATAGGCCCATACGCGCAGATTGGCCTTGCTCGTGTGGATCACACGACCTGGCCTAGATATCACACGCCCATGTGGGCCTAGACGCCTAATTCAGTTTAGCCCCTATGGCACACACAGCCACACTCTGGCCATCACACGGTCGTGTCCTGCGCACGGCGTGGCCTTCGTCGATCACACGGTCGTGTGGCATCGATAGTGGGGTTTTTTTAGCTTTTACTGAATCTCATTTTTTAGTGTTTCAGGTACACATTTGGTAATGTTTTGATGCGAAAACACACCCGACCTTTCCTAAATAGCTAACGAGTGAGAATAACCAATACTACTAAGCTGTTGTGACACAATCCATAGCCTCATGATCTTCTCCAAGATAGTTGATGCACAAACGCCACACCGAGCCCCAAGAAAATAGCAAACGATTGGTTGCACCAAAAGGGAAAAAGGAAAAACGAAAAAGAAGAGGCAGAGAGGAGAAAGTAGAAATGTCAGAGAGTTTGTAAAAGAGAGAAAAATGAATTTTAGAGATAAAAATAAAAAATAAAAGAATATTTCGATAACTCCTCAAATCCCACTACATCTCAACCAACTTAGAAATTCGGTTCATCTGAAACTCTCTCAGCCAAATGAGCAAAACTATTATCAATCACGCTTGCGCAAAGATTCGAACACAAGACCTCTTGCAAACCCACACTCTATTTAACCACCAAAACAATAGGCCTATTCTGATATCCAATAGCAACAATTAAAAAAAAATAAACCCATTCACTAAGGGTAAGGCTTAATTCTAAAATAACAAAATTTGCCAAAGGTGGGACTTGAACCTAAGACCTCACACACACACCCAGAACACTTAACCACTTGAACAGATACACATTTGTGTCACATTTTCACAAAAGCAAAAATAAAAATTTGGGGGTGTTACAACTCTACCGCCTAAAAGAAATTTTGACCTCGAAATTTACATGGCTAGAACAGGTGAGGATACTACTGACGCATTAAGTCCTCAGATTCCCATATGGCCTCCTCAGTGCTATGATTCTGCCACAGAACCTTCACTAATTGGATGGAATTCCTCCTCAAAACCTTAACATCTCGTTTCAAGATCTGAACCGGCTCCTCCTCAAAGGTCAAGTCCGGCCTAACCTTGATCTCCTCATCTGTAACCACATGGGATGGATCAGAACGATACCATCTTAACATCGAGACGTGAAACACATCATGAATACGGTCTAGTTCAGGAGGCAACTCTAATTGATAAGCAACTGGTCCCACACGTTTTAGAATCCAACACGGCTCAATAAACTTAGGGCTCAGCTTGCCCTTTCGACCAAACCTTAGAACCTTTTTCCATAAAAAGACCTTAAAGAAAGCAAAGTCCCCCACAAAATACTTAATCTTACTTCTCTTTAGATCTGCATATGATTTATGTCTGTTAGAAGCCGCTTTTAGACGATCCTGAATTAGTCTAACCTTATCCTCAGTTTCAGACACTAACTCAGGACCCAAAACTTGATGTTCACCCAACTCAGTCCAACATAGCAGAGTGCGACACTTACGACCATACAGAGCCTCATAAAGTGCCATTTGAATACTAGCTTGGAAACTATTGTTGTAGGAAAATTCATCTAACGGTAGATAATCCTCCTAACTATCTCAGAAATTAATCACGCAACTTCGAAGCATATTCTCCAGTATCTGAATATCCCTCTCAAACTGACCATCGGTCTGATGATGGAACGCAGTACTGAAGTCCAACCTTGAACCCAAAGCCTTGTGCAATGTCTTCTAGAACCGAGAAGCAAGGCGAGGATCTCTATCAGAAATAATCGACACTGGAACCCCATGCAGTCTAACTATCTCAGAGATATACAACTTTGCCAACTTCTGAAGAGAAAAGTCCGTTCGAACTGGAATGAAGTGGGCAGACTTGGTCAATCGATCCACAATGACCCAAACAGAATCCTTCTTAGTGGGTGTCAATGGCAACCCACTAACAAAATCCATAGTCACCCGTTCCCATTTTCATAAGGGAATCTTGACTGGCTACAATAAACCCAAATGCAATTGGTGTTTAGCCTTAACTTATTGGCACGTCAGACATCGAGCCACAAAGTCAAGAACCTCACGCTTCAAACTCGGCCACTAGTACAACTCATGAAGGTCACGATACATTTTATTACCACCAGAATACATAGCATAAGGGCTACTATGCCCCTCCCTCAGAATCGACTGCCTCAGATCCACATCGTTCAGTACACAAATCTAAACATGGAAACAAAGTACCCCATCATTATTCAGTCCAAAATTTGACGTGCTGCTACTCTCAACCTGACAGAACCATAAATTCAGATACTCATCCCCCAACTGCTTATCTCGAATCTGCTCAATCCAAGTCGACTTAACTTGCAACTTAGCCAATAGACTCCCATCACCAAACAGACTAAGGCGAGCAAACATTGCCCTTAAATCAGTTATCGCTCTTCGACTTAGAGGGTCGGCCTCCACATTGGCCTTAACAAGATGGTACTTGATGGTACAGCCATAATCTTTGAGCAGCTCAATCCAATGACGCTGTCCAAGATTCAATTCTTTCTAAGTAAGGAGATACTTGAGACTTTTGTGATCGGTATAGATGATACACCTCTCACCATACAAATAGCGCCTCTAAATTTTTAGAGCAAAGACCACAGTAGCCAACTCGAGGTCATGTGTCAGATAATTCCTTTCGTGTGTCTTAAGCTGACGGGACACATAAGCCACAACCTTACCATCCTCTATCAAAACATATCCTAAATCGACGTGTGATGCGTCACTATAGACTATAAACTCCTTAGTAGATTCAGGCTGTATCAGAACAAAAGCCTGAGTCAGAACAGATTTGAGCTTCTCAAAGCTCTATTGCTGCACATCAGTCCAGACAAATGGTACACCCTTACATAGAAGCTTAGTTAACGGTGTAGCAATCAAAGAGAACCCCTCAACAAAACGCCGATAGTATCCCGCCAAACCTAGAAAGCTACGGATCTCAGATACATTCTTAGGTTGTTTCCAATCCAGCATAGCCTTGATCTTTCGAGGGTCAACTCGAATCCCTTCAGTAGAAACTACATGCCCCAAGAAAGTCAATTCATGCCAGAATTCACACTTGCTGAATTTAGAGTACAATTACTTTTTACGCAAAATCTTGAGCACTACTCTAAGATGCTCGTCATGGTCAACCTCAGTCTTAGAGTATATTAGAATATTTTCGATGAAGACCACAATGAACTGATCTAGATAGGGCTGAAATACTCGATTCATCAAATCCATAAATACGGCCTGTGCATTCTTCAACCCGAAAGGCATAACTAGGAACTCGTAATTTCCATAACGAGTCCTAAATGCTGCCTTATACACATCTACCTCTTTAACCCTCAACTGCTGATACCCAAAACAGAGGTCGATCTAAGAGAACACAGAAGCCCTTTAGAACTGATCAAATAAATCATCGATCCTTGGAAGTGGATACTTATTCTTAATGGTTAACTTGTTCAACTACCATAGTCTATGTATGTAACACCCCATGCTCGTAATCCACGTCGGGACAGAGTACAAAGCATTACCTAACTTGATCTCATACACACCAATAATATCAAGTCACCAAGGCTCTGTCCAAAATAAAACTTTTTCAATTTCTACTTTGAAATTACTATTATGGCCTTACGAGCCCCAAATCTACAGTTAAAAACTATTCGGGACCATTTCGGGTCCTTAAACCAACTATGAAAATTTTGTCTTTAAAACAGGGTCCTTAAACCATCTAGACATTGTCGTGCTAAGGCCCGTATGGCTCAAACGGTCTAGACACCTAGGGACACACCCGTGTCACTTACCCGTGTGGAATTAGTTTTCTAATTCACACCTACTGGGGTTTTCACATAGCCAGAAACACGCCCGTGTCAATGGCCTGTGCCCCTCACACAACCACGACAAGCCCGTGTCTTAGCCCGTGTGCGAAGATATGGACATTTTGTTTCTGACGTTAGCAAGCTCCAAATGTCACACAGCCAAGGCACACGCCCGTGTGCTAGACCGTGTCCTTCACACAGCTGAGACAAATGGTCATTTCTCTGCTCGTGTTTTTATTACCATGAATACTAACTTGAAATTGTTATGTGCAGAGGACCCACGAGTGAACCACACGTTCATGGGGCAGACCGTGTGTCACATATGGCCTAGACACACGCTCGTGTGTCTACCCGTGTGGGCAATATAAGGCTATTTACCAAGCCTCTTTGTCACCCTTACAAACTTAATCTCATACAAATGTCAACCAATGCCAAAACAAGCACAATTTTTCAAATTAAATCAGCCACAATAGACATTCATTCAACCATGATAATGCATCTTTCATAAACTCAAAATGAATGTTAGCCATTATTCAAGGCTTAATACAATATGACGGGTTTTCAACCTAAGCCAACACATTTGGCCAATTCTCAAAGACACAAAATACTAAAGCCTAAGTCCTATACATGTCATATTCAAAAATATAATCCAACTATACCGAATGCTTCGGTTGATAGTGTGATCAATATCTCTGACTTCTGGTGATCCTTGAGCTAGATAGGCGGCACTGTAAGGAAATGGAAAAGAAAGAGAGTAAGCATAAAAGCTTAGTAAGTTGCATATAAGTAAGTGTACAACAACAAATTATCAATAATCAACATGCTCAATAATACCAATGTAGGCATAAACATAACTTACTCATTATCATCCATACCAGTCACATATTATACAATGAACTCATATCTCATACGTACCATTTAGGAACCTGTACAACTCACAACACAGTTATACTTTTCTTAATATCTCACAATCAAAATTTTTACCGTTGAACCATTCAAAAAGTTATCGGATATTCACTAAGCCTTAAAAATGGGTAAGGTGCTGATGCCATGTCCCAGACATAGTCTTACACTAGCTATCATCTTCGAGGCTGATGCCATGTCCCAGACATGGTCTTACATTGACACATCTTGTAGTCAATGCATGTCCCAAACATGTCTTACACTGGCTTACGTCTCGAGGCCGATGCATGTCTTAGACATGCCTTACACTAGCACTCGTCTCAATACCGATGCCATGTCCCAGACATCGTCTTACACTGGCTCCCATAATGTGGCCGATGCATGTCCTATACATGTACACTAGCTCACCCAAATGACCCAAATGTTACGGGATGAATATCCGGTTTACTTCCTAATGTTCCAGCGGAAGTTCCACTATCTCAATTATCATTATACATTCTCAATTTCAATATCAATCAATTCATGCTATATCGGTTCAATGACAATACAAACACATATATCAACAATGTAGTTGTATTATGGTTACATACAACTTACCTTGGATTACAAAATGTACCCGACTAGTCGGTTGGTCGCAGTGATTCGTAACAAGTAATAAATATTTATAATGAAGATCGAACCTAGACTAACTATTATCATGACGAAAAGGCAAGCGCACCTATCGAACAATAGTATAGTAACGACAAGACTAGGATATCGTACCCAAGGGAACCAAAAGTACTAGTAATAACTATCTTTTCATTATCTAGCTTAAGAATAAAAGGGTTTGTTCTAATTAACTAATTATTTAAACTAAGAACGCACAGAGAAAAGAATTAGGGAATTGCTCTTGGGAAAATCGATTGACTTGAGACAATACCTAAGGAAAAATCCACTTAGACTTTACTTGTTATTCTGGCTCCGAATCGGACAATTTATTCATTCAACTTGTTCCCTAGAGATCCCTGAGTTATGTTATTATCCTTATTCAAGACTAATAACGTCTAATCCCTAGATTGAATAACCGAGAATTTTCTCTAATTAACACTCTAGGGTTGCATTAACTTGATCAATGGATCCCTTTATTAGGTTTCACCCTAATCCGGAAAAATCTTGTCACCCTATTTCTAGGCGTTCAATCAACTCCGCTAAATTATGGCAAATGTACTCTTAGACAGGGTCTATTCCTCCTCTGAATAAGAGCGTGTATTGAATCAATATCCTGGGATATCAAAACAAGAATTAAGAACACATAATTAAGAACAAGTTAAATATTTATCATACGATTCAGAAAATAATAACAAGATTCGTCTTAGGTTTCATTCCCCTTAGGTATTTAGGGGATTTAGTTCATAACTAAATAAGAAAACATCTCAGAAGAATAAAGAATAGAAAACATAAAGAAAACCCAAAACTCCTGAAGGGAAATTGAGGAGAGATCTTCAGTCTTGATGATGAATCCGGCTTCTGAGATGGATCAATCAGCTTCCTTGGGGGAATTCCTTACCCCTCTTCTCCGTCTCTCATTTTCTCCTCCTGTAGTGGGTATTTATAGGCTTTGGAATGCCTAAAAACCCTCAAAATTGGCCTTTTCCGAACTGGACTCAACTTGGGCTCGACAGGGACACGCCCTTGTTCGATTACTTCAAGCCATGTTCGAGCCTGCCAAATTAACACGGCCATGTGGTCTGCCCGTATGAGGAGGTCCAGGCCGTGTTGATTTTGTACTTTGGCCCATTTTCTCTGTTTTGGCTCGTTTGTCATTCCTTTCACTCTTTTATGCTCTCCTAAGTATAAAATATGAAATTAAAGCATTAGGAGCTTCGGATTCACTAATTCTAAAGAGAAATCATCCATAAAATGCATTAAACATGGGGTAAAAATATGTATAATTTACGGTTTATCAAATACCCCCATACTTAAGCATTTGCTTGTCCTCAAGCAAAATCCTCAACTCATAATAAAAATAAATTCTTCTCAACTTATAATTCTTATTGATAATATCTCAAAATAATCCACAGGTAATCATACATTGAGAGTTCAACTAAAAGAACATAAAAGTTTCAAAAATTCCAAGTTGAGTATTTAACCATGCAAACATAGGTGTTTCTTCGCATCTAAGTAATTACCTTTGATTCAGAATATCACAGAGTTTCACATCCTCACTAAAGATTCACTCAAATCACGCGAGGTATTTAAGGACAATAACTGAAGCTCTCAATAGTCAATAATGAAAAGTCATTACCATAGGCTTGTATGAAAATCAAATCTCTACCACTATAATTTAAGATGTTACATCAATCAAAAGGTCTTTAGAGGGTTATAGTGCAGCTTGGTTAGGGGGTGTGGTCACAAGCTGAAAGAAAGGGTTAGAATCGAGATTGAATTGAAAAATTGCCTAACTAGAAAAAGAGTTAACCTTCACTTGCGTACAACAGAGCTTCTTCTCAGAATATGAAATTACTAATAGGTATACATAGTTTTTTTTAAGAACAAGTTAGATAAAGAAGACAAACATAGCTAAGCAACTTTTTCGACTCAGATCTCAAAAAAAATAAGGATCAAATTAATTTGGGGGATTTCAACAATAATGGGTTAATGGTTAATATTAAGGGTAATACAAGGAATGGCTTGTTAGGCTCAAGGGGGTTTACTAGAGGTTAATCGTGGAGGTAGGCTTTTCATGGCATGAGTGGGTTAATCCTAAGTGCCTTAATCATTTTGACATATCAAATCAAATGGTGTGATCTCGACATGCATAATCAAGCAAGTTCTAGAATAACAGTTCAATATTGACGCACTCAAAGCAATAATAAAAGTGAGCATGAAAGGATGAATAGATGCTCAAAAGGCTCAAAAATCTCACAAAAATTATGGCTTTTTGATTTTTAGACTCGTGAATTCTAATTCAAAGTAATACCTAGACTTGGGGAAACAACCTATAATTTTAATTTCTTAAAAATCAACTTATCATGCTTGATTCTCTAATGTCTTAAAGTTTAAATAATCAATGCATAAATTCCTATGTTTTAATTCAAGATATATCAATCAAAATCATAAGTCAATTAAAATTTATCCTAATTATGATATGAGAACTTTTCAAGAGAACAAGGCAATCATTAATAAACATCTCGCCACACTTAAGATGTACATGCCCTCAATGTACAAAGATAGATATAAAAGAATAAAAATAAGATAGAGAAAGAAGTGAAACTTCCTGTATGATGAATTCCTCGAACTAGAGTTTTGGAGAGTGATCGGTTCAAGAATGAATGAGGATACTCCGGCGGACGTAGAGGTTCATTAGTCCATAAATTTTGCGCCACAAGAATATTATATCTAGTGGTAGCTATGGTCGTGGTCGAGCAAGACATGGAGTCGTGGGGAACCTTTTCCGGTGGAGTTTTAGTTCCTATGTGATGATGAGCTTAAAAGCTCTATATAATTGTCATAAAATCAGGAACTTTTTAGAGGATATTAGGAAGAATAATTACTCAAAAAGAAATAACCAAAAGTAATAATAAAAATAAAAAAATAAAAAATAAAAATAAACTTTCTAGAATCTAATAAAGATAAAAAGTAGTTTCAATAAAAAATTGAAACATAAAATAATAAATAAGTATTTTTAAACATCTTCATCGTTGGATGGTTCGCAAGGTGGGGCTGGCGATGAGATGTGGAGGTGCTGACAAATCTGGTGTAGAGTAACATCAATGTTGTCAAATCATTGAAAACACTGCTGTTCGAATCGGGTGAGGCGCTCAGAGATGCCAGCATATGAAGTCGCCGTATGAACTGGACGAGAGGGTGGCGGTGATTGAGTCGGTGGGTCCTCGTGCGGTGGGGGGACATCATTGGGAATGTCCTCGTAAGCCTCCTCCTTGGTAGATTGGGCGAGACGATACTGGGGAAGGTAGGTTCCTTGGCGCCTCTCGATCATCCTCATGCTATGCATGCTCGAGATGCCTTGTGGAGACATTTGGCCGATGAGGGTAAGGGATGATTCTTGGGCCGCGGTGTTGAGGAGTCCAAAGTGTCGCGCCAACCGAGTCACGTAGGAGCCAATGGAGATGACCCCCTTCCGATGCCGCTCCGTCTAGTGCTGATTCACGAGGGCTATGAAATAGGCAAGGTCGATGACGTGCCCTTGCGACATGCACCATAAGAAGTAGACGTCATGGGTGTTGACGACGCCAGTGCTCTCTCGCCTCCCTGTAATCGTGTGAGCTAAAATAGCGTGTAAGTACCTCAGGGATGGTGGGAAAACTAATGCCTTGGAGTGGCTAGGATTGTACGAGGCCGTGCTAGGGGCCAAAGTGTGCCAGCACTTCGAGGGAGAGAAATGTATGTCGCGGCTGAGAGCATATAGTTCATTCTCCTCCCTAAACTCCTCCCTATATAGGCCTAGTACAGCACCAAATTCTAGGACGCTTAGCTGGCGGATTAATCCACCTAGGTGAAACTGGATTGTGTCAGGATCATCGTACCTTGTCATTATGGTCTGGAGATGGAACGTTGAGCAGAGTTCCATTGTGAGCTCGAGGTATGTCAGCTAGATAATCCTGAAGAACAGCTCTCACAGGTCGGTGGTTGAGAGAGCCCGAATCGCATCAGCCATCTAGACTTGTTCTATGGTAGCCTAGTCGATGCAGCGGCCTACTGCTAAAGGTTGGACTCGAAGTATTTGGAAGAGCTCTTCTTGGGGCCCTCGTGGAAACTGTAGGAAAAGGTGACAAATTTCCACGGTTGGACCCGCAGAGGATGACGCTTCCTTCCTCTTCTTCGAGGATGGTACAACGGTTTTCTTTTCTCTTGAAGATGACATTGAAGGCCTGTGATATAAAGAATAATAATAGGTAAACATATTCGAAGGGGAAGTAAACTATTTCAGCCAAAATTACTATTGTAAAGCAAACTCAACCACAATAATCATGAGAATGAGAATAGAAATGTAATGGGTATAAGGTTTTCCTCGCCTCAATTTAACATAAACTGTATGGTAACTAACCTAGGAATGCAATTTAAATGATAGACATTAGCATGATGATAGCATGAAAATAAGCATAGTAATGTCATGGATATGAGGTGTGTCAAATGACTAGATTTAATTTGAAATGTATAATAAAGAACCTATAAATGCAAACTAAATGATAAAATAATGAACAAAAATGAAAACTAGTTCAAAAGTAATGGAGATTATTGTAATAATAAGCATTAATAATGTGTAAAATAGAAGTGAAAGGAGTAAACAAATGCTAAGAGAGAGGGATTGAGCTTTAAATGAAGTTGACAGTAGCGCACGGGCGTAGCAGGGGGCCGTGTGGAGTTTACAGCGGCTAGGGTTAGGGTTTTTGAATGGAGAATACAATGAATAGTGCATCCTATTTATAGATGTTGGGACACACGGCCATGGGACACGCCCATGTGCTCCAATTTCAACCCGTGCATTTCGCGTTTTTCCTATTTTGGTGCATCTAAAATTTGACACATGCCCGTGTGCCTCGAGCGTGTTGGTTCACACGGCTGTGCCGCACGACAGTGTCTAGCTTCGTTCGCTTCTCCCACGCCCTTGTGTTATAGCCCCACACCTGTGTAAATTTGACAACTTTGACCATGGGTGTTCAACACGGGCGAGTCGCACGCCCGTGTTGTTTTGGCAAGCTCGACCACGGCCATGTCGCACGACCGTGGCATTTTATCGCAGCCCGTGTTGGGGAAATCTTTTGCCCTGTTTTCACATTGCCTTAAGCACGCCCGTGTGATTGGCCGTGTCTCTGTGGAAACACCTGTATTCAAGATTTCTATTAGTAGGTTAGGAGTTAAATATCAGAATTTAAAGAAATTAATAATGTTAGTGCTCGGGTTACCTCCCGATAAGCGCTTATTTATAGTCTAAGCTCGACTTACCTCTCCGTTGAATGATCATGGTGGTTCGAGGAGTTCATACTCCTCGTTCCTACTGTCAATTTTAAAATAAGGTTTTAATCGAGTGTTGTTTACCTTAAAAGTGTCGAACTTGGGATGACTCACCTCAACCGTATCGAATGGGAAAATACTGAGTACCGTAAGAGGGGTTTCCTCATTTGGTGTGGTAGTGACAATGCGAGGATCAACAGAATCTAGTAAGACTGTATCGCCAACCTTAAGTTAATTAGGAGAGGTATCGGGCTTGTTTTCGCGCAGTTTCGGTTTATCATATGTTCTCAGTTTGTGTTCTTGCCATTTGTCTAGCTCCTCTATCTGTTGTCTTCATTCCTCATGGACGTCTTTGTTCTCTACTTGATAATAGTGCACTGCCTGCGTTGTCTTGGTCTGAGGAGGTTCCTGCAAGAACGATTGAATATTAGTTTTATCATCGACAAGTTTTATAGCGTTATCTTGAGTCTTAGAAGTTTTGACTGAATCGCGTACTTGGAGTGTTACTGTGTCGTCCCCTGCACGAAGTGTTAGCTCTCCTGTGCCTACATTAATAATGGTTCTGGCAGTTGGTAAAAAGGGTCGTCCTAAAATTAAGGTACCTCGTTATCCTCATCCATGTCTAAGACGACAAAGTCTACTCGGTAAATAAATTTATCAATCTTAATGAGAACATCTTCAATAATACCCTTAGGAAATCTAACTGTTTTGTTAGCCAATTGTATGCTCATCCTACTCTGTTTGGGTTTACCAAGACCTAGTCGTTTAAACATTTTATAGGGCATAACATTTATACTTGCCCCTAAATCAGCTAAATCATTATTCATAGATAAACTACCAATTAATCAAGGAATTGTAAAACTCCCTGGATCTTGCAATTTGTTAGGTAGCTTATTCTTTAGAATAGCTGAGCAGACTGCATTGAGTTCCACATGCGATGTAGTGTCTAATTTCCTTTTATTGCTCAGAAATTCCTTTAAGAATTTTGCTAAGTTGGGCATCTGCGAAAGAACTTTAATAAATGGTAAGTTAATATGTAATTTCTTTACGAGTTTGATAAACTTACCGAATTGTTCTTCTGTTCTGTCTTTTGTCATCACTTTAGGATATGGCACACGAGGTTCATGATTCGTACTTACCTGTTTGGGATCATTATTGTTTACCTCTTCTCGTCCTTTGTTCATCGCGTTGTTTTGTTGTATTTCTGGCTCAGGTACAACGAGTCCGTCCTTATTTTGAGCGCTAATTACATTGAGGTGTTCCCTCGGATTAGGTTCAGTATTACTTGGTAGGCTACCTTGTGGTCTTTTAGAGATTAGTTTGGATAGCTGGCCTATCTGAGTTTCGAGTCCTTGTATCGATGCTTGTTGATTCTTAAGTGCAGTCTCTGTATTTTGAAAATGGGTTTCTAACACCGAGATGAATTTAGAGAGCATCTCTTCAAGGTTCGGCTTCTTCTCTTGTTAATAAGGAGGTTGTTGAAAACCTTGAGGATTTTGTGGCTTTTGATTCCCTTGACCTCCCCAGGAAAAATTTGGGTGGTTCCTCCAACCTGCATTATAGGTATTACTGTATGGGTTATTTTGAGGTCTAAAGTTATTGTTACCCATATAGTTGACTTGTTCTTCTTCAGTTGTAGGATTGAAGGATTGGTATTCTGTATGCGTACCTCTTCCGCTTGAGTCACACCTCATTACTGTATGTACCTGCGTAGAACCAAGAAAACTATCCATCTTTTTATTGAGAAGTTCTACCTGATTAGAGAGCATGGTGACTGAATCAATGTTATAAACGTCGGCTATTTTTGTTGGCTTAGTCCTCATGACTTGCCACTGATAGTTGTTCAGTGACATCTCCTCTATGAATTCATAGGCATCTTCCGGTGTTTTATTGTTGATAGCTCCACCAGCAGCAGCGTCAATCATTTGTCTTATCGAGGGATTCACACCATTGTAGAATGTTTGAACTTGCAGCCATAGAGGTAACCCATGGTGAGGGCACCTTCTCAATAGATCCTTGTATCTCTATCATGCATCGTAAAGTGTTTCTAAGTCCATCTGCACAAAATAAGAGATATCATTGCGTAACTTAGCCATTTTAGCCGGCAAAAAATATTTTAGTAAAAATTTCTCGGTCATTTTCTCCGAAGTAGTGATAAACCTTCGTGGTAACGAGTTCAACCACTATTTAGCTTTGTTTCTCAGTGAGAAGGGAAATAACCGAAGACGTATGGTATCATCAGAAACGCCATTGATTTTGAATGTATCACAAAATTCCAGGAAATTTGCTGAGTGAGTGTTGGGATCTTCATCCTGCAAACCATCAAACTGAACAAACTGCTGTATCATCTGAATAATGTTAGGTTTTAATTCAAAATTATTCGCAGCAATAGCAGGTCTAATTATACTTGATTCAGTTCCTGTTAAAGAGGGTTTAGTATAGTCATACATAGTACGTGGAGCAGGATTTTGATTAGATGCAATTGCAGGAGGCAGCTAATTGTCTTGGTTTTCAACCATCTCGTCGGTAGGAGGTTGAGTATTGTCTTCTTGTTCGCTTTCAGTGTATCGTAAACTACGTCTTATTTCTCTTTGATTTTTACGAACTGTTCAATCGATTTCTTCGTGAAAAAGTAAAGGTCCTGACGGGTTTCTTCTAGTCATAAACAATAAAAACCTGCCAAGAGAAAGAAAAAGTAAATTAATAAATAGTAAAATAAATTAAATTAAATTAAATTAAATTGCACGAAAAATAAATGGCTAAAGTAATAAAAATTTAGTGTTCCTAATATTTCAGCTCCACGGCAACAGCGCCAAAAACTTGGCCGCAGTGATTCGTAACAAGTAATAAATATTTATAATGAAGATCGAACCTAGACTAACTATTATCACGACGGAAAGGCAAGCGCACCTATCGAACAATAGTATAGTAACGGCAAGACCAGGATATTGTACCCAAGGGAACCAAAAGTACTAGTAATAACTATCTTTTTATTATCTAGCCTAACAATAAAAAGGTTTGTTTTAATTAACTAATTATTTAAACTAAGAACGAACAGAGAAAAGAATTGGGGAATTGCTCTTGGGAAAATCGATTGACTTGAGACAATACCTAAGGAAAAATCCACTTAGACTTTACTTGTTATTCTGGCTCCGAATCGGAAGATTTATTCATTCAACTTGTTCCGTAGAGATCCCTAAGTTATGTTATTATCCCTATTCAAGACTAATAACGTCTAATCCCTAGATTGAATAACTGAGACTTTTCTCTAATTAACACTTTAGAGTTGCATTAACTTGATCTATGGATCCCCTTATTAGGTTTCACCCTAATCCGTCAAAATCTTGTCACCCTATTTCTAAGTGCGCAATCAACTCCGCTTAATTATGGCAAATGTACTCTTTGACAGGGTCTATTCCTCCTCTGAATAAGAGCATGTATTGAATCAATATCCTAGGATATCAAAACAAGAATTAAGAACACATAATTAAGAACAAGTTAAATATTTATCATACGATTCAAAAAATAATAACAAGATTCGTCTTAGGTTTCATTCCCCTTAGGTATTTAGGGGATTTAGTTCATAACTAAATAAGAAAACATCTCAGAAGAATATAGAATACAAAACATAAAGAAAACTCAAAACTCCTGAAGGGAAATTGAGGAGAGATCTTCAGTCTTGATGATGAATTTGACTTTTGAGATGGATCAATCGGCTTCCTTGGGGTAATTCCTTACCTCTCTTCTCTGTCTCTCCTTTTCTCCTCCTCTAGTGCGTACTTATAGGCTTTGGAATGCCTAAAACCCTCAAAATTGGCCTTTTCCGAATTTGACTCAACTTGGGCTCGGTAGGGACGCGCTCGTGTGACACGCCCGTGTTTGATTACTTCAGGCCATGTTTGAGCTTGCCAAATTGACACGGCCGTGTGGTCTGCCCGTGTGAGGAGGTCCAGGTCGTGTTGATTTCGTACTTTGGCCCATTTTCTCCTTTTTTGGCCCGTTTCTCGTTCCTTTCACTCTCCTATGCTCTTCTAAGTATAAAATATGAAATTAATGCATCAGGAGCATTGAATTCACTAGTTCTAACGAGAAATCATCTATAAAATGCATTCAACATGGGGTAAAAATATGTATAATTTACGGTTTATCATCGGTTTAGTCGATTTACTTGGCTTTCCCCCGGTCTTAGTTCGGATTTGACAATTCTTGATCTATATTAACAAAATACACTCATTTAGTCACTAATTACAATTAGGCAATTGAAAATTCACATCTTCGATAAAATGACCATTTTGCCCCTAGATTTTGGCAAAATGACCATTTTTCCCATATGCTCGAAAATCTATTTTTATCAAATTTCTTTGTATTACAGGCCTAGCGAAAACCTTTTTAATCTTATAGCAACCTCAAACTCTCACTATTTCACACACTTATCACTTATTTTGGAACTTATGCAAAATAGTCCCTGTAGGTGTTTTCATGCTAACACCTTTCACAAAAGTTGTCAATTACACAAATAAGACTCATATTTTTCCATAAAATTTCAGAAAACACCCTAAATTCTCTTATGGAAAAACCTTAAACCTTCAACCATTTTGCAAGATATACCCCTCATTTGAAAGCTCATGCTTCAAGGGTCTCAAAAGTACAAAAATCATCAATAAAGGACATGGAAATCACTTTCTTGAGAGGGCTCAAAGTTGCTGAAATTTTTAAAGCTCTCAAACCCCAAAAATGGCTGATATTTTTAGCTAAGGAGAAGAGAGGATGATAAGGTGAAACCTTTTTGTTATATTAAAATAAAGCTAGTAAAAAATTGGTGACCAAATTTCACCTAATTTTGACAATTTTATCTCCTCTAGACTCCATGGCCAGCTACGCCCTCTCCCAAGGGTCTATTTGCCTTTTAAAGAGCCCTAATTTATGGTTCATGACAATTTAACACCCTTAGCTATCAATTCAAGACTTTTGCACTTTATGCGATTTAGTCCTTTTTCACAATTAGGCTCATAAACGCTAAAATTAATCCACCAAATTTTTCATGCACTCCTATAATCATACTATGACTCTAAAATAATAATAAAATAATTTATTCGACTCTGGATTTGTGGTTCCAAAACCACTATTCTGACTAGGCCCTAAATCAGCCTCTTACATTTCTCACTCTTAGGGATTTTCGTCCTTGAAAATCTTTCCAGTGAACAAGTTTGGGTACTGATCTCTCATAGTCTCCTCGGGTTCTCATGTGGCTTTCTCGACTCCATGTCTATGACACAAAGCTTTCACAAGTGTTATATTCTTATTTCTCAACTATTTGACTTCCCGGGTTAAAATCCTGACCGACTCTTCGCCATAAGTCATGTCTGGAAGAATCTCAACCTCTATCGACTCAATCACATGCGAAGGGTCTGATCTATATCGACGTAGCATGGACACATGAAACACATTGTGAATCTTTTCCAATTCTGATGGCAAATCCAAACGGTAGGAAACTAACCCTACTTTTTTGGTAACCATATAAGGTCCTATGAAACAAGGACTCAACTTGCCATTTCTACCAAATCTGAGGACTTTCCTCCACGGAGATACTTTTAAAAATACCTTTTCACTGACTTGAAACTCAATTTCATTTTACTTTAAATCCGCATAGGATTTCTGTCTATCCGAGGCAGCCTTCAAGCAGTCACGGATCACTTTAACTTTTTCTTCAATCTCCTTGACCAATTCAACCCCATGAATCTGACCCTCTCTAAGCTAGGTCCAATATAAGGGCATTCGACATTTTCGCCCTAACATAGCTTTATAAGGTGCCATTTTCAAACTCGTTTGATAATTGTTATTATAGGTGAAATCAACCAATGGTAGATACTTTTTCCGATTGCCTTGGAACTCAAGGACGCAATACCGTAACATGTCCTCTAACATCTGAATTACTATCTCTGACTGACCGTCGGTTTGTGGATGAAAAGCCGTGCTAAAACTCAACTTTGTTCCTAATGCCTCTTGTAAAATTTTCCAAAATCTTGAAGTAAATATTGGGTCTCGATCTGAAATAATTGACAACGGCAGTCCATGAAGTCTTACAATCTCGGAAACGTACAAGTTGGCTAATCTCTCAAGGGAATAGTTGGTACGCTACGTATAAAGTGTGCCGACTTTGTTAACTTATCTACAACAACCCAAACAGCATCCTTTTTCTTTGGGGTTACCGGCAAACCTGTTACAAAATCCATAGTGATTTGATCCCACTTCCACTCGGGGACCATAATAGGTTGAAGTAGTCCCGAAGGTACCTGATGTTCAGGCTTCACTTGCAGACACACTAGGCACTTAGACACAAACTCTGAAATGTCTCTTTTCATTCCTGACCAATAATATATTTTCTTAAAGTTATTGTACATTTTCACACTACCCCGATGGACGGACAAACAACCACTATGTGCCTCTTGAAGAATCTTTAGAATAAGCTCATTGTCCTTGGGTACAAAAACTCTATCTTTAAACATTAAACATCTATCGGTACCAATACAAAACTCGGACTTATTTTCCGTTTTACACTGAGCCATCTTAGCTTGCAGCTTCTTATCACTTCTCTAAGCTTCATGAATTTTTTATAGAAATGTCAGTCTAGTTCTCAACTCTGCTAGAACCGAACCATCATCAAACAAAGCCAAATTGGCGTTCATCGCCTTAAACGCAAATAGTGATTTCCTACTCAATGCATCACGACAACATTCGCCTTATCCAGATGGTAATCTATTGCCAACTCGTAATCCTTCATCACTTCTAACCATCGGTGTTGTCGCAAATTTAACTCCTTTTGAGTCATCAAGTATTTTAGGCTCCTATGGTCGGTGAATACCTGAAATTTATCTCCATACAAATGGTGTCTCCAAAATTTCAATGCAAATACGATGCCAGCCAACTCTAAATCGTGCGTCGGGTAGTTCTTCTTATGTGGCTTCAGTTGTCTTGAAGTCTAAGCTATGACTTTACCTTCTTGCATAAGCACACACCCCAAACCATTCAAGGAGGCGTCACTATATACTACAGACTCCTTGCCCGACCCTGGTTGCACTAACACTGGGGCTTCAGTTAACAAAGCCTTTAATTTCTTGAAACTCTGCTGGCACTTTTCGATCCATTCAAACTTGACATCTTTTTGCATCAGTCTCGTCATCGGGATAGCTATCACAGAGAATCTGTTTACAAACCGTTTGTAATATCCAGCCAAACCCAGAAAGCTTCAGACCTCAGTCACATTCCTCGATGGTTTCCACTCAATAATAGCTGAGATCTTGTTCGGGTCAACTCTAATCCCATCACCCGACACAATGTGTCCTAAAAACCTGACCTCTTTAAGCCAAAATTCACTCTTACTGAACTTGGCGTAAAGCTGTTTATCCCTCAAAGTTTGCAACACAACTCTCAGATGCTTCGCGTGCTCGCTCTCATCACGCGTATAAATCAATATGTCATCGATAAAAACAACGACGAACTTATCTAGATACGGTCAGAAAATGCGATTCATTAAATCCATAAACATTGCCAAGGCATTAGTCAAAGCAAATTGCATAACGAGGAATTCATAATGCTTGTATCTTGTCCGAAACCCAGTCTTCAGAACATCTTGCTCTTTAACCCTCAGCTGATAGTAGCCAGACCTCCAGTCAATCTTGAAAAATACAGTGACCCCTTTTAACTGATCAAACAAGTCATCGATCATTGGTGAAGGATATCTTTTCTTCACTGTTACTTTATTGAGCTGCCTATAGTCAATGCATAACCTCATCGACCCATCTTTCTTCTTCACAAAGAGTACCGAAGCACCCCACGGGGAAAAACTCAGTCTAACAAAGCCCTTGTCCGTTAACTCTTGCAACTGTGCTTTCAACCCCTTTAACTCCGTTGGAGCCATCCTATACGAAGCAATCGAGATGGGTGTCGTTCCAAGGACCAACTCAATTCCAAATTCAACTTCCCTCAACAGAGGCAGTCTGGGTAATTCCTCTGGAAATACATCTGTAAACTCACAAACCACTGGTACCGATTTAATATTTAACTCAAACACTTAAGTAGTCAATGCTAAAGCTAAGTAGGACTCGTATCCTTTCCTCAAATATTTCTCAGCAGTTAAAGACAACATTACTACAGGCAGATTATCTGACCCATCTGGCCCAACTCAAAGAATATTCCCATCTTCGTATCTCAACTCAATTATCTTTTTCCCGCACTTCACTACAACACTATGAACAGTCAACCAATCTATCCCAAGGATTTCAGCAAACTCATTAAATGGAAATAACATTAAGTTAGCTGGAAAACAATAACCTCTAATTGTCAAAAAGAAATTCCTACATATTTGGTCCACTAGTACGTATCTGCCTAAAGGGTTAGACACTTTGATTACAAACTCAGTGGCCTCTACTAGCATACTCATACGAGGTATCAAATCTATAAAAATATAAGAGTGAGTAGACCCTGGGTCAATTAAAGCAACAACAGATATTTCATGGATAGAAAAGGTACCCGTGATCACGTTGGAAGACTCTGCCTCTTCCCAGGCACGAATAGCATAAGTCCTTGCAGGCGCTCTGCCCTCGGACCTCACAGTAGCATCTCTTGGTATGTTTCTACTACTAGCCCCACTTATAGGGTTCTTCTGTGGTCGACCCCTCACTGGAGCACTACTTGCCTTCATTTCTTACTTATTTTCTCTCTCTTCTATCTCAAGACAATCACAGATAAAGTGGTCGAGTGACCCACACTTGTAGCAGCCACTTGTAGCAGCCCTTCTCATTTTCTTGGTACTCGCCAAAATGACACCTACCACATTGCGAACATTCTGGCCTATTTGGCCGAGCGCTACCGACGCTTGCGACCGAAGTGGTCTGGGCTCTCGAAGTTGTGTTCTGCTGGTTCTTGTTTCTATTCGAAAACCCCACCAAAGTATTCAATCGGGTAGTGAATTCCTTCGATCTCTTAGACGAGGACTAATTTGATTTCCCCATCTGTCTCTTCCTTGAGTCTCGAGACTCTAAGGCCGCTTTCCGTCTTTCCTTAATAAACTCTTCTACTTTACATGCTCTTTCAACAAGTGCTACAAATTCCCATAGCTCTAAGATGACCACAAACACTCGGATGCCTTCATTAAGCCCATCCTCAAACCTCTTACACATAGTGGCCTCTGTAGACATGCACTTCCGCGCATGCTTACTGAGCTTCACAAATTCATGCTCATATATAGTCACTGACATTCGGCCTTGCTTTATCTCTAGGAATTCCTTTTTCTTTTCGTCTATAAACCGCAGACTAATATACTTCTTTCGAAACTCTTTCTGGAAGAATTCCCAAGTTACCCTTCTCTCGGTACCACAGACACGAGAGTGTTCCACCACTGGTAGGCCGAATCTATCAAGAGCAACACTGCATACTTCACGCACTCCTCAGGAATGCATGACAATTCATCAAATACCCTGATGGTACTTTCTAGCCAAAACTCTGCTTTCTCTGGGTCATCATCTATATTAGCTCAGAATTCCTTGGCCCCTTATTTTCGGATCTTATTCACCGGAGGTTTCTCTCTTGTAAACATGTCCACGACTTGTGGAGCTACTGGGGCATACTGAGGAATCTGGAGAGGTGGAGTGTTCGAGTTCGCACCAATGAACTCCGTGTACCAAGCATCCTTCATTCGGAGGTAGGCTTCTCTAGCCACTCCATCTTGGCCCATAGTCACGGGCTCACTCTCTACTGGCGCGGTCCCCTCATCGAGAGTCGGCGCGTTACTTTCCACGTCATCCACCGTGGTTCAATCAGGGTTCATTTACTATTAAAAAAACATAATTTATAATCGTTAGAAATTGCCACACTATTAATATATAATTATGGCATGTATGACTAGACTCATACTCTCACTAGGTTAGTCCTAGAATCAACTAAATCATACCTCTGATACCACTAAATGTAACACCCCATACTCGTAACCCACACCAAGCGGAGTACAAGGCATTACCTAACTTGATCTCATGCACACCAACAATCTCGAGTCACCAAGACTTAGTCCAAAATAAAACTTTTTCAATTTCTATTTTGAACTTATTATTATTGGCCTATGAGCCCCAAATCGACCGTTGAACACTATTCGGAACCATTTTGGGTCCTTAAACCAACTATGAAAATTTTGTCTTTGAAATAGTGCATACACCCGTGTGGTAGGGTAACACGCCTGTGTGACCATCTAGACATGGTCGTGCTGATGGCTCGTGTGGCTCACACGGTCTAGGCACCAAGGAACACGCCCGTGTCTCTTACCCGTGTGGAATTAATTTCTAATTCACACCTACAGGGGTTTTTACACGGCCAGACACATGCCCGTTCCAATGGCCCGTGTCACTCACAAGGCCAAGACACGCCCGTGTCTTAGCTCGTGTGCGAAAACATGGACATTCTATTTTTGATGTCAGCAAGCTCTAAATGTCACACTGCCAAGGCATACGCCCGTGTGCTAGGCCATGTTCTACACACGGCTGAGACACAGGGCCGTGTCTCTGCCTGTGTTTTTATTACCATACATACTGACATGAAATTGTTACATGCAAGGGACCCACGGCCGAACCACACTCCCATAGGGCAGACCGTGTATCACACATAGCTTAGACACACCCGTGTGTCTACCCGTGTGAGTAATATAAGGCTATTTACCAAGCCTCTTTGTCACCCTTACATACTTAGTCTCATACAAATGCCAACTAATACCAAAACAAGCACAATTTCTCAAATTAAATCAGCCACAATTGACATTCATTCAACCATGATAATGCATCTTTCATAAACTCAAAATGAATGTTAGCCATCATTCAAGGCTTAATTCAATTTGAAGGATTTCCAACCCAAGCCAACATATTTGGACAATTCTTAAAGACACAAAATACTAAAGCCTAAGTCCTATACATGTCATATTCAAAAATATAAATCCAACTATACCGAATGCTTCGATTGATAGTGTGATCGATATCTCTGACTTCTAGTGATCCTTGAGCTAGATAGGCGGCACTGTAAGGAAATAGAAAAGAAAGAGAGTGAGCATAAAAGCTTAGTAAGTTGCATATAAGTAAGTGTACAACAACAATTTATCAATAATCAACATGTTCAATAATACCAAGGTAGGCATAAACATAACTTACTCATTGTCATCCATACCAGTCACATATTATACAATGAAATCATATATCATATGTACCATTTAGGTACCTGTATAACTCACAACACAGTTATACTTTTCATAATATCACACAATCAAAATTTTCACCGTTGAACCATTCGGAAAGCTATCAGATATTCACTAAGCCTTAAACATGGGTAAGGTGTCGGTGCCTGATCCCGTGATTCGTAACAAGTAATAAATATTTATAATGAAGATCAAACCTAGACTAACTATTATCACGACGAAAAGGTAAGCACACCTATCGAACAATAGTATGGTAACGGTAAGACCGAGATATCGTACCCAAGGGAACCAAAAGCACCAGTAATAACTTTCTTTTGTTATCTAGCCTAGGAATAAAAGGATTTGTTTATTAAACTAATTATATAAACTAATTAACTAATTTAATTAAAGCGAAGAGAAAATTTGGAAAAAGACTTGAAGAGAAGTAATTGATAAAGACGACACCCAATGAGGAATCCACCTAGATTTCACTTGTTATCTGACTCTGAACCGGACAATTTATTCACTTGACTTGATTCGTAAGACTCCCTAACCTATGTTATTATCCCTTTCGAGACTAATAACGTCTAACCTTCAGTTGAATTAATCAAAATTTCTTTCTTAATTAAAGCCCCTAGCGAAGCAATAAATCACTCTATGGACTCCCATATTAGGTTTCACCCTAATCCGGAAAAATCTCGTAACCTTATTTCTAGGCGTTTGATCAACTCCGCTTAATTATGTCAAATCTAATCTTAGGCAAGGTCTATTCCTCCTCTGCATAAGTACATCAAATCAAGAATTAATACCCAGAATATTAACTCAAGCATTAAGAACACATAATTAAGAACAAATCAAGTATTTATCATACAGTTCTGATAATAATAACAAGTCCATCATAGGTTTATCCCCCTTAGGTAGCTAAGGGGTTTATTTCATAATAAAATAAGAGTACAACTCAAAAGTATAAAAATAACAAAACATGAAGAAAACTCTAAAACCCCTGAAGGAATTTTGAGAGAGATCTTCAGTCTTGGAGTAGCTCTGGCTTTTAGGATGGATCATCTGGCTTCCTTCAAGTAATTCCTAGCGTGTGGTTCTGTATTCCAGAAAAGTTCTAGAAGAGCGGCCCCTTTCTAGGTCACACTTAGGGTGTTTATATAGGCTTTGGATTGGCTTTCTTCCTCCCTAAGTACCCTTTTTCGTGTAAAATACAACTCTTTGAAAAAGGGACACGCCCGTGTGCCACGACCGTGTGACATGATTGCTAGGCCATGTTATATCCGTTAAATTGCCACGACAGTGTGGGCTCAATAGCCAGGCCGTGTGAATCGTGTAAACCTTGGTCGACACCCCTGAAGGCCACGGGCATGTGAGTGCCCTTGTAGCAAGGCTTAGGCCGTGTGATCTTCTCGATTTGGTCTGTTTTGTCCCTTTTTAGCTCGTTTTTGGCTCCTTTTGACTCTTGGTGCTCTCCTGAGTACAAAACATGAAATAACCAGATTAAGAGCACCAAAATCTACAAATCTAGTAGTAAACATCCATAAAAATGCTAAGTATTTAGGGTAAAACTATGTATAATTTGGCGTTTATCAATGCCATGTCCCAGACATGGTCTTACACTGGCTATCATCTTCGAGGCTGATGCCATGTCCTAGACATGGTCTTACACTAGTTCTCACATATCCGTGCCATTGCCATGTCCCAGACATGGTCTTACACTGACACATCTCGTAACCGATGCATGTCTCAGACATGTCTTACACTGGCTTATGTCTCGAGGCCGATGCATGTCCCAGACATGTCTTACACTAGTACTCGTCTCAATGCTGATGTCGTGTCCCAGGCATGGTCTTACACTAGCTCTCATAATGCAGTCGATGGATGTCCCAGACTTGTCTTACACTAGCTCACCCAAATCACCCAAATGTTACGGTATAAATATCCAATTTAATTCCTAAGGTTCCAACGGAAGTTCCTTTATCTCAATTATCATTATACATTCTCAATTTCAAAATCAATCAATTCATGCTATATCGATTCAATGACAATACAAACACATATATCAACAATGTACTTGTGTTACTATTACATACAACTTACCTTGGATTACAAAATGTACACGACTAGTGGTTTAATCGATTTGATTGGCTTTCCCCCGGTCTTGGTTTGGATTTGAAAATTCTTGATCTATATTAACAAAATACACTCATTTAGTCATTAATTATAATTAGGCAATTGAAAATTCACATCTTCGATAAAATGACCATTTTTCCCTTATGCTTGAAAATTGATTTTTATCTAATTTCTTCGTATTACAAGCCTAGCCAAACCCTTTTTACTCTTATAGCAACCTCAAACTCTCACTATTTCACACATTTATCACTTATTTTGCAACTTAAGCAAAATAGTCCCTTTAGGTGTTTTTATGCTAATATCTTTCACAAAAGTTGTCTATTACACAACTAAGACTCGTATTCTTCCATAAAATTTCAGAAAACACCCTAAATGCTCTCATGGAAAAACCCTAGACCATCAACCATTTTGCAAGATATACCCCTCATTTGAAAGCTCATTCTTCAAGGGTCTCAAAAGTACAAAAATCATCAACAAAGGACATAGAAATCACTTACTTGAGAGGGCTCAAAGTTGCTGAAATTTTTGAAGCTCTTAGACCTCAACAATGGCTGATATTTTTGGCTAAGAAGAAGAGAGGATGATGAGGTGAAACCTTTTTGTTATATTAAAATAAAGCTAATCAAAAATTGGTGACCAAATTTCACCTAATTTTGACAATTTTGTCTCCTCTAGACTCTATGGCCGGCTATGCCCTCTCCCAAGGGTCTATTTGCCTTTTAAAGACACTTAATTTATGGTTCATGGTAATTTAACACCCTCAGCTATCAATTCAAGACTTTTACACTTAGTGCGATTTAGTCCATTTTCATAATTGGGCTCATAAACGCTAAAATTAATCCACCAAAAATTTCATGCACTCCTATAATCATACTATGACTCTAAAATAATAATAAAATAATTTACGCGACTCTGGATTTGTGGTCCCAAAACTACTATTCCGACTAGGCCCTAAATCGGGTTGTTACAATGTACATCATCATGGTCCTATCCTTCTTTTTAACAAACAGTACTGGTGCTCCCCAATGAGACACACTTGGATGGATGAAACCACGGTCCAACAACTCTTGAAGTTGAGCCTTAAGTTCTGTAAGTTCCTTTGGGGCATACGGTAGGGAGCGCTGGACACCGGAGTTGTACCCGGAAGAAGTTTAATTCCAAATTCAACCTATCGGTTCGGAGGCAAGTAACTCCTTAAGAAAAACATCTAAAAAATCTCTCATGGTTCTGATATCCCTAATCGAAGAGTCCTTAGAAGCAGAAACACTAACGTATGCCAAGTACACCTCACACCCTTTTCGAACCAATTTCTTAGCCATAAGCGCGGAGATCACATTAGAAAAATAATCCCGACACTCCCCTATCACAACCACCTCATTACCCACCCCAGTTCTTAGAACAACCTTCTTAGTCGCACAATTCAAACTAACCTGGTGTTTGACCAACCAGTCCATTCCCAAAATTATATCGAACTCCCCAAACGGAAGGTCCATCAGATCCGTCAGAAATATAGTTCCTTGCACCACTAAGGGTACATTCCTATAAATTTTACTAACCCGAACAGACAGCCCCAACGGACTCAATACAGTGACCTCACTCGTAGTGCTCTCCATAGAAATCCCCAAAGTCTCAAATACATTACTAGCTATGTATGAGTGAATAGACCCTATGTCTATCAAATCAAGGTAAGGTAAATCAAAAATAATGAACGTACCATTGATGATGTTAGGAGCATCTCTGTCCTCTCAATGAGGAGCAGTATAAACCAAAGCAAGCTGCCTCGCCTCTGTCTGACCAGCACCTTGGCCTAGTGCTCTCTGTCCTCGGCCCAAACTATTCCCACCCCTAGCAGCTCCACGGCCCCTAAGTGGCTGCTGAACTACTCTCTGTGGCTGTGCAGGACCTGATGTCGAGCTTGCACCTGATCAGCCCTCAACGGACACTTCTGAATATGGTGCTCTAAAGACCCACATCTCAAACAGGCCCCAATCCGCCTCTAGCACTCGCCCGGATGGTGCCTACCACAATCACTACATGGTTGTAACCCAATAGAAGCAATAGACGAATAGGGGCCCCCACTCTAACTGGCCCATTAGAACTGGCCTTTTTCTTAGGCCGCTTCACAGAACATAAGGGCTCTGAATCCCTCTTATTTTTATCTCTCTCACGGTCTCTGTTTTGGCGCTCCGCGTGCTTAACATCCTCAACAATCTTTGCCTTCTCTACCAGAACCGTGAACTTACGCTCCTTCTACGGAGCTATCAGAACCCTCAGATTATCGTTTAGGCTATCCTCAAACCTAACACATCTCTCATACTCCGATGCCACCATACCTCGAGCATAGTAGCTCAATCTAAAAAATTTGGCCTCATACTCGGCCACAGATTGATCACCTTGTGTGAGATTCAGAAACTCACGCTTGCAAGCATCAACGTAACTAGCTCCCACATATTTGTTCTGAAATGTAGTCTTGAATAACTCCCAAGTTAGACGATCAGGCTGAGTGCCCTCCTTAGTCGTCAACCACCACTGATATGCTTCTTCGCGAAGCAAGAAGACTGCACCGTTTAATTTCTACTCAGAGGTATAGTCCAAATCATCCATAATTCTCTCAGTGGTCTCCAACCAATACTCAGCCACATTAGGAGTGACTCCTGTAACACCATTAAATAACTCAGTTCCATTAGACCAAAGTCATTCAGTTATTGACCCTCGGCCCCCAGATCCAAAATTTGGCCCAGTGACCCTCTTTAATATCCTCAGCATGGCTTGGGATAGTACGTTATCCCCAGCCGAGTGGCTCTGAGACCCAGTCTCAGTGGCAGGTGATACTGGCGTCTCACTAGTGTCCAGATTTGGCATGCTGCCCAAATATGAGGACTCAGCTTGAGCCCCCTAAGGCCTCTACCTCGGCCTCGAGTACCACATCTTCGGTTACCCTATACACTCATTGTCTAATTCGGGTTTATCTACATTAAGAGTTTTATGCATCAGTTCAATATTTATTAACATATATTTTATGCAAAATTTATTAGAAGTTTAAGAGGTGTTTTCAAAAGTTTTAGTTTTCTAACTATATCAGTACAATCACAATAAGAACTATCTACAGTGTTTCAGAATAGTTTAACCAAGTATAGAAATACTTACAAGATCGATGCTAGAGACTCAGTGTACCACATACTTACTTTAGAATGTTTAATTTTTTTAAAAAACCAATTCTTTAAAACCAAATTTTGGAACCGAAAATTCACAGTCGAGTTTTGCAACCTGACTCTGATACCACTAAATGTAACAACCCAAACCCGGCCTAGACGTTATGGTCGAATCCGGAAGTGTCACATGAGATGAGTTGAAAAGAAAACAATTGTCATTAAATTAAAAAATCCTTCCAGTTCATTTAGCCATTATCAATATTATTAATTTCAAAGCTCACTTTCATTTAGTCATTTGGAGACAAAACGTATTTGTAGCAGAAGCTTGTAAAATTGTTGTGTTTAAAAGACCGTTCAAGATTTTAGAAAACTTTTCTTTAGGTAAAATCGACAAAGTAAAAAGTAGGTAAAATCGAAAACCCAAAACCAAAACCAAACAGTTAAAAAGTCCATACAGTCCTCGAAAATACAACTTAAAGGAAACCATAATACAAAATAAACTAGTGATAATGTGTGGTAACCATCGAATTCTCCGCTACACCTATCCACCTAAATTTGTGGATTACCTATTCAAATTAAACAGAAAAGAGTGAGTTTACGTAAACTCAGTATGTAACCCCACAGAATTAAGCATACACATAACAGAAAATCAGAATCAGACAGATATAGATTCATGCATAAGCCCATCTCAAATACAGACACAGTTATACAGATCAAAATAAAAAATCAAATGTCCTACCGCCATCCTCTGCACACCATCTCCAACCATCTCTACACACCATGTGGGGTTTAAAAACACCCACCCAGCCCTACATACCACATTGTATTGATGCAGTACATAACAGATTAAATGCAGCCAAGCTGCCAAAATATAGGCGTTAAATGCCTTTCAGAACACTTTCTTCATATATATGTATCATCCCAACCCCAATATCAGATACCAAATATTCAGTTTCAGACATACAAATTAACCATGCTCACATGCTTACATACAGATATAACATGCATATACTATCATGCTCAATATAGAATATTAGTCAAACAAATTATACAGTTTAGTGTTTCACTAGCATTTACTGACCCTACAGTAGGCCCATAGTTGTTTGGGATGACCCGTGCAACCCTAGGGAAAAATACAGATAAATGGGCCCACATGCCTAGATTGGCCTTGCCCGTGTGGATCACACGGCTTGGCCCAGATATCACACGCCCAATTCAGTTTAGCTTGTGTGGCACACCCGGCCACACTTTGGCCATCACACGACCGTGTCCTGTACACGGCCTGGCATTCATCAATCACACAGTCGTGTCGTCGCACACGGCCTACCACACGACCGTGTGGCATCGATAGTTGGGTTTTTTAGCTTTTGCCAAATCTCATTTTTCTACTTTTCAGGTACACACCTGGTATCGTTTTGATGCGAAAACAAACATGAGCCTTCCAAAACTGCCAACGAGCGAGAATCACTAATACTACTAAGCTGTTGTGACAAAATCCACAACCTCACGATCTTCTCTAAGATAGTTAATGCACAAATGCCACACCGAGCCGCAAGAAAACAGTGAACAATTGGTTGGACCAAAAAGGAAAATGAAAAAATGAAAAAATGAAAAAGAAGAGGTAAAAAGGAGAAAGTAGAAATGTCAGAGAGCTTGGAAGAGAAAGAGAAAAACGAATTTTGGAGACAAAAATAAAAAATAAAAGAATATTTCGATAATTAGTTTAGACATCTCTGGGACATGCATCGGCCTCGAGACGTAAGCCAGCGTAAGACATGTCTAAGACATGCATCGGTTACGAGATGTGTCAGTGTAAGACCATGTCTGGGACATGGCAATGGCACGGATATGTGAGAACTAGTGTAAGACCATGTCTAGGACATGGCATCAGCCTCGAAGATGATAGCCAGTGTAAGACTATGTCTGGGACATGGCATTGATAAACGCCAAATTATACATAGTTTTACCCTAAATACTTAGCATATTTATGGATGTTTACTACTAGATTTGTAGATTTTGGTGCTCTTAATCTGGTTATTTCATTTTTTGTACTCAGGAGAGCACCAAGAGTCAAAAGGAGCCAAAAACGAGCTAAAAAGGGACAAAATAGACCAAATCGAGAAGATCACACGGCCTAAGCCTTGCTACAAGGGCACTCACATGCCCATGGCCTTCGGGGGTGTCGACCAAGGTTTACACGATTCACACGGCCTGGCCATTGAGCCCACACTGTCGTGGCAATTTAACGGATATAACATGGCCTGGCAATCATGTCACACGGTCGTGGCACACGGGCGTGTCCCTTTTTCAAAGAGTTGTATTTTACACGAAAAAGGGTACTTAGGGAGGAAGAAAGCCAATCCAAAGCCTATATAAACACCCTAAGTGTGACCTAGAAAGGGGCCGCTCTTCCAGAACTTTTATGGAATACAGAACCACACGCTAGGAATTACTTGAAGGAAGCCAGATGATCCATCCCAAAAGCCGGAGCTACTCCAAGACTGAAGATCTCTCTCAAAATTCCTTCAGGGGTTTTAGAGTTTTCTTCATGTTTTGTTATTTTTATACTTTTGAGTTGTACTCTTATTTTATTATGAAATAAACCCCTTAGCTACCTAAAGGGGATAAAACCTATGATGGATCTTGTTATTATTATCAGAACTGTATGATAAATACTTGATTTGTTCTTAATTATGTGTTCTTAATGCTTGAGTTATTATTCTGGGTATTAATTCATGATTTGATGTGCTTATGCAGAGGGGGAATAGACCTTGCCTAAGAGTAGATTTGACATAATTAAGCGGAGTTGATCAAACGCCTAGAAATAAGGTTACGAGATTTTACCGGATTAGGGTGAAACCTAATATGGGAGTCCATAGAGTGATTTATTGCTTCGCTAGGGGCTTTAGTTAAGAAAGAAATTTTGATTAATTCAACTGAAGGTTAGACGTTATTAGTCTCGAAAGGGATAATAACATAGGTTAGGGAGTCTTACGGATCAAGTCAAGTGAATAAATTGTCCGGTTCAGAGTCAGATAACAAGTGAAATCTAGGTGGATTCCTCATTGGGTGTCGTCTTTATCAATTGCTTCTCTTCAAGTCTTTTTCCAAATTTTCTCTTCGCTTTAATTAAATTAGTTAATTAGTTTAGATAATCTAGTATGCAAATTCATGTTAATAAACTAATGAATTTTATGGTTATTCAGATTTGATTTAGTTTAAAGAATTGTTAAATGTAGTAGTTCATACATTTTATATTATTCCATGTGTCAATTATTTAGAGAAATGATATGAGCATTTGTAAATGAGAAGTTCTATGAGCATGAATGGTTGAATTTTGAATTAAATTTCATACATGTTTATGATTTATGGTTATGAAAGGAAAAAATTGCTAGTTTTTCATTATGTCATATTTTTATGTTTGAGATGTGACTTTTATTGATATTTAATTTAGGCTTGTTTCTATACATGAAATGGCCAATTATTCTTGGTAGTTAATTGATTATGCAAAACTCTTGTTAAAAGGGTTTTAAAAGTATTTTAAATTGATCTCATATATCATTATGACTAAATAAAATAATGAGTTATTTGTTCCACCTGTTTTGCTCCATTCCTTGAAGTGAATGTAACAATTCATAACAATTATGGAAATTTAACTTATTTTCATTATCGACAAATAGATAAGAAGAAGATGGATGATTCAAAATGTTGTCATATGTTTATTCTTAGTATAGAATGTTCAATGATTTATAGTAATTTATCATTCCTTGAAGCAGATGATATCTATATGGGCCCATTCATCCACCGTATGTATGGTTTTGATATTATATGATTTTGGTATATGCATTTACAAAATAATCACATATATGCTATCAATTTGCAACCTGTAATTTGTAAGATTTCTTGTTTAAATAATTAATTTCAGATTATGCAATTAAGATAATTCATATTGGTAAAGCTGATGAGTTTATATCTCAGTCTTTTATTATCAAAAGCTTGTTATTTATGCGCATAATGGTTTAGAGAAATTATTGATTGAACGCATCTGATTAATATCTAAACCATTACTTATGAGAACTAAACTTCCTATTTCAACATGAGATTATGTTGATTTACGTGTTATACACATCAAGACAATAATTTATAAATACTCCCCAATACAATTGGTTTTTACTCAAGAGCTAAATATTTCTCATCTTTGAATTTTTGTATGTGCATATATGTTCCAATTGCTCCACCACAGCGCTCAAAGATGTGAGTCCTCAAAGAAAGTTGGGAATAAATATTAGTTGCGAGTCTCTTCAAAAAGTCAAACAGTTGTTGAAAATAAGATATTGGGGCCTCGTTTTCATAATTTAAGATCGTAAATATTTTTATTGAATATTTGCAGAGTTGTATTATATGTGAATTGAAGTTTGGTCTGGAAATTTTGATGATTTATTGATTAATTAAGGTAAAAGGATTAAATTGAAAAAGAGGTAAAAGTTAATTACTATAGATTTAAAATAGTAAAGGGACCAAAATGGTGATTAAACCATAGTAAAAAAGTCCAAGCGGTGGTGGATGTCTATCGTTCCATTAACTTTTGGGTTATTTATTCATTTAGTCCCAACTGCTTTAAGGCTAAATTGTAAATAAGTTTGTTTAATTGGAATTTAATATAATTAAAGGAACAATTGTGTAATTGGACCCTCCTTAAATGGCTAATAATAGAAATGATGAAGAATTCTTTAGATTGTGGTAAATTACAATTAAATCCTAATTAAATAAGGATTTACTAATTAGTCTGTTTTTCAGTATGATCGGAAATGGTGGTTTCGGGGCCACAACTCCAATGTTTCAAGTTGTAAATATTAATTATTTATTAATAATTACGAGGTCATTAGTGTCGTAATAAAATTTGGTTAGGAAATTTTAACGTTTGGACGGTTAATTAAGTAAAAAGGACTAAATTATAAATATAAAAAAGATGGATTTATTAGTTAAAAGGGGTAAATTAAAGGGGTTTGGATGGTAAATAAACCACCATTACCCATAGTGGACGATTTTGGCTTTCATTTAGCTAAAATTTCATGAATTAATTAAGGGTAAAATAGTAATTAAGTAAATAAATAAATTTTTAATGAATTAAAAGCCAAATTGGCTAGGAAAATTTCATTGTTTTCTTCTTCCAAAGGCTGAAACACCATTGTTAAGGCTGGATTTCTCTATTGGGTATGTGTTTGATGGCCGTTTTTAGTAATTTTTATATTTTTGAGCTTGTATTAGTTTAATCTAGCTAACCCGAGAAATAATTTGTAAAAATGTCAAATGTTATGGATTGTGCCATTAATGAAATTTGGGTTTTTGTTGAAGTTTTATGGTAAAATATTAATCTTGGTTGTTAAATAGGACTATTTTGTAAAGTAGTTTTTGAATGTTCAAGGACTAAAATGTGAAAATAGTAAAAATACAAGGACTTGGTGTGAAATGATTGCAAATAGGGGTAGTTAGGAAAATCATTAATGTTTCGGCTATACTGGGTTTAAGGTAAAAATGGTTAATTTGCATGTTTGGGGTTTAAAGACTAAATTGCATAAAGTAAAGTGTTCGGGGCAATTTTATAAAAATATCAAAAAGGACTTAAATGCATAGAAAGAGTTAAATTTATTTTTGGATTCTGTTAATTGAATGAAATTGATATTTTAGGTCAAGAATGGATTGAAAATCGAGGCATAGAGAAGTTGTTGAATAGTCCATATACTTTGGCAATTATTGCAAATCAGTCTAGTAAGTCCATACTATTATTTCTATAATATAATCATTATTTTTATACATTCTTTGTTATATAATTAAATTCATAGTATGCTTAATAATTGATTGGTTGAAAATATCTAAGAAATGATCAATTGACAAGTTATCAAGCTTCGAGTAAGTGAATACTAAATGAATATTCTACTCTAATGATACCCACCATCACGATGGCTGAGATCCTACATACGTTTTCGATTCTCGACAGCTTGTATGAGCATCATCGTGAACTGGTGAATTGAATGGCTACTCTATTATGAAGACATAGACCGTTCCGATAGCTGAGATCCTACATATGTTGCGGATTCTCAACAGCTTGTGTGAGCAGCATCGTGAACTGGTGAATTGAATGACTACTCTATTATGATGATATAGACCATTCTGATGGCTGAGATCTTGCATATATTGCGGATTCTTGTCAGCTTGTGTGAACAGTCTCGTGAACCCTATGAAAATGACTAAATTGAAAATTGTGTAAAAGTTGAATTCTATTAGTTAAAAGGATCAAATGGACATGGAATCTTAAGTTAATGGATTTAATGAATAAATATACCATATCATTAGTTAATGGATGATTATGGCATGATTTTTGTGTTATTTTGATAATTTAAAAATGTTAATTTTGTAAAATTGTAAAATTAGAAATTAAGTAAAAGATGACAAAAATGTATCATCATCTTCCTTCTTTCTTTTTTTTCTTGTTGAAATCATGAACACCATAGTTAAGGGGAGACTAGGTTCGACCAAGCTATTCATGGTATATAATTTTGTCCCATTTTTAGTGGTTTTTATGTTTTTGAGTTCGTATTAGCTTAATCTAGCTAGCCTGGGGGTTAATTCGTAAAGTTATTAAAAGTATAGGGACTTTCCATGATTTATTTTGAATGTTTTTTGAATTTAATTGATATATTATTAAATTTGGTTGTTAAATAAACATGTTTTGTTAAGTGATTTTTAGTGATTTTAAGGTTTAAGGATTAATTTGTTAAAAGAATATAATTAATTAGTAAAAATGTAAAATTGTGATAAATATAGGTTTTTAAGGAACCTTATGAAAATATTCTAGAATGAGATATTATCAATTGTGGTTAAATTGTAAGTTTCGGGTTTAAGGACTAAAGTTAAAATGTTAGGGGTAATTTCATAATTTCACATTAAAGTGGGTTATAAGATAGAATTAATTATATTAAGTTATTTGAATGATTTAATTGAATGAAATTATTATTTAGATCAAGAAAAGAACTAACATAATTTAAACCGAGGAAAGGCTAAAGTGTTGGATTTGTAACAACCTATTTTTAGTGAAATCAGAATAGTGATTTCGGGACCACAAATCTGAGTCAGAGAGAAAAATTATTTTAATAGTATTGCATGGTCTACATTATGATAGGAATGACGTATAAAAATTTCATTAAAATTTTTTTACCAATTACATGATTAATTGATTAAAGGACCAAATTGCATTAAATGCAAAAGTTGAGTTCTAGTAGCTATAGATAGTAAATAGCTATGGAATTCAAAACTTGAGATCCTTATATGACAATTAGACCATTAAATGGAGTTAGTAGATAATTATGATGTTAGTAGATAATTATGATGATTCATCTATGGAAATTTAAGAAAAGAAAAGGACTAAAATGGAAAGTGGAAATAATAAAAGATGATAATTAATTAAAAGATAAAATATCAACTTATTTCATCATCTTCCCCAAATTATTTCTATGGAAACCCTAGCTAAGAGAAAATAATTTAAGCAAGCTTAATTGGGTAAGCATTCTTGTCCCGTTTTTAGTAATTTTTATTTTTTTGAGATCGTAATAACCTAATTTAGCTATTTTAGGGATTAATTTGCAAAGCTATCAAAGTATTAAAATTTTTCCATGGATGAGTATGCTGAAATTTTAAAATTTATGGTAGAAAATAAAAGGTTGTTGATATATAAATAACTTTTGTAAAGGAAATTTTTATGAAATTGTGATCTAGGGACTAAATTGAAAAGATGTAAAAATTCATGGAAAATTTTTTATTTTTGTGAAATACATGAATTGATATTGTCATATGCAAAATTCATCTAGGCTTGGAATAAATATTAAATTGCATTAATTTCATTTTCCAAGCCTAGGGACGAAATTGAAATTAATTAAAAGTATAGGGGCAAAATGGTACTTTTTGCCTAAAATATGAATTGGATTGAATTGAATATAAATTTTATTAAATTGAGTTAAATTTACTCGTATAGATCTGGATAGACCTAGTACGGAATTAGATCGAGGAAAATAAAAAGTATCGGATTAGTAGATTCTCGTATACAAATAAATGTTGAGGTAAGTTCATGTAACTAAATTGTGTACATTTATATGTTTAAATTAAATTTATATATGTGAATTTTATAATTTTCGTGTATGCAAAAGTGATTAAATATAAAAAAATGCCCGATAAATGTTAAGTCTCGTTTGAACAAATGAAAATCAATGGATACAAGTTTCCCGTATTGGTTGTAGTCCTGCATATGTTGCAGACACAACACAGCTTGAAAGAGCATCCCATTATTAGCCTTCTCGAGCTTCCCATTAATAGCTCTTCGGAGCATCCTAATTGGTTGAGATCCTACATGTGTTGTGGAGACACCACAGCTCTTATGAGCTTTCGGATTATGGCTCTTTGTGAGCTTCCCGTTAATTGGCTATTTGTGAGCTTCCTGATAAGGCTCGCTTGAACTTCCGGATATATGGCTATCTGGAGCTTCCCGATTAATGGTTCTTCGGAGCTACCCGATATTGGCTCACATGAGCTTCCTGAATATGGCTCTTATGAGCTTCCCGTTATAAAGCCCGGATAAGCTTCCCATTACATGGTGAGCTTCCCGATATATTGCTTGAGAGAGTGCTTCCCATTTAAGTGTTCTTATGAACACTCCTAAATATGAATTGACGACTTACGGAATCGTACACTTCATATGTACTACTCGATGTCCATCGATATTTCTTAAGGTTTAACGAGCAAAGTTCTGATATAAGTTAAGATACGATCTGAATGAATTAATAATTGTATCTACCAGAAAATACATGGAAATGTTTATACGATGACCTCATCTCTGTTACTTATTTGAAATGCATTTGAAATACATGACTAACTTGCTTGAAGATGTATATGTGATAGGTTATTGATTGAGTTGATTTGGATGTTCTTTGTATGCTTATTTTAAATGAATATGAATGGTGATTCAATTTCCCGTTATACGAACTTACTAAGCATTTAAATGCTTACTCTATTTTTTCTCTGTTTTATAGTACTCGGAAGCTCATAAAGGTTGGAGCGGGTCAAAGCAAGATTACACTATCCTTCAGCTCTTTTTGGTATAAATAG
This sequence comes from Gossypium hirsutum, assembly GCF_007990345.1. Classification (NCBI taxonomy): domain Eukaryota; kingdom Viridiplantae; phylum Streptophyta; class Magnoliopsida; order Malvales; family Malvaceae; genus Gossypium; species Gossypium hirsutum. The sequence goes on from NC_053427.1 coordinate 12,261,179, forward strand.
CAAATTTTAATTAGAATATAATGACATGTATAGGTTAAACTGGTCAAATGTTGGCATACACATGTTTTGGTTGTAAATAGCCATTGGAATGGCTTGTAATGGTCATGTTTTGATATATATATAGTATTATCATGTTTGGAGTATAAATATGATTATGCACATATATGCATTTGGTAAGAATGACATAATAATAAATTGTCTATTGGGAAGCCTAAGGGTACACTGGTTGTATGTGTAAAATGTCAAGATTAAGACTTCGTTTTGGCTTGGTTTAAATGTCTTGAATTGGTTAGTGAATGTGTTAAAATGTTGATGTAGGTGGAAGACAAGTTTAGGTGAGAAATAAGGCTTGGAAATGGCCTTATTTTATCCATACGGGCAGAGAAACAGGCGTATGTGACACACGGCCTAGTACATGGGCGTGTGTTTCGACCGTGTGTCCTTTGCATCTTAAAATTTCAAAATAGAATGCTCAGGTATTTTTATACAGGCAGATACACGAGCATGTGTCTCAGCCATATGTGTCACACGGCTTGGCACAAAGGTGTGTGACTTAGCTGTGTGAACCCTGAACCTTAATTATGCAAGTCAGTATGCTCACACGGCCTAACACATGGGCGTGTGGCTCGGCCGTGTGACTAAGTCAATATGCAACCTAATTTGGACATAGGCTGGAACATTGCCGTGTGGTTCACATCGAATGCCCATACGGCCTGAGATACGGGTGTGTCACTTGGCTGTGTGAGCCACATGACCTGGCCATACGGGCGTGTGTCCCCTACATATAAGGAAAATTTTAAAATTTCACGAAAAAATCCTGAGTTCTCGGTTTAGTCCTCACTTGTTTCTAATGCATAATTTGGGCCTCGAGGATCCATTTGAGGGACTTTGTGAAAATTTTCTAATATGAAATGTCTGTATTTGATCTGTATATTTCGGTAATGCTCTATAACCCTGTTTCGGCAATGGATATGGATTAAGGATGTTAAAGGATTAGTCGTCGGCTTTGTTTTCACAGCTATTTTTTATCGACGTAAATTCGTATGAGTATTAAACTTATTAATTATTGTTTCATATGCATGCTATTAAATGTTATACTAAATGTAATGGGCCAATTTAGCCCAGGCCCAAAACCATAAGATAAACAAAAATAAAATGTCCACTGTCCAATTTACACAACCCAAAATCATAACCTGAACCCAATTACATAATACCCAACCAAACCCAAAACCTAAAACCTAGCCCAACAAATACATGGCCCAACTAGCCCAAAAATTGAAAACTAAGAAACCCTAGGGTTCCTTTAGGCGCGTCGCAGCCCCCAGCCCCCAGCCCCCAGCCTACAGCACCACCTCCGTACGCCCTCCACGTTGGCATGCCCATGAACGACTTCTCCATGCCATACATACCTACAAAACAGAATGCCAGCAGGCAAATAACCGCACATAACAACAATACAGCAAGAAAATAAGATTTCTTGTATTTTTTTCCTGTATATTTTTCTTGATTTATTTTTGCTATAAAAAGGCCATTGTAAACACTGTAAAGGATATACAAAAATCAGTGGAGATCAAACAAAAGAATACACTTCAGAGGTGGTTATTTATCACTATTTTGTTTTATTTTTTCCTTCTTCTTTTTTTCATTTTCATTCGAATCTATGATATATATACTAAAATATAATAAAAAGGGAGAGGATAGATGTACCTCTCAATTTACTAGCAAAAGGGGATCTTCGGTCTTCCGATGGCCGTCTACGGCAGCACGTGTGGCAAAGTTACAGTGGTGGCTTGCTGAATTTGGACGAAAGGGGGGGGAGAGTGAGGGAGTTGAGAGAAAAGAATTGAGTTTTTAGGTTTTTTTTTTCTTTTTGAAAAAAACCAAATTAATTTTTGTTAAAATTTTTTTGGATTTATATGGTTTAGGAAACGACACCGTTTTGTTGGAGCAAGGTTCGCACGTTGACCCGACCTGTAGAGAGGGTCCGCATGTTTTGGTCCTGAATGGGAAATTTGTGCATTGGGTCCCTCCTTGTTTTGATGCAATTTGATTGAGTCCCATTTAGATTTCTTTTGTTTTTTTAATTTTTTTTCCTGAAATTTATGCGCTGTTTTGATTTAATCCGGTTTAAAGGGCATGTTCAGGAACTTGGGATAATTCTGTTATTCAATCCCCACGCATTTGCATGCATTGCGCTTTGGTCCTTATTTCAATTTCAATGGTTTATTTTATTTGTTAATTATCTCTTTTCATTTGCTTTTATTTCAATTAAGTTTTTTTTTCATTTTTAATTTGTATAATTCATTATTTTTTTTAAATTCATCTGGCATTCATCTTTTAAAATTTTTTATACATATATTTTGAATTGCTTTGATAATTTTACATTGTTTTTTTATTTTTGTTTAAACTATAAGATTATTACTTTAAGATCCTCTTATATATTAATATATATATATAGTTTATGTTAAAATTAGTTTTATTCCATACACATTATCATTTCCGTATTATTTTATATATATAATTTCTTTTAAATCTATTTACATATATTTTCTTTCAAATCTATTATGTACATAGTTTATTCGTTAAAATATATTTTTATCATATTTTTGTTATTTAAAATTCTTTCATGTACTATTACCCCATTATATATTATTTATGTTTTTTATTATTATGTGTATATTATCAATTTTAAATAGACATGCTTTGTTTTTAAGATATTTTGTACATTATTTGCTCCAAACTTCTTCTTTCATAATATTTATTTTAATAATCATCTATATATTATTAATTTGTTCTTCTTCTATCATGTGTTGCTCCTTTGTAAATTTTCATATATTTAATAGTCTTTAAATTGTTTAAAACATTGATTCGTAGTTTTCATATTGTTTTGCATATTATGTGTCATTTTTGGTTTTCATATTGTTTCACATATTATTGTTGCATATTGTTTGTTAGTCTTTGGTATTATTATTTAAATTTTATTCATCCATGTTTGAAAATTTGTCACATTTTTAGTCTAATTTGTTTTTTCTAATTAGCTATATTTTAGTTTTCATTAATCTTTGATTATCAATACTAGTTTATTTTTCAAAATAGGATCATGGGATTATTGTTATTTGTATTTCAAATTGTATGTTCATATTAATATCCTTGTCATCTATTTGTATAGCGTTGTACTCACATATTATTGTTTCATGCTTGTAATTATGTTTTTATTTCTTGTTATTGCATCATGATTCTAATTCCCATATTCGCTCAATATTGATTGTTTTTTATCTCCAAACAAACCAAACAAGTATATTTTGATTCGGATTTTATAATTGTTTATTTGAAAATCTCCCAAAACAAAGGCAATGTTTGATGTTTGGAAATTTGGGAAATCGTGCCTTAACGTGCTAGGTTTCGATTTTCCATTTGTCCAAAATAATCAAATATCCCTTTAAAATTTCGTCCGTGTTTTCTAAATTTTAAAACAAGGCAATGTACTATGTTTGGAAATTCGAGAAATCATGCCTTAACGTGTTGGGTTTTGGTTTTTCGTTGGACCAAATAACCAAATATCCTTTTGAAAATGCATGAGTTCCGAAAATCAAGAAGACGATCTTGGTTTCGATGGTTTAAAAATGTCATGTCCTAATGTGTTGGATGTGATATTTTATTCCTTCAGGACGAGAGAATCTTAACATTCAATTTGAGTTATTCAAATATTTTTAAAGGAAATGGTCTTCCAAAATCTTTTCAAATTTTTTGACATTAAGACATCAATTAATCAATTAGGTACCAATTTTGAGCGTTACGAGGGTGCTAATCCTTCCTCATACGTAACCGACTCCCGGACCTGTTTTTTTAACTTTCGTAGGCCAAAAAAAATTTTTTAATAAAATAAAATGTTTTATTAGGTGATCCGATCACACCTAAACAAAAAGAATTGGTGGCGACTCCATACCATATTTTAAAGTCGATCCCCCATTTCTTTGAAAATTAAAAAAAATGGTTTCGACTGCTTGGCGAATCCGCTGGGGACATAAGGGAGTCAAGCTGTAAAATTGATTATTTTCTATCCTTTAGTCGAAAATTGAAAATTGGATTTGAAAAAAATCATGATTTTTTTGTTGCATTTGTTTGTGATCCTTATGATTGCTGTAGATTGAGTCTCGTAGAATACTCTTGCATTGCATTGCATGACCGTTGTGGTTACACCTTTTAAGTGGGGGGGATAAGCTATGCCTTCGTGAGGTTTTCTCCTTCGTATGGGCTAGTTGTAACACCCCAAACCTGGCCCAGATGTTATGGCTGAATCCGACGTGTCACATTAAAGTTTTTTAAGAAAGCCCATGCCTCTTTCAACGTCCTTCTTAGTGTTTTAAAAGATAGTCTTTGCTAAGTTGATAAAGTGAATAGAAGCTGTGCACCAGGTAGGTATCCGTAACAGAGGAGGTGAGCCATGAAGGCTGCTTAAGTACCAAGCTCTTGATTGGATCCAATCCTAGACATGCCCACAACCATTGCCACACTTTGGCGCGAGGTTAGGTTTTGGAAAAAAAAGTCGAGTTGGAATTCATTTAAGCAGATATTTTTGATAAACCGATTACTTGTATTGTTGCGCTATTTTGAAAACAAGTATCACTTTGAAAACGCGCCCTAAGTCTAACCCATTTTGGATAATTATCAGTAAAATATAGAGTATAGAATAAAATAAAATAATCCCAGGAAAATAATTAAAATGGCCTTATTACAACCCAAAACCGAATAATAATAATAATTAGGATAAGACTTATTAAAAAAAAACTAGTTACTTATTGCAAACTTCGGAAGCGATCACCATGGCCACTCTGAATCCCCTCCGGCTCCAAGTCACCACATCAAAGCTCACCTACAAGGTTAAGGAAAGGGGTGAGTTTAGAAACTCGGTGTGCAACAAGCCCCTTTCAGAGCCCAAACTAATATCAGCATACTGGGCCAAAGCCCTAATTCAGTCTCGTCATATACTGGGCCGAAGCCTTTCGTTTAACGGTTACTGGGCCGAAGCCTTTTCATAAATCATACCACAAGGCCGAAGCCTTTACTGTAAACAGTATGGCCCATAGGCCCATTTCAATATCACATGAAATACCAATGAATGTATGCAAGCTCATTTGGGGAGACTACTCAACCCACCATCCGTTACTCTCCACCCGTACCAACCAAGCTCTCCATGTGGGGAATAACTCAACCCACCCAACCAAACTCTCCACTGGCAGCATAGCTGTGTTATCATTAATTGGAGGCCTAGCCTCATTTAATAACTGGGGCAAAGCCCTTTTTGGTAAACTAGGGCAAAGCCCTTTTCGCACGACCTTCATTTATATAAACCCCAACCCATGCATATAATGAGTATATCATGGCATATCATGTGCATCTCATGACATATCATGTGCATACCATGTCATATCATGTATTAACAATATCTCATGCTTCATATTCATAATTAAACCCTAGGGGGTATAATGGTCATATTTACCTAGGGCAAAATAGTCATTTTTCATATTATAAGGATAATTTCGTAATTTTACCAAATATTATGGGTTTCCCATATTCATTAACGATTATCAATGTTTCCGAGTGTTTAAACAATGATCTTTAACCCACTTATCAAATTCGGGCTTTTGGGCCCAAAACCCCTAATGAGCCCTACGAATGCCGATTTTAGCCCACTAAGCCCACTTAAACCAAATTTTACAACATTACTAACCGTGTTAACATGAAACTTTTCCAAATTCCATTTTCTATCAATTTTACACAAATGGCCCGAAAAGCCCATTGGGCCAGTTCCAGCCTATTGAGGCCCAACTTACCATCGTGCACAAAATTGTGCTCTTACCTGTTCCGTCGATCCAAAACCGATCATATCGTATTTATTGCATCTATAAACAAATGCAAAATCACAAGTTCCCAAAATGCTAGAATTTTAGCATTTCGGCTTTTCAGCGAATATTAATCTAAGCTAGTACAAGGGTTATTACACACCTGTTTTGTGACGTTTACTAACAAGGTCTCCCACGACAACCTAAAATTAATCACCACCATTCTTAGTTTACAATTCATGCTTATCAAACCCAAAATCCACCTTACCATAGTCGGCCAAAGAACCCCTAATAGCCATAGATCACTTACCTACACAAGGTCCGATGATTCGATCCAAGTTTATCCAAACTGATACTCCAAGCCTTGCTCCTCCTCCAAAGTTGTCTATATCACTACACAAACTATAAAAATCGAATGAAAAGGCCCAGTGAGGCCTATACCTCAAATCGACAACCTCTCTAAACTATAGGAGGTTTCAGCTTTTCTTAACATTTACACTACTGAATCGATTTGGAAAACGAGTACTTGCCACAGTCTTCCCTTTTGTACTGTTTAGACCCAAAGTAGACTTAGCCCTCAACCACCTAGCAGCCTTCGAATCCTAGAGGTCTACAGGTTCAGTTATGCCCCTAAAACTAAGGTATTTCGGCTTTTAGGACCAAGAAAAAGAAAAAGAAATGGTGTGGTGGCTTTGTATTTGTGTTGCCATCAGGGACTTTTAGAGTTTAGCGGATGAAGGGATCGGTCACAACAAACGAAGAGCAAAGAATGATGCTGGTCTAAATGAAATCGGCACAACCAACTTGAAAAGTTTCGGCTCTTGTGGCTATTCGGCAAGGGTGATGAAAAGAAAGGGAGTAGTAGTTTGGCTTTGGCAAAAGAAGAGAAAGAAAAATGGGTGAAAGGAGTGGTGATTTTGGCTAGAAAAAAAAAGGAAGAAAAGAAAAAGCCCTATGATGTTCAAACCAAAGAAAACGGCACCACTAAAGCCCCTAATGCCAAAATACTAACCTAAAACCCCTAAACCGATTTCTCCTCCCAAAATTCCCACTATTCGGCCAACACTAAGCCTCCATTCAAATCCCCAAAATCTCTCCCCTTATCACTCCTAAATCCATGCATTTGACTGATTCAAACTCTCTCCAACAAAGTTCCATTCGACTTCAACCTCCTGCATGCTCAAGACATAAAAATAACAACACAATTGCCAGCTTAGTGAATCGAACCTTGGCTTTCCTCCAACCACGTACACGCCACTTTTTTTTAGCTCCTTAGTGGCATCACTTAACCACTTTGCCAAGGGCCCTCTTGTGTCACATTTTACCCACATCTTTTAATAAGGCCACCTATCCAATGCCTTTAACTCCTTAAGTACAAAATACAAAAATTCTACCGGGTTTTGGCCAACACATGGGCCTTCCATAGGCCCATTTACACACTCCAATTATGAATTTCCCAACCAAAATCCAAATTTTAAAAATTTTACCAAATTCTTCAAAATTACGAAAATCCCGAAAATCAGGGTGTTACGACTCTACCCTCCTTAAAGAAATTTCGGCCTCGAAATTTTACCTGATCCGAACAGTTGAGGGTATTGTTGACGCATCGCCTCCTCTGACTCCCATGTAGCATATTCTTTGCTATGGTTTCTCCAAAGTACCTTCACCAATGGGACTAACTTTCTTCTCAACACCTTGACGTCACGATCAAGTATCTGCATAGCTTCTTCTTCGAAGGTCAAATCCGACTGTACCTCAATTTCTGCAACTGGTACGATATGAGTAGGGTCAGAATGATATCGCGTTAGCATGGACACATGAAAGACGTCATGAATACGATCCAGCTCTGGAGGTAACTCTAGCTGATAAGCCACTGGCCCTATCCGCTTAAGGATCTGATAAGGCCTAATGAATCGTGGCCTCAACTTGCCCTTCTTACCAAACCTTAATATCTTCTTCCAAGGTGAAACCTTCAAAAAGACCATGTCCCCTACAGTATACTCAATATCCTTACGCTTCAGATCAACATAAGACTTTTGTCGATCCGTTGCCTCCTTTAACCGATTCCTGGTCACCTTAACTTTGTCTTCAATATCCACTACTAACTCCGGTCCAAGTACTTGCCTTTCCCCTAACTCTGCCAAACAAGTAGGCGAACAACACCTTCGCCCACACAGTGCCTCGTAAGGAGCCATCTGAATACTTGCTTGGTAACTATTTTTATACGCGAACTCCACCAACGGCAAGTAATCCTCCCAACTGCCCCTAAAGTCGATAATACAACCCCTAAACATATCTTCTAGAATTTGAATGACCCTCTCTAACTGCTCATCCGACTGAGGGTGAAAAGCCGTACTAGAATCTGAATGACCCTCTCTGACTGCTCATCCCAATGCCTCATGCAAATTTTGCCAAAACCGAGATGTAAACCTTGGGTCTCGGTCAGAAATTATCGATACTAGCACCCCATGCAACCGCACTATCTCTGCCACATACAACTTGGCCAACCTCTGAAGTGAGTAATCAGTTGGAACAGGTATGAAATGGGCAGATTTCATCAGCCTATCCACAATCACCCAAACTGAGACCTTCTTGGAAGGTGTCAATGGCAGACCACTCACAAAATCCATAGTTACCCTTTCCCATTTACAAAGTGGTATCTTCACTGGCTGTGACAATCCTGAAGGTAGTTGATGCTCGGCCTTTACTTGTTGACACGTCAAACATTTTCCCCCAAATTCAGTCACTTCTCGCTTAAGCCCAGGCCACCTTTATAGCTCTCGCAAGTCTCGATACAACTTACTCCCTCCTGGATGCATAGCACAAGGTCCACCATGAGCCTCTCTCAAAATCATCAATCTCAAATCTGAGTCCTTCGGTATACAAATTCTTCCTCGAAAACAAAGAACCCCATCAACATTTAATCCAAAGTCTGGATTCTCCCCCTTCTCAGCTTGTTGAAACTGAGAAACCAACGACTCATCCACCAACTACTGCTTCTTAATCTGATCCACCCAAGTCGGTCTCACTTGTAATTTTTTTAATAAGCTTCCATCGTCATACAAGCTTAAACGAGCAAACATTGCCTTCAATTCCGCCACAGTCCTTCGACTCAACGTATCAGCCACGACATTTGCCTTACCTGGATGGTACAATCGAACAGTCATAGTCCTTTAACAACTCTATCCACCTTCGCTGTCTAAGATTCAGCTCCTTTTGACTCAACAAGTACTTAAGACTCTTATGATCCGTATAGATAATGCATCTCTCCCCATACAAGTAGTGCCTCCATATCTTAAGCGCAAAGATCGCCGCTGCCAACTCCAAGTCATGAGTAGGATAGTTTACCTCATGAGGCTTAAGCTGTCGTGAAGCATAAGCGACCACTTTACCCTCTTCCATCAACACACAGCCCAAACCTACATGTGACGTGTAACTGTACACAGTGAAATCCTTACCAGACTCTGGCTGAATCAACACTGGTGCCTCATTCAGAACCTTCTTTAACTTTTCAAAAGCCTCTTGCTACTTATTTGTCCAAACAAACGGTGCTCCTTTCCTTATAAGTTTCGTTAACGGCGCTGCCAACACAGAAAATCCTTCCACAAATCTTCGGTAATAACCTGCCAACCCTAGAAAACTTCAGATTTCTGTTACTGACCTCGATGGCTTCCACTCCAGAATCGCCTCAATCTTCCGAAGGTCTACCTTGATCCCCTCAACAGACACAACATGCCCTAAGAAAGTTACTTCACTCAACCAAAACTCGCACTTACTGAACTTTGCATAGAGTTGTTTTTCCCTTAGCACTTGCAGCGCAATACGAAGATGCTCATCATGCTTCTCTTTCATTTCCGAGTACACTAAGATATCATCGATAAAAATGACTACGAACTAATCCAAGTACGGCTGAAATACCCGATTCATCAAATCCATGAATGCTACCGGTGCATTAGTCAAACCAAAGGGTATAACCAGAAACTCGTAATGACCATATCGAGTTCTGAATGCTGTCTTACGAATATCCTCTTCTTTGACTCTTAACTGATGATATCCTGACCGAAGGTCGATCTCAGAAAATACTGAAACTCCTCTCAGTTGGTTGAACAGATCATCGATTCTTGGCAAAGGATACTTGTTCTTGATCGTCAGTTTGTTCAACTGCCGATAATCAATACACATTCGCATGGTCCCATATTTCTTCTTTACGAACAACACTAGTGCGCCCCACGGAGAAACATTTGGTCTTATAAACCCTCTATCCAACAGTTCTTGAATCTGAGCTTTCAGTTCCACCAACTCCTTTGGTGCCATTCGGTAAGGTGCAATGGACACTGGAGTTGTTCCAGGTAACAAGTCGATTCCAAACTCGACTTCTCTATTCGGAGGTAGTCCAGGAAACTCATCAGGAAAAACATCTTGAAATTCCTTGATGGTCCTGACTGACTCCATAGTCATCCCCTTAGGTTTAGCTTGACTCACAAATGCTAAAAATGCCTCACAACCTTTCCAAATCAACTTCTCAGCCCTTAAAGCCGAGACAACATTGGACAAATAGTTCCTTCGTTCCCCTATGACCATTATCTCCTCATCCTCGGCAGTTCTTAGCACCATTCTCTTAACAGCACAATCCAATGCCGCCCTATGCTTAGTTATCCAGTCCATTCCCAAAATAAGATCAAATTCCCCAAATGGCAGCTCCATCAAATCTCCTACAAATATCCTATCTTGTGTCTCTAAAGGCACCTCCCTAAAGAGTTTATCTACTTTAACCGAGTGTCTCAAAGGACTTATCACTGATACCCCACTCACAGTCTCCTCAGGAAGAACACCCAATGGCCCATATACATTACAAGCAACATACAAATGATCGGAACCAACATCAATCAAAGCAGTGTAAGGTGTGCTATGAATGAAGAATGTACCGGTTATAACATCAGGAGCATCACCTTCCTCACGATGTCGTGCAGCATAAACCAACGCCGGCTGTCAAGCTTCAGCATGTTCAGCACCCCTTCTAAGTGCCCCACGTCCTCGTCCATTACCATTACCACCTCTACCTTGCCCACGACCTCTCTGTCGTGGGGGTCCTCCTCGCAGCGGTTGGACACCTCTTTGCTCCGCAACTTGTTCCTGAGCTACTTTCCGAAGACACTCTCTAAACTTATGTTCCTTTGACCCATATCGAAAACATGCTCCAGTTCGTTTCCAGCACTCCCCCATATGTACTCTGCCACAGTCCCTGCAAGTCTGCGGTCTAAAGGTATTCACCGAAACTGCTCGAGCCGGTTCCTCCATTCTAGCTCTTTTAGCATTTCTATATGCAGCACCCGAGGGTCCAGAATCCCTCCTGAATCTGGGTCGATCCCTCTCACGATTCTGCCATTCAGTTCGTTTTACTTCCTCAGCTATCTTAGCCTTCTCTACCAACGCAGCGAAATCACGCTCCATCTGTGGAGCTATCAGCACCCTAAGCTCATCACGGAAGCCATCTTCAAATCAAACACTGTGCTCATATTCGGTCGCAACTATCCCGCTAGCATATCAACTCAACCTCAAGAATTCCACCTCATACTCCACAACAGTTTTATTACCCTAGCCAGATTCAAAAATTCCTTTCGACGGGCATCTACATAACTAGCTCCAACACACCGCCCCTTAAAAGTAGTCTTGAACAGTTTCCAGGTTACTCGTTCAATCGGGGTACTCTCCTTTACAGTGATCCACCACTGGTATGCCTCATCTCGTAGCAACGACACGGCCCCCTTCAGCTTTTGCTCCACAGAGCAATCTAGGTCGTCCATAATCCGCTCTGTTGCCTCTAGCCAATATTCAGCGACGTTTGGAGCTACTTCAGATACGCCTCTAAAAACCTCTGCTCCGTTAGCCTGGAGTCACTCAGAGATGGATCCCCTATTCACTGTCCCGGTGCTAGCTCCAGCAACCCTTTCCAAAACCCTTAACATCGCTTGGGACAAAGTATCATCCCCCGCAGCTCGATCATGTGACCCAGTCTCAGTTGCCTGTGGCACGGATGCCTCCTCAGCTGACCTATGCCCTGAGAAAGAAGATTCAGCTTGCACCCTTCTGTGACCACGTCCGCGGCCTCGTCCACGAGTTCCTCTTGTACTTATATCAAATTTTCTGATTACGAATTTTATGACATTAATTTAATATTTCAGTTGTTTATTACGAGCTGTCTTATGGAAATACAGTAGTTCAGAGATTGTTTTCACAACGTAGTAGCCTAGCTACAGTCTCAATCCTACTGTTTTATAGCTCTACCCTGTCTAAAGTATCATAGTAGTGTCTCATTTCTATTTATAGCATCATATCAATATCATACGGTGTAAAAGAAAGTATATTTACAGACTTGGTGCCGGGGATTCAGTGTGCCACTTCTTTCTCCAAACCATTTAAAACTTAAAAACATGTATTTGGTCACAAAAAAAAGGGTTTCTTTTTAGAAATTCTTAAAAATTGATTTAAAATACCTTTGTTTTGAAATACTTGATTTTTAAACCCGTTTAAAATCCACAGCCGAGTTGTTGCAACCTGACTCTGATACCACTAAATGTAATACCCCAAACCCGGCCCAGATGTTATGGCTAGATCTGACTCTCACATTAAAGTTTTTTAAGAAAGCCCATGCCTCTTTCACCATCCTTCTTAGAGTTCTAAAAGATAGTCTTTGCTAAATTGATAAAGTGAATGGAAGCTGTGCACCAGGTAGGTATCCGTAACAGAGGAGGTGAGCCATGAAGGCTGCTTAAGTACCAAGCTCTTGATTGGATCCAATCCTAGACATGCCCACAACCATTTCCACACTTTGGCGCGAGGTTAGGTTTTGGAAAAAAAAGGTCGAGTTGGAATTCATTTAAGCAGATATTTTTGATAAACCGATTACTTGTATCATTGCGCTATTTTGAAAACAAGTATCACTTTGAAAACGCGCCCTAAGTCTAACCTATTTTGGATAATTATCAGTAAAATACAGAGTATATAATAAAATAAAATAATCCCAGAAAAATAATTAAAACGGCCTTATTACAACCCAAAACCGAATAATAATAATAATTAGGATAAGACTTATTAAAAAAAATTGGTTACTTATTGCAAAGTTCGGAAGCGATCACCACGGCCACTCTGAATCCCCTCCGGCTCCAAGTCTCCACATCAAGGCTCACCTACAAGGTTAAGGAAAGGGGTGAATTTGGAAACTCAGTGTGCAACAACCCCTTTCAGAGCCCAAACTAATATCAGCATACTGGGCCAAAGCCCTAATTCAGTCTCGTCATATACTGGGCCGAAGCCTTTCGTTTAACGGTTACTGGGCTGAAGCCTTTTCATAAATCATACCACTGGGTCGAAGCCTTTACTGTAAATAGTATGGCCCATAGGCTTATTTCAATATCACATGAAATACCAATAAATGTATGCAAGCCCATTTGGGGAGACTACTCAACCAACCATCTGCTACTTTCCACCCGTACCAACCAAGCTCTCCATGTGGGGAATAACTCAACCCACCCAACCAAACTCTCCACTGGCAGCATAGCTGCTTTATCATTAACTGAAGGCCTAGCCTCTTTTAATAACTGGGGCAAAGCCAATTTTGGTAAACTGGGGAAAAGCCCTTTTCGCACTACCTCCATTTATATAAAGCCTAACCCATGCATATAATGAGTATATCATGGCATATCATGTGCATCTCATGACATATCATGTGCATACCATGTCAAATCATGTATAACAATATCTCATGCTTCATATTCATAATTAAACCCTAAGGGGTATAATAGTCATTTTTACCTAGGGCAAAATAGTCATTTTTCATATTATAAGGATAATTTCGTAATTTTACCAAATATTATGGGTTTCCCATGTTCATTAACGATTATCAATATTTCCAAGTGTTTAAATAATGATCTTTAACCCACTTATCAAATTCAGGCTTTTGGGCCCAAAACCCTTAATAGGCCCTACGAATGCCGATTTTAGCCCATTAAGTCCACTTAACCCAAATTTTACAACAGTACTAACCGTGTTAACATGAAACTTTTCCAAATTCCATTTTCTATCAATTTTACACAAATGGCCCAAAAGCCCATTGGGCCTAGTTCCAGCCCATCGAGGCCCAACTTGCCATCGTGTACAAAATTGTTCTCTTACCTGTTCCATCGATCCAAACACCGATCATATCGTATTTATCGCATCTATAACCAAATACAAAATCACAAGTTCCCGAAATGCCGAAATTTTAGCATTTCGACTTTTCAGCGAATATTATTCTAAGCTACTACGAGGGTTATTACACACCTGTTTTGTGACGTTTGCTAACAAGGTCTCCCACGACAACCTACAATTAATCATCACCATTCTTAGTTTACAATTCATGCTTATCAAACCCAAAATCCACCTTACTATAGTCGGCTAAAGAACCCCTAATAGCCATAGATCACTTACCTACACAGGGTCCGATGATTCGAACCAAGTTTATCCAAACCGATACTCCAAGCCTTGCTGCTCCTCCAAAGTTGTGTATTTCACTACACAAACCATAAAAATCAAATGAAAGGGCCCAGTAAGGCCTATACCTCAAATTGACAACCTCCTTAAACTATAGGAGGTTTCAGCTTTTCTTAACATTTACACTACTTAATCGATTTGGAAAATGAATACTTACCACAGTCTTCCCTTCTGCACTGTTTAGACTCAAAGTAAACTTAGCCCTCAACCACTTAGTAGCCTTCGAACCCTAGAGGTCTACAGGTTAAGCTATGCCCCTAGAACTAAGGTATTTTGGCTTTTAAGACCAAGCAAAAGAAAAAGAAATGGTGTGGTGGCTTTGTATTGGTGTTGCCGTTGGAGACTTTTAGAGTTTAGCGGATGAAGGGGTCGGTTACAACAAACGAAGAGCAAAGAATGATGCTGGTCTAAATGAAATCGGTACAACCAACTTCAAAAGTTTCGGCTCTTGTGGCTATTTGGCAAGGGTGATGAAAAGAAAGGGAGTAGTAGTTTGGCTTTGGCAAAAGAAGAGAAAGAAAAATGGGTGAAAGGAGTGGTGATTTCGGCTAGAGAAAAAAAAGGAAGAAAAGAAAAAGCCCTATGATGTTCAAACCAAAGAAAACGACACCACTAAAGCCCCTAATGCCGAAATACTAACCTAAAACCCATAAACCTATTTCTCCTCCCTAAATTCCCACTATTCGGCCAACACTAAGCCTCCATTCAAATCCCTAAAATCTCTCCCCTTATCAGTTCTAATTACATGCATTTGACTGATTCAAACTCTCTCCAACAGAGTTCCATTCGACTTCAACCTCCTGCATCCTCAAGACATAAAAATAACAACACAATTGCCAGCTTAGTGAATCGAACATTGGCTTTCCCCCAACCACGTACACGCCACTTTTTTTTAGCTCCTTAGTGGCGTCACTTACCTACTTTGCCAGGGGCTCTCTTGTGTCACATTTTACCCACATCTTTTAATAAGGCCACCTATCCAATGCCCCTAAATCCTTAAGTCCAAAATTCAAAAATTCTACCGGGTTTTAGCCAACACATGGGCCTTCCATAGGGCCATTTACACACTCCAATTATGAATTTCCCAACCAAAAACCAAATTTTAAAAATTTTACCAAATTTTCAAAAATTACGAAAATCCCAAAAACCAGGGTGTTACACTAGTGGATTGCTTTCGGGATACATTCGTACCTATGTCTTCGTGAGATTTTCATCTCCATATGGCCATAGGGAAATGCATTCCCCTGAATCAAACCCGATTCTTATTAGCCTATAATGGGTGAGGATTGAGGAATCTATTGGTTCAAGTACCCTTTCCTTAGAATCGAACCACATATAGAAAGACAGGAGCCTACCCTAGGTAGAGCCACGCCAAATCTTAAGTCACCGAGTTAGGTGTTCTATATTGTTTTTTCTCTTTTCTGTACTAACGTGTTTTGTTTTGTCTATGATTGCATTGCATTACAACATCATAGAAAGAATGTGTTGATTCATATTCGATTGCTAAATAAAAGAGCTTGTCATGGAAATGGATTTCTTGATAAAGTCGATTATAATACGGTTGTCTGAATATGGTCTAAGTAAACACAATGAAAAAAGGCTAATAGTTCGCGGAAGAAAACAAGACTTTGTTTTATCACCGTGGATTCAAGTCGATAAAGATTATTCGAGAGCCATCACATCTTGACTTTTTTAAAGGAGCTAACAAGCATCGTGAGGATAAGTGAGTAATAAGTCACAGCCTGGATCAAGCAAAAAGGAAAATGAGGACATCTTTTGGAAAATTCGTAAGATTCAACCGTAACATCCGGATATAAAGAGAAGAGCGTGTCTTCGCCTGGACTATAAGGGCAATGCCATATATGTAATCCATTTTATGTAAAGAGATTTGTTTTCTAGAAAAGTTGTTCTAATGGAATTGAATTTAGAATCAACACATCTCTTTTTTTGCATTCATTCCATGCATCTGCATTGCATTGCATCATTTTCATTAAACTTTCACAAAAGGACCTTAATTAGGTAAAATAATTTCAGTTAACCTGGGAACCGAAAAAAGTCAAGCGACTAAGCATCTTTACAGTACATGAAAAAGGACCAAATATATGGATCAAAGGTTTGAAAGACTCGAACAACTTCAAAAAGAAATGCAAGACAAGTTACAAATGCAAATGCAAGAGCAGCTTGCTAAGGTCCAACAAGACATGATAGACGAAATGCTGGCGTCCCAAAGGAATATGATGAATTAGTTGTCCCAATTGTTGACTAAGGGGCTAGAAAAGGGAAAAAGCTTCATGATTAATACTGGGAAGGACAATGAGGAGCCTCTCTACCCTTCAGGTTTCACCCCGACAATTGCTCAGACATGTCTGCAGGGTGTACCTATTACTGTCAGATCTCAGCAATATCAGGCCAATATCTCGGCACTAATGAATTACCCAATAGGCTCAAGCTTCAATCCAGGGGGCAATCCAACCACTCCCCTAGTTCCTGACCTAGATGACATGAAAAAAGCAAAGATAGAACTACCAAAACAACTCGAGGGTCGGTATAGGTGGTTGGAGGAAAAAGTTAAGGCAATGGAGAATGTTGACTACTATTGTGGGGTTGGCACCAAGGATCTGAGTTTAGTCCCCGATCTAGTATTCCCGCCAAAATTTAAGACTTTAGAGTTTGAAAAGTACAATGGGACTAATTATCTTGAAGCTCACATCAAAATGTTCTGTCGAAGAATGACAGGATATGTCAATAACGACCAACTATTAATCCATTGCTTCCAAGGCAGTCTAATCGTGTCAGCAGCTAAATGGTACAATCAATTGAGTCGTGCTAAAATCAGTTCATGGAAGGACTTAGCACAAGTTTTTATGAAGTAGTATAGCCATGTAACGGACATGGTACCCGACAGAATTACCCTACAGAATATGGAAAATAAGCAAAATGAGAGCTTCAAGTAGTATGCCTAAAGATGGAGAGGGGTAGCAACACAGGTCCAGCCGCCTCCTCTGGAAAAGGAGACCACGATGCTTTTCATCAATACTCTGAAGGCCCCGTTCATTAACCATATGTTGGGAAGCGCTACTCTAAGCTTTTCAGATATAGTAATGTCAGGTGAGATGATTGAAAATGCGGTAAGAAGTGGGAGGATAGATGTTGGAGAAAACACTAAAAGGTTAACCCCGAGAAACAAAGAAAATAAAGTTAGTATCGTGAGCATGCCTTCCAAATTGGTTAACATAGGCCAGTCGAGGGCTGTACTAGCTATCAAGGCTCTTCAAGGCAGGAATCCAACTCGAGGCCAAGTACAGAAAGGCTCCGGTTTACACCCATCCCGATGTCATATAAGAAGTTGTATCAGAATATTTTTTATGTGCATATGGTGTCTCTGTTCTATTCAGAACCCGTGCAATCTTTATTCCCAAAATGGTATAATGAGAATGCTCAATGCGAGTACCATGCGGGAATAAAGGGACACTCAATCAAAAACTTCACTACATTTAAAAAGTTGGTCGAAAGGTTCATTGAAATGGGAATTGTGGAGTTTGACGATTCCTTAGAACCTAATTGTTCTGACAATGCAGTAAATGCAATATTTGAAGGTGGGGGCAAAAGAGTTGCGATGCCTTGAACAAGTCAAAAACCTGGAGGGAACCAAAGAATAAAAGTTTCCAAACCCTTGCATACTTGGGAGTGTTTTGAACGATGGGACTATGGAAGAGATTCTTGTATTTTTTTAGAGCTAATCTAGAGTAATATTCAAAACATGCTTGTTGCTTTAAGCCTAGAGGCAATAAGAATCCTTTTGTGAAATAGGCTTGTCTCTAGAATTTTTATTTCAATAAAATGCATCTTCTTGAGAAAATGTTCTTTCTTTCTTTCCATTTCATAGTATACATTCTTTTGTTCTTTCGTAGGCCAAAAATAATTTTTTTAATAAAATAAAATGTTTTATTAGGTGATCTGATCACACCTAAACAAAAAGGATTGGTGGCTACTCCATACCATATTTTGAAGTCGATCCCAATTTTTTTCAAAATTAAAAAAAAATGGTTTCGACACTAAGTATAATTTAAATTGATAATAATACGATGTTCTGGATGTTGGGAAGAAAAATAGTTCCATTTGAACCTTGAGAATACTTATGATACAAATGACATGTCATTAGGGATTATACGGTTTTGGGTGCTGGTCTTGGATGTCCTACTGATGGCTGAGGTCCTACATTTGTTGCGGATTCTCCACAGCTTGTGTAAGCAACATCCTGAAGTCAACATCCCAACTCATTTCCAAGCTCGTGTGAGCAATATTAAAAAGGTTACAATTACATGAAAAGTCACACTTTGTGCGGGTATTTCCCGAGTATCCAGTGTTGTTGAATATGGTTCATTAGCCAATTTAGGTGAAATGGAAAGGTACGTATATGAAATAAGCTATAATGTTGAGTATATGAAATGAGCTATGATGTTGAATATATAAATGGATAGTATGATATGTGTAATTATATTGTAAAGGGAATCAAATGAATGTGTGGTAGATGATTTGTATATTGAGATTATTTCATGAAATGTTCCATGAATTGGGTGAAACTATATGCTCATTATATACCCACTAACCTTGTAGAGTTGTGTGTATAAGATGGAATGTATGCACTTGTATAATGATTGAATGGTTAAAAATAACATATGTGGTAAGTTTAAGTTCACATTATACGAACTTACTAAGTAGTAGTTGCTTATGTAGTTATTTTCTCTATTTTGTAGATCATCGGAAGCTTGATAAGTTGGAATCTTGTCGGATCTCTATCACATTATCCTTCAACCACTTTGATAGTTTTGGTTGTTTTGGCTATGGTTATAAATGGCATGTATAGAGCTTATATGTAATAGAAGTTTTGATTTATGCTATTTGTCCAATGTGATATGCTTATGTGTTGTATATATGTTTTGTTTTGACTTGTAAATGCATAGGCATGTTTATGTCTTTTGGTCACTTTTAAATGTATTGTAAATATATGGCTTATGACTTATTCATATATGGTTGAAGCCATTCAATAATGTGTGAATATGGTGATGTATGTTTAGGTTATAATGTAGCTTTCAATAAATTGAATTGATGTGTGATTTGAGTGCCTTTTGATGGCATATTGGTTTGTTATAGGATGAGTGAATATCTAACATGTTTTTGATGTTTTGTATGTTTTAAACATGTGAATGTTGGTAGAATTGGTCTGTCTTGCTGTGTAAGAATTGGTTTTAACATGGCTTGCTTTAAGGGCAATTTATGTTGCACACGGCCTGGGGCACAGGTTATCACACAGCTATGTGTGCCCCACATGGTCGTGTGTCATTATTGTTTTTAGGTGCATGTTTCACACGATTTAAGACACGGCATGCGACATGATCGTGTGTCTCAAGTTAGTATGTAACACTATTTGGCACACGAACTACGACATAACCGTATGGGCCTATTTCGAATACCCACATGGGTGGACACATAGGCTGGGACATGGCCGTGTGTCCAAATTTCAAATGTCCACACGATCTTGGCTATGTCACACTGGCCACACGACCACGTGACCCTTATTTTCCCAAAATTTTCTATTTTGTTTTAAATTGATCCCTGATTGTTTCCAAGTTGTTTTAAGGCCCTGAAGACTCAGTTTAATGCCCAATAATGTATTTTACTATGGTTATATTGAGCTATTGGATGTTGGTATTAATTTGCATTTTTTTTTGTTTTGAAGTTAAACATCCTATTTTGTATGGTAATGCTTCGTAACCCTAGTTCGGTGACAGATACGGGTTATGGGTGTTACAATTCGACAGCAGAAGAAGTCTTGAAATAGGTTATTCCTTAAAATCATGATAATTGGTTTTTTCACTTCCAAACATCTCAGATTGGTTAATTTCTAATCTACAATCTTTTGAGCTATTTGATTCCTTAGAAGTTAGCTGGGTAAGCCTATTTGGTCTTATAGCGTGGAGGATTTGGAAGAATAGAAACCTTTATGTTCTCCAAGGACTAACGTGGGAAGTGGCTGATATTATTAAAGTTTATATCACATGGGCAAAATAATTTTAGATTACACATAATAAAATTATGAATCGAAGACGTACTACTACTCCAAGGAACTCTCTTCCGGATAATCATATTTATTTGCATACAAATTAAGCTATTAATTTGAGTACAGGTTATGCATTTGCAGATACGGAATCATCAAGGGAATTGGATTTTGGACTTTAACCAATCTCTGGAGATGTGTTCGGGTTTTGATGCTAAGCTATAAGATATTTTCGATGGGTTTATTCTTCTACAAGATCGAGGTTTGAATAGAATATTGATTCACACTGATAGCCTTGAGGTTGTTCATGCATTGTGAAGGAGTATTACAACTAGTTCGGGCTCAGCAATGATTAGGTGGATCCAACATAAGCTACAAAGTTTTGACTGTTGAGAGATCAGGTGTAACACGTCAAACCCGGCCTAGACATTATGGCCAAACCTGATAGTGTAATGAAGAAGGGTTTTGAAACCAATGATATTTCGATAAAACATCCAAGTTTAAAACATATTCATTTATATAATTATTATTGAAACAGTTATATGTTATCCTTTCAGGTTAACCAAATCATTTAGCAACGAAAGTTTGAAAAATCATTTAAAACAAAACCATGCTCGTATTTTTAAAATTTAACATTTGTTCACGTGAAATCTGTGTTTTGTTGAGTCATCGCAGTTTTAGAAATCATAACGCAACTAAACCAAAATTTTAAACCAAACAGTCCAAAAAGTCGGAAGAGTCCAAAAATTACAAAACTCTCATGAAAGCCAGAAATTTCAGTAAAAACCATTAAATAATAATGAAAATAGTTTCCCGTCAAGTGGGTCACCACTAAGCCTCCATCGTACCAACCTGCCAATGTCTGTGGATTACCTAAACAGAACAGACAAAAAGATGTGAGTTTACGAAAACTCAGCATAACCCAATAGAAATAGTCATGCAACATACACAATATTCCATATACAGTTAGATACAGATTCGGACCTAAGTCCATAATAGATACAGATATCATAATCAGATAAATAGAACAGATATACGGAATCCTACCCCCATCCTCTAAACACCAGCTCCCGACCATCCCATCACACCATGTGGGGTTAAAAATACCCACCCATCCCTACACACCATATAGTGTCGATGCGACACATCACAGATAATATACAATCAAGTTGCCAGGTTATAGGCGAAAGGTCGTCGTATAGATCACTTCCTCCACATATACAATTCCCAACCCAAACATAGATACAAAATACAAAATTAACAGAATTAACATGCTTGTATACGAATAACATATATATATACTCAAACAGAATAGTCATACAAACATATCAGTGTTCTGCTCAAATCAGACTATTAGAACATCAGATCTCATGTATTAGGGTTTAGTTAGCCCTTACCAACCCTACGGTAGGCCCACAGTCGATGGGAATGACCCGTACAACCCTAGGGAAAATTTCAAAATTCTGGGCCTACATGCCCGTATGGCCTGCCTATGTGGGGCCACACGCCCGTGTTGCCCACATGCCAATCGGGCTTAGTTACATGCTCGTGTCCTGCGCACAGCCACGCCTTCGTCAGACACACGATCGTGTCTCGCACACGGCCAACCATATGGTCGGCCAAACGCCCGTGTGGTGTCAACAGATTGCATTTTTGGCTTCGTTGAAGTTCAATTTTTTATGTTAAGAGTACACATCTGGTATGGTTTTGACGCTACAGCACACCCGAGCCCACCAGAACCTAAAGATAGCATTTCAACGACCTATTAGCAACCAATTTATGATTTCACAAAACTAAACTGAGAAATGCTCATAAACTTACCATCATAAAATCGACCACACGTAATAAACTAAATTGTTGGAGCGAAAATCACTGCTTCACCACCTTCTCCTACACAATAATCCGTAGAAATCAGATTCTCTACAATCAATGTTAAGCTATTACAACGAAAAACAATTGAAAAGCTTACCAAAACCGTACGAAGAACAGAAAAGTGAACAATTATTGAAGGGAATGGAAGAAAAAGAAACAAGGAAACAGTGGAGGAACAAAAAGATGAAATGATAGAAAAATGAAGAGGTAGAAACTGACGTCAAATTTTGGGAAGAGAGAGAAAAATTATAAAAATAAACTAAAATAATAATAATAAATTAATATCATAACTCCCCATAACAACTACATCCAACTACTTCAGACTCCCAACTCCACCGAGCCTCTAACAGCCAACCGAAACAAAAATTATCACCTACACTCATGCAGGGATTCGAATACAAGACCTCCAACACACTAACTCCTTACCACTCAAACTAGCAAGCTCATTCTAATATAATTTTACAAACAATTTTATATAAGCCCACCCACCACGGATAATGCTTGAATAAAAAATAACAAAATTTTCGAAAATGGGACTTAAACCCAAGACCTCATACACACCCTTAGAACACTTAACTATTAAAGCAAATACACATTTATATTAGATTTCACAAAAAACAGGCTTAAATTATTCAAGACGTTACATCAGGCATGTTCCAAGGGAAGCCAATTTAGTCGCAGGTCGGATTGCCAAGGTTATGCCTGTGGAGATAAAGGGAGTTAACATTTTGGTATCTGCTCCTACAGATCTTTTAGTGTTTCTTGGAAGTGACAAAGTTAATGCTACTTTTGATTGTTTCAGTGTAGTATAATCATTTAAGTTTTGTTTCTTATCACAAAAAGAAAAAAAAAAAGAGTTAATTGCACCATACTTTTGCAAAGACTCTGATTTAAATTGGTCCTTAAACTTTAAAATATTTTAATTATATCTTAAAGTATCAATGCTATATTAATTAGGTCTTTTTGTTATTAAAGTCGTTAAATGACATGAAAATCTTCTATAGCTAAATTAATAATAAAAATTTTAAAGAAATAAAATGTTGTCACATAATTTCTAAAAGAAAATAAAAATAAATTAAAACTAAAAAAACTGAACACTAAAACTTCTACAAAAGCTTCAAAAATATCAAAACTAAGATTTTTAAAATATCTATTTTTACAATGTTTATTTAAAATTTTCATTTTAAATCATGACACATAAGATACGATGTTAAATTAATAATTTTAGTAACGAAAGGATATAATTGATATAACCTCGATAATTTAAAAATGTAATTAAAATAATTTAAAGATTAAAGACTAATTTAAAATGAAGGTGTATAGTTTAAGAATGTTGGATGTAATTAAAATGAATACTTTTTAAATTAATATGGAGAAGTTAATTTAGTGGTAACTGGAAAAAAAAAAAGCTGCATGAGAGCTAATAAGTAAGTTTTCTTTTTTATTTTAAATGCGTTTAGTGAATTGGTGTTATTTAATTTATATTATCAGTTTAATTAAGAATTTTATAAATAATATAGACATGTGTATCAATTACTAAAATTTTTATTTTTCATTGTATGATATTTTAAAAAAAAAGTGTTTTCTTAAATGATGTTGTAACATAAGAATAAGAAGAAATTATTGATGTTAAAATTTGAGCCTTATGATCTATTAAAATAAAATTTGGATCTAACCCAAAACAGTAATTTTTTTTTTTCAAATATGATAAGCGGATTAGATTAGAACTTGCTTGATGTCAGTAAATTACTTTTCAAAATAGTCACGAACTTTAAGTCAAAATATGACCACTTATAAAATATATGTTCCCATCATCATAATATGTTTGATTTTGCCTTTTACCTGGCTAATTGGAATATATACATATATATCTATATATATATGCTAATTGTCACTATCTTTTCAAGCATATATTCAGCTGGCCGATCAATTATAGAGGAATATATGTTTTGTTAGCATCCTCGCTATTTCAGAATTATGTATTAAAGTGAGATTTAATAACTACGAGATTTATGATACACTTTCTACTCAGAATGTAAATGAAAAAGAAAATTATTTAATAAATATATTTATTAAAAATTCACATAAAAATCAGCTGATATTTTGATTATAATTGTGAAATTAATTGTTTACTATGCATGAATTTAGAGCTGTCTAAGAGTTGGGTTATCCGTCCGAATCCAAAGACTTGATCAAAATATGGGAGAATTTGGACAAGTAAATAAAATCCCAAAAATGTGCTTGGGAAAATGTATAGGCTTATTTTCTACTCAAATCGAGTTTCAAGTAGAGTTTTTAAATCGAACTTGGCTCAACTCGAATACATATATTGATTCTATTCCTTTGCCGGGTATGGAAGATTTGAAGGTGCACGATTACCTAGTAAGACTGGGGATGTCTGTGATAATTTGATGGCAGACACATTTGTATGATCCCGATAATTGTGCAGAAAGGTCCGGATAAAATGATTTGGCATCGGTCTAGTAAGGATTATATTTGGTGAAATCAGAATACAAGTTAGCCTCTGATTTGTATTCCAATTCTGTTTGGAATGAAAGTGATGGTCCTTGATTGAAGATTTGGAATGGCCATTTCCCACCGAAGGTCAAGGATTTTAGTTAGAGGTGTCTCAGAAACTTTATTCCTACCAAGGCAAGGTTAATTGATAAAGGTTTAAATGTGCCTTCGATTTGTATCCGATGTGGAGAGGTGGAAATGCTTGATCATGTTTTTATTTCTTGTGCGTTCACTCGGGTGTTCTGGCAATATTCAGGACTTCCATATCCGCATCTTGATGTTCTCCATTTTATTCGCACTTTGCTTGAGTCAGTTGATGTTAATATAGTTTACCAGGCTCTTACTATTTTGTGAAGCATTTGGTTCCATCGTAACTTGTGATTTTGGAAGGGTGAGGTGTTTTCCTCGTAGTGTGTTGTCGATTTTGCTGACAATTTTCATTGGCAAAGGTTGGAGGCTCAGTCTGTTTTGGTATAACTCTACCATTAGAGCATCCGACTACCTCCACGGCTCATTGGTGGAAGCGACCTGCTGTTGGTATCTTAAAATGCAATGTTGATGGAGCTTTATTTCAAGATGAGCATTATTCCAGCTTTGCGGCAATCGTTCGGGATCAAACTAGTGCTGTTATTAAAGGTTTGGTTGTTGGGACCCCGCATTATTGATATTTTTGCTATTCGAGAAGCATTATCTTGGCTTTGCGCTAATGGATTTTATCATGTTGTGATGGAGTTAAACTACCAAACTGTTAATAATGCTTTGACTCAGCCAAAAGTTGATGTATCTAAATTTGGTATCCTTGTTCAGGATTATATTTATCTCAGTTTGTTCTTCTTTGATTTCTCTTGTCTTTATCTATCATAAGTTTCGCTAGGGGTTTTATCTTATTCATCTTTTCATGATTTCACTATTCGATCGGTTTAATGTTATCTTTCTTATTCTTAGTAGTAATATTATTTCAAACACTCATTTGGATGAGACGCATAGGTCTGAGTGTATGAGGTAAACCTATTAGCTTGGGTCTTTAGTTGTCTCACTCATGTGCTGTTCTTGTTTTCCTTCTCTATTTTAATATAGCAATTTTTTCTTCTAAACAAATTATATAAAACCAACTTAAATCCAAATATTATTTATTTCAAAATCTAAACCCATCCTTAAAAATAAATAAATAAATAAATAAACCAAACTTCTGTTGACAAAGCGTTAAATAAGTCAATGAATTGAAAATCAATACTTTCAGCAGCTTTATTTTTTAAAAATATTTAATAACTCACAACGAAATTAATTAGGTAGAATATTTTTCCATAAAAAAGTGTGGAAAATGATAAATAGATAAGGACTTACTTATAACTTAATAGAAAGTTAATTTAATTGTTTTCTTTATTCTATTTCATTTAAGATTATATTATCCTTTATCAAACAATTTAATTATAATCGGTTTTTAATTTTAAGTAATACACCAAACAAATTTTATAAATTAAATTTAACATTCAATTTTTCAATACTTATTTTTACAACAATTAAATTGAATACTTATTTTACAACAATTAATTTTTCGTTAAGTTCCAATAGTAGTACATCAACTCTCAACCGAATAAGACAAATTATGGAATAATGCTTTACTAAAAAGAAAATCGTTGATTGGACTTACTCTAGCAACAGTTCCACTGGCAACAAAAGGAGCTTCAAATTTCATCCTACACTTGGCTTGTATTCATCTCATTGCAAGTTTACTGCTATTCAAAATTTATGCATTGTTTTTCTAATTTGGAAATGTCAAAATCATATGCAATTTTAGTTGAACTTTTATGAATTGTTTTTTAAAAAAAAAAAAAAAACTGGAATGGCAGTATCTTTAAATAATCATTTTTCTATATTTATTTATGAATTATCAAAAATAAATATTTGTAATTACATTACAATTTGAAAAAAAATTCTAATTTTAATTTGGTCTTGGACAAAATTTTAAGTCCATATTTTAGATTAGCTTAGATTTGAGCAAAGATAATATCTAAAAACCCTCTTGTCTAGGTTTGGACCAACCGGGCTCAACCAGCCCATGAACACCTCTATACATGATGTTTTGGGTTCAAATATTATTATAATCAAATTTTTATTGATTTATTATATGTAAAAGAGATAAAAAATTCTTATAAAAATATTAAAAAATATATTCTTATAAAAATATAATCTAATTCGTCTATAAGAAAATATTTTAATAAATTTAAAATTAAATTGATGTTTAATTTATTCATAACACCAACACATTAAAACACATAAAAGTAAGTAGGATATAAATTAACTGGGCAGTGTTGAATGCCTCGTGGTACGGAAAACATGGCCAAAAAACAGCATACTAATCTCTAAGAATTTTGGATCCATTATTCTATCCCATTGAATTTGGAATTTCCAACCAAGTTTGTGATTCTTTATTCCGTCTCAACTATGGATTGAATATATACGGGTCATCATCCTCCTATTTTCGCCTTTTCTTCTATGACTTCCTTTATGTCTTTTTCATGTTTCAAAGGTAGAATTTATGCATGTATTTGGCCATTTGCCAATAATTGCACTTTCACGAAACTAGTAGTGTATTGGTGTTGGCAGTATACTCAAAGTTTTATTATTATTTTGGTATCCAATCGCGTTGAAATTAGGGTAAATTATTAAAATAGTCACTTTTATTTGCCTCAAGTTACATTTTAGTTACTTATGTTACAAATGTTACGTTTTAGTCACTTATATTATCGTGTTATAACATTTTAATCATTGAGTTGTTAATTACCATTAACGGTGTAACGGTAAGCTGACATGACATATTAAATCATCATTTTAAATGAAAATTTTAAGTTAAAATTCTACAATTGGTCTCTATATTTTTTCATCTTAAGCAATTTAATTTTTTCTCTTTTATGTTCTTTTAACTTTCTTTATTTTCTTTATTTTCCTTTCTCTTTTGCTTCTCCCTATATTTTCCTCCCTTATTCATTTCTTTTAACATAGTTTTTCTATGTTTTCCATTTGTTAAAATTAGCCCACAAGCTCGCCTCAATAAAAAAATTAAATTGTTCCAAAAAGTAAAAGTATAGGGACTAGTTTTAACAAATGAAAAACATAGAAAAACTATGTTAAAAGAAATGGAGAAGGGAAGAAAACAGAGGGAGAAGCAGAATAGAATGAAAAAAAAAGAAAGTTAAAAAACATAAAAGAAAAAAATTAAATTGCTCAAAACAAAAAATATGGGGACTGATTGTATAAATTAACCTAAATTTATTGTTTAAAATGATGATTTAACGTGTCATCAGCTTACCATTACACTGCTAGTGATAATTAATGGCTCAGTAACTAAAATGTTACAACGCGATAACGTAAGTGGTTAAAACACAACATTTCAAACATAAATGACTAAAATGTAACTTGAGGTAAACAAAAGTGACTATTTTGGTAGTTTACTCTTAAAATTATGTTATAGGCCAGATTGGAGGACTTCCACTACTACATTGGAAAACCAAATGAATGACCTTGAAATTAAGATGCAATTTGACCCAATGGACATTCTTGTTCTGGAGGGACTTCTCTCAAGTTATAGGGTGTATAGGAAGGAGGAGCTTGCATGGCTTCAAAAAACGAGTAAAGAAGAATTAACAAAATTTAGCATTTATAGGTGCAAAATATAAAATTAGTTTTCCAGAATCATTTGCCTCTATACATGGCAAAGGTTATACTATTGATATGGAATTTTTGGAATTTTCTTTTAACTCAACAAAAAGAGCCAAGAATATCGACGTATCAAAAACATCTCAAAATAACTGCAAACACCTTAACAAAAAATGTTGGAAAATATTGAGTGGAGAACATAGATCTGGAGACAATATTGAATTAAATAGTAGACCTCGAGGCGCAGGTGACACTTTCCAAAGAGAACTGTTTACCTCCACACAAAGTTGCTAGAGGGTTAAGACAAAGGTCCTTCCGGGATACAACGAAGCTTTTGAATTTCCTTTGATTAGCAAAATCGAGGAATTCCTTAACTCTTACTCTAATTTTTGAAAACAAGATTGATTGTAATTGTATTTTTTAGCACCATAGACCCTCTATTTATATAAACTTAATGCATACTACTTTGAAGACTCACAACCCTTTACATTTGATTTCCATTGGACATACTTCTTAGAAAAACATGTCTCATGGAATCAAATGTATCCTTTGAATAAATCATCACTTTCTAATAAGTGCTCATGAATACTTATGAATTTGCACACGAGCTGATACATAGGCATGTGAGCCAAGTTAGTAAGTTACACTAATGAGCACACAGTTGGACAGACAGGCATGTGGTATAGCCATATGGCTATGTTTGGAGCCACACGGTCTAGACTCTGTCACACGGCCTGGACGCACGGTCATGTGACCCCTGTAGGTGAAATTTTTTAGTTTTCCAGAAATGTTCTAATTTGTTCCAATTTGGTCCCTGATTGCTTGAAAGCTATTTTAAGGCCACGTAGACTCAATTTAAGGCTCGCAAATGCATGATTTATTCCATTTTGAATTTCTTATGTATTTATTAAATAAATTTGAAAATTAATTACTATTGGTTATAAAATGTTTCGTTTTCTACAGTAATACTTCGTAACCCTATTTCGTCGATGAAAACGGGTTATAGATGTTACATGTACACCTTATTGTACGCTTGAGACATGGTGGATTCACTATCACAACATACGGAAATGGCGAATGTACGTTGTGGCCATAACTTTATATCTAGCAAGAGATATCTTAGTCATTCCACTTCTTTGCCAGTATCCACCAAAGCTATAAATTCAACATCCATAGTTGACTGTGAAATGCAAGTTTGTTTCTTGGAGACCCAACTAATGGCTCCACCTTTGATCGTAAAAATCCATCCCGATGTCGACTTATTGTCACTTAAATTTGTAATACAACTTGCATCCGGGTAACCTTCTAGTACCGCGGGATAATCACTATAGAATAATCCCAAATTTTTTGTTTTCTTAAGATAGCCAAAAATCCTACAAATTCCTTTCCAATGATCGGTACTAGGACAATTTCTAAATCTTACCATTTTGCACACAGCAAATGCGATATCGGGTCTAGTACAATACGTTGTATACATTAAACTTCCAATTACATCGGTGTACTCAAGTTGCACTACAACCCTGCCATTATTCTCACTTAACTTAAAGTTTGAATCGTATGGAGTGTTCGAATCCTTGATATTCAAATGTTTGAACTTTTCCAATACTTTCTCGATGTAGTGAGATTGGCTTAGTGCAAAGCCTCTTTTATGATTTTTCATCTTTATACCTAGAATTGTATCTACCTTGTTAAGATCCTTCATCTTAAAATTCAAGGCTAGATACTCTTTGGTCTCATAAACATATTCCATGTTCGTCCCAAAAATTAACAAATCGTCTACATAAAGACAAATAATTACACCATACTTATCGGTAAATTTAGTGTAAATATATTTATCCACACCATTATGTAAAAAAACCATATGACAAGATAATTGAGTCAAATTTCTCATGCCACTGTTTAGGCGTTTGTTTTAAGCTATATAATGACTTGATCAACTTACACATCTTATGTTCATTTCCAGGAAGCACAAAGCCTTCTAGTTGCTCCATGTAGACTTCTTCTTCGAGATCACCATTCAAACAAGCCATCTTAACATCCATTTGATGTACATGTAACTTATGGATAATGTAAGTGCTATAAGAATTCAAATGGAGGTCATCCTAGCGACTGGTGCATAGGTGTCAAAATAATCTAGGCTTTTCTTTTGCCTAAATCATTTAGCTACCAACCTAGCCTTAAAGGTTGGAGCACCCCCTAATGGAGTATTCTTCCTTTTAAACACCCATTTACACTCGATAGGCTTTGATCCTTGATGAAGATCAACTAGAATCCAAGAATTGTTTGGTAATATTGAATCAATTTCATCATTGATCGCCTCTTTCCAAAATGTCACATCCCTAAAAGTCATGGTTTCACCATAGGATTGTGGATCACCATCCACATTAAACATTATGGTGATCTTCCTAATTATGAATTCTTTATTTCCCTCAACAAGAAATACTAGCGATTGCGAGGAAATGGAATCAGGACCAAAGTCCATTACTTTTCTCACTCTTTGACTTTTTCTCGGCTTTGTATACTTATTGTCACAAAAACTTCTTTTGGTTTGTTCATTTGAGATCATTGGTTGATATTTTTTCTCGAATCTATTGAATCATCGAAAACCTTATTTTCAATGAATACAACATCTATTGTTTCAATTCCCGTATTTGACACTAAGTCAAGAACACAATAAGCCTTAGAGTGTTGGGTATATCCAACAAATGCACCTTTGAAGGCTCTTGGTCTTAACTTTGTTCTCCGTTGGTCAGGAACTTTATAGTAAGCCAAGTACCCTCACACTTTGAAATAATCTAAGTTTGGCATCCTACCATTCCATAACTCATATAGAGATACTTTGAATTTTCTCGATGGTATTCTATTAAGGATATAACACGTAGTCAATAATACTACACCCCATAGATTATATGGAAGTTTAGCATTTAACAACATCAAGTTAACTATATCTACTAGAGTACGATTCTTTCTTTCTGTCAAACCATTTTGTTGCAGAGTATAAGGAGCAGAACACTCATGTACCACACCTTGTTCCTCACAAAATACATTAAATTCATTTGAAAAATATTCACCACCTCTATCATTACGAAGCACTTTGATTTTCTTACTAAACAAATTCTCAACCTCATTTTTAAAATGTTTAAACATATAAAAAGCCTCGTCTTTACTTTTCATGAAATACACATAAGTAAATCTATAGAAGTCATCTATAAAAGTGAGAAATATCATTTTCCACCTCTTGTTAGGGTTCCATTTAATTCACAAGCATTTGAATAGATTAAATCTAACACTTGTGAATTCCTTTCACACTTATTAGGAAATCACTTCTTGATAATTTTTTAATTAAATACAAATTTCACATTTATCCATAAAATCATCATTACTTAGATTGATATAACTATTCTTTTGCATATATTGTAAAGTTATAAAATTAAAATGTGCTAAACATGCATGCCACACAGGAGAAGACTTAACAATATAAGTAGAAGAATTGACTTTATTCATATTAATGCTCAACTTGAAAAAACCCTCGTTACAATATCCTTTTCATACATATATATCACCCTTAAGCAAGACAAACTTATCAAATTCCAAGATAATCTTGAACCGTTGTTATATAGAAGACTCTCAGACACTAAAATATTTTTCACATCGGGAACATGTAACAAATTGGTCAAAGTCAATTTCTTCCCAAATGTGAAGTTGAGTTCCACTGTACCTTGACCGAGCACCTTAACTGATTGATAGTTGCCCATAAGCACTTCGCAATTTGCCACTAGTTCATAACTCTCAAACTGTTGTCGGTCATTACACACATCGACAGTATCTCTGGAGTCAAGCCACCAATTACAGGACTTATCGACCATGGCTATGTTGAGTTTGGTAATCATACCAATCTCCAAACTCTCGATTCCTTCCGTAACCATGGTCACTAAGTCCCTGTCTTCCACCATATTGGCTTTGGAAGTTATGGCATCATGCTTATTTTTGAGAAATTTTCAATCCTTAATATAGTGTCCTTTCTTATTGCAATTATAACAAATGCAATTTTTTTTCCTTGTCTTGCACGTCATTGGTCTTAGATGTCGCCTTTCTCTTACCATTTTGAGAGTTCTTGGACTTGTTCACATGGTTCACTTTAGAACTTTGGGGAAGATACACCACATCACACTTTTGAGTTTCCTCTTCAATAACAAATGCCTAAGTATTTTCTCCATAGTGAAGTCCTTTGCCATATGCAGAAGTTTCTTCCGATAATTCTTCCAAGACAAGACCAACTTTGAAATAATAGCGCCGACTTGTAAAAATTCTAGAATAACAACATTCAAGTCACGGAGCCTGCTTACAAGGACTTGACTTGATCCATGATTAGGATACTATCGAGCATTTTGAATTTGAAATACTTCATCATTAAAAATTTATCAGTACCTTGTCATTCGGTGTTATATTTCTCTTCAAGAGCTTTCCATATTTTTATCAGGGATTGCATCAACATGTAGAGATCATACAATCGATTAGACAAGGTGTTGAGGATGTGTCATCGACATGTGAAATTGTCTTTTTCGCTCTTTTTCTTGAGTTTAGCCACTTTCGCAATTTTCTTAGGGTTTACATTGGGGGCAGGATCCTCCACAGGTTGTAGGTTTGGATCCAGAACATATGCCACATTTAAGACAATAAGAAGCAACAACATCTTATCCTTCTAGCAATTGAAGTTTGAACCATCAAATCGGTCTAGTTTCACAAACTCTTGGTTCATCACTTTGAATGCGATGGTAGCCTCTGCTGTCATCTCCAAATTAGTTCTCTTTGATTGTTGGAAAATATTGAGTGGAGAAGATAGATCCAGAGATGATATTGAATTAAACAGTAGACTTTGAGGCGCGGGTGACACTTTCCAAAGAGAATTGTTTACCTCAACACAAAGTTGCTAGTGGGTTAAGACAAAGGTCCTCTTGGAATAAAAACAAAGCTTTTGAATTTCCTTTTATTAGAAAAATCGAAGAATTCTATAACTCTTACTCTAATTTCTAAAAACAAGATTGATTGTAATTGTATTTTTGAGGACCATAACCCTCTATTTATATATAATCAATGAACACTATTTTAGAGAGTCACAATCATTTACATTTGATTTCCATTGGACATACTTCTTATAAAAACATGTCTCATTGAATCAAATGTATCATTTGAATAAATCATTACT
This sequence comes from Gossypium hirsutum, assembly GCF_007990345.1. NCBI lineage: Eukaryota > Viridiplantae > Streptophyta > Magnoliopsida > Malvales > Malvaceae > Gossypium > Gossypium hirsutum. The sequence goes on from NC_053427.1 coordinate 12,294,861, forward strand.
TTCTAATAATTGATCATCAAAAATTATGAATTTGCAATTTACAATTTCCAACAAAAAAAATTCTAATCACTGCAGAAAAAAAAAACTAATTAGGTTTTACTTAGAGTAAAAAGAAAATTGAAAGAATAAAAAAATGAAATATATATAATTTTTTATTTTCTTTGGTGTACTTGGTAGGAAGGATGAAAATTTTGAAAGAAATAATTTTCTTCCCATTAATTGCTCACTATAGTTGAAAAGTAAGAAATGAAATAAAACTTTTGAAAAATGCATAATTCGAACTAACATATTTGCAATTCTCATTTTCTCTTCTCTTATAATTCCAATTTGGAAGGATAAATAAATAATTAACACAAATCCCACAAGCCTTTACATGTTGAGAGTTTCCTACAACCATATGATAAACAAGAGGAGTCAAATTCGAAATTCTATTTTAAAGAGAAGTGATATTTATCCGGACTATTGCAAATTAGCGTCCATGACTAAAATCAACTTCCTTCTCATGAGGAGTTGTATTCATTACGGCACCTTCACTGACAACATCCATCATATTTCTTTCCATAGGTAGGAGTCCTTCATAAAAACATTGGATGACTAAATGTTTCGAAATTCTATGTTATAGGCAACTAGCACATAGTTGTTTAGTCGATTCTCGGAACGAATGAGATTTGTAAAGTGTCTAGAAATACATGCCATATAAATTTGTGATAGTGTGATGTGTATGATCTGATCTAATCTTTGTTTTACATATAGACAGAAATACTTTTCAATCGAGCTATTTCATAAAGTGTTGAAAGTGACACTAAGGTATCTGAGTAAGAATGTGTTTATGATGAGTCGAAACTTGGAAAGGTATGAAGAAGAGTTCATGATATGGATGTGATGAGGTACGAAATGAAATAGTCATAAATCGAGAAATATAAGAAAAGTGAAATGAAATGGAAGTTTATCTTGTGATGAGCGCATCTATGTTTATGTGACATTCATATGATATTATGTGCCTGACTTGTTTGATTAAGTAAATGCTATAAGTAAACTTACTCAAAATTCATGGAATGTCTGTTTAAGTACACTTGTTTGAAAAGGATAATTGAAAAATTCGGGTAACATAATTATGTATGTTAATTTGCTTGAAGTGAATTATGTAATTGTGAGGATATGATGTTGATGATAAATGCTAAGTCATATGAGTGTATTTATGAGAGTCCAGTTAGAGGCTTTACGACCTCACCCCCTTATCAATGTGGTATTTTATAACAAAAATTCACGATAATTATGTTGAATAGTTCACAAGTGTGAAACTAAAGAGTACAGTAGTGGAATAATTAAAAATGCAGACGGAGTTAAAAATAGTTTGACAAGTGAACACAGTTTTGAAAAAGATATCAAATTATTTTAAAGATTATTCAAATTACGTAATGTCACGGTTAAAGAATAAGTTAACCTCGGCTAATCGACTTATTCAGATATGATGTCTAAAATATGTGTTTGTTGAATTTTTTTTTCGAATTGGTTTTCGTTAGGGAATGGAATGATGCAGGGTTCATGATGATAGAATTAGTAAGAGAAATGATAATTGAGTAGAAAAGATGTCTGTGTGTGTGACAGTTATAGTTGAAACGAATATGATGATCTTTTCTAGGTATTATATATATTCTTTTATCCTCAAGTGTATGTGTGTGGTTATTCAATTTTTGATGGAGTTCTTATGTTGTGAGAATGCTAGCTAACTATGATGTTAGACAAAAGCCCTATTGGTCTGGTCGGTTTATGATAAGTATTTCTTCATCTCTTTGGAATTTTATTCTAATATGTTGGAATGAAGTCGATGGTAAAAAATAAATAAATAAAAATATTCGAGGTTCAACCGAATTGTGATTCTGAGAAGTTAGTAAAAGTGTTTCATGAGTGTTGAAAGCAACTTCTTCTGATAAGATTTTCGGGGATGAAAATCCCTAAAGGGGGGGAGAGTTGTAACAGCCTAATTTTCAGTGGTGTCGGAACAGTGATTCGAGATCACTAAATCAGACAAATGAGTAGGAAATATTATTAATTTAGTGAGTATAAGTTAAATGTGAAGTTAGGAAAAATTTTGAAGTACTGAATAGTGTACTAAAAATAAATATTAAAATAATTAGAATCGAAAATGAGGTATCGAGACCTCGAGAATTTTAAATCGAGCCATAAATATTTTTATAAATATTTATGGAGTGTTAATAAGTTAGTATTAAAGTTTCGTCAAGAAATTTTAAAGTTCTGATAGTTAATTGAACAAAAAGGACTAAATTGTATTAAATGCAAAATTGTGGGAAATGATTAAATAGCTTAAATGATAAAAGAAAGAGGGTTTAAAAGGAAAATAGACCCAAGGTCTCTTTGGGCTGGACGGCAATGGCATGAAATCAGCAAGAAAATAAGGAGAATTAAGGGAAAAATTGGAAATTTGCAAAATTTACTTAATAAAGCTAGGACTAAAGTGGAATTATCTAGATTTCTCTTTATTTTTTCTGCATTCTCATCAGCAAAAACACCATGGAAGGGTTCCCTTAAGCTTTTTTTTTCATATTTTTACTTCAGGTAAGTTCAATTATTGATTATTTCTTGAATTTTTTGTGTTTTTGTGACTTTTACAACTAGGTCCACTTGTTAAATTCATTAGTTTTTGATTCTATGAAAGAAATTGAAAGTTTCCATGAATATGTGCTAGAAGTATATGATGATTTGACATGGAATTAGAGCTTTAAATTGTTTATTTGCTGATTTTATTGAAAGAATTGAATAGAAAGTGAATGTTTGGGACCTAATTGTAAAAGAGTTTGAAGTTAGAGTTTTATGTAGAAATTCTGAAATTAAATAGTTATGAAATAACTTATAATGTCTAGGAAAAGTATTAATTGAGAAAATTATCTTAATTGAGGGGTTAATTGAGCAAGGACTGAATTGTATGAATTGTGAACTTTGGGGCAAAATAGAAATCAACATTTTGCACTAAAACTGTTTTGGACAACAGCAGTAGTCTAACTTTGAAAAATCACCAAAAATTGTATAAATGGAATTAGAGGATGAATAAAATATTCAATTAAAGCTTATTTAGTCTAGTTTCTTATAGAAGAAATGATGTAAGCAATGGAATTGTAAATCATGAGATATGATAAATTTTGTGAGACAAGGTCAGAATGATTTCGGGTTCCCTTGTTCTTACTTTGTAAAATCATAAAAAATTTGATAAAAATAATTATGGGCTTAAATTTATATGTTTAGAATCCTGAATGAGTCTATTTTCAAGAGAAACAAATGGTAACATCATTCGAAATTATGAAATAACAGAACAGGGGAGACTTTAATGAATAAACTGTATTAATTGGCCCAACCAAAAATTATGAAATTTTTATGGTAAGAAGATATATGAGTCTAGTTTCATGGAAAATTAGAGGATCTTAATTTTGAGTTCCGTAGTTCCAGATATAAATAATTTAGTGACTACGACACGGGTGGATAGTCTGAATATTCACATAAGTAATTAGTGAAAATTATAGATAAGGTTACTTACAAGTGTGTTATTTATACCAAGGATGTGGATGGAGAGGAGGAGGAGGAAAAATATATGAATGACTCGTGTATAAATTAAACACATGCCCGATTATAATCGATAAGTGTTGGATTAGAAATGATATAATGTTTTATGTGGAATATTTATTATGAAATTATGATTATCGTTATAATACAAAATTTGTACTTGTGAGTTTATATGGATAAATTTTAGTGATTATTTGTTAATTTTATGAATTTCATGATGTGTTATTTCATATGTATTAATGATAAAATCGTGAATGATGTAAAAGCATGAAAATTGAATAAATGATCAAATTGAGCATTTCAGTTCAGTGACAAGATGAATTGAAGGAAAAGACCATAGTTGGACCATGGCAACAAGTGATAAGTGATAGCTTCGGCTACACTTATCTGATCAAGGATAAGTGGAAGTGATAAGTAATAGCTTCGGCTACACTTATCTGATCAAGGATAAGTGAAAGTAATAAGTAATAGCTTCGGCTACACTTATCTGATCAAGGATAAGTGAAAGTGATAAGTAATAGCTTCGGCTATACTTATCTGATCAAGGACAAATGACAAGTGAAAAGTGGTAGCTTCGGCTACCTGATCAGTGAAAAGTGGTAGCTTCGGCTACCTGATCAGTGAAAAGTGGTAGCTTCTGCTACCTGATAAGTGAAAAGTGGTAGCTTCTGCTACCTGATCAGTGAAAAATGGTAGCTCCGACTACCTGATCAATGAAAAATGGTAGCTCTGGCTACCTGATCAGTGAATAGTGGTAGCTTCGGCTACAAGTGACAAGTGATTTCCGTATAAGACCATATCTGGGATATGGCATCAGTGAGATATGTGATTCGTGTAAGACCATAGCTGGGCTATGGCATCGATATGTGATATGTGATTACGTGTAAGACTATAGCTGGGCTATGACATCGATATATGAAGATGTGTAAGACCATAGTTGAACTATGACATCGAGTAAACGAAGTACTCAATTCCGTAAGACGTTCACTAATTTGACAAAGTTTGGTAAGTGTTACATGGAATTATGTGATACAGGAAGTACAAGTTGATAAGATATGAGTATAGAACTTGGTTGATAAATGAATTCATTTGTGATTATATAATTGTTCATCTTGAATGTATTGTCCATATGTATTGATAATTCAAACGTATTAATGAATAAAGTTTCGACATGAAATAAATTGAACACGAGACAAATAATTATAAAATTGAACTCGGAATTCATGAAAATGATGATTATTGATATATGGAGACATGAGACATTGGTATATGAATATGGAAAATATTTGATAAATGTGTTTATTCATAATTATGGAATTATATACCTCATGTGTACTATTTGCATAAAGATGATATTTCAAATACTTTGGTTATTTAAGCTTAAATATGAAACAGTATGAAATCAAGATAAGTTGTTATAAAAATATATTTAGATTACAGAGATATGGCTGATATATGTTGTATGATTACATAACGTGAAATTGTGTATATATATGAGAAATTTAATGAGAAATGAGCCCATACACGTTTCTTGTTATTTATATGAAGTGTACGACTGACAAGGGTGATGAAGTTATAAACAGAGAGTTACACGGGTTGAAAACACGGGCGTGTGACTCTCTAAAGTGTGAAAATTTTCTAAAGTGTTGCAAAAGTTTCATATGTTTATGGTTTGGTCCCGAACCACCCTAAATGTATGTTTTGGGCCCCATAGGCCCATATAAGGGACGTTAAACATATGTATGAAAGTTTTTAATTTAGAATAAATTTTATGGCTGATTTTTACATGTGAAGACTCTTCATGTCGTTCTACTTGATGCCACAACTTTTTTTCTTGATAGATGTAACACCTCTAACCCGTATCTGTCGTTGGATAAGGGTTACAGAGCATTACCATACAACCGAAAACATTTAAACTTAATATCATTCAATAATATAATCACATCATAAATCAATTATATAAATACATACCGTCCTTAAATCGAGCCATCGAGGCCCTAAAAAACATCTTAGAAGTAAATTGAGACTAATTTAAAAAATTTGGAAAGCTTAGGAAAAACATGTAAAATTTGCAAAACAGGGGTCACACACCCATGTGCCAAGCCGTGTAACTCACTGATTTGCACCTTAAAGAAATCATCAGATGACACATGGCCATGTCGTTAGGCTGTGTGTCTCACACGGTTGAGTCACACATCCGTATGGACCCAAATTTACCTCAAATCAAGCCATTTCAAAACCATCTCATGCTTGAACATTTAGACCAATTTTGTACACTTTCAAAGCACCAAAAGTTCACCTAAACACACATACATTTGCCACTTCCAAAATCTTAATTCAACTAACCAATATCCCAATCAAGGTACCACAATTAATATCCAAATATCACCTACCTGGACATGTTCATATGCCTAATTCTATGCAGACAATTCTAGACCATTTAAGTATTAAAATATACCTCATTTAGCCATTCCCAAAACATACAAAACATACCATAAAAAACCATTATCAAGCAATACAAACTTACCAAAAGAACCTTATATACATGCACTTATAAGTGACCAAAATGACTTACTTAGGCAAGCATTATAAGTTCATCAACAAACCATAAGCATCAAAGCACAAACATACCAAGTTACCATTTTACATGTTTATCAAAAACGCCATTATAAACCATCCTATACATGTTACCCTATACATGCCATTATAAACCTTAACCAAATTACTAAAAAACTACCGAATTGTCCACTGGATAGTGTGATAGATCTCTGACAAGCTTCCAAACTGATCGAGTTTCTGACAATCTATAAAACAAAAGAAAATAATTACGTAAGCAATGAATGCTTAGTAAGCTCGTATGAACTTAGAACATAACTTACCATTTCAATAATGAAATTTATAGAATAAGTACAAACCGTTACCAATGCCATAAGGTTAGTAAAAGCCTATATAACATTATCAATCTCACAAGTTACTATATTTGTTCATAATTCACATGAAATCAATCACGTATAATATAACATTTAATTAATCATCCTTACTATATGATCATGTTTCATTCCATTTGCTTACTTATTGTTTCCAATACCATGAGTTTAATATAAGCTTATTCAAGCATCATCATGCTTACATATTAGTAGATTCATTGATAATCTTTTAAACTCATTTATAACATAAATAGATTTCATAAGATACATTACATAAGCATAAACCTTTTCATACCGTTATGAACCTTTCCATTAAGTCACCTATCGTTTCATTCCTTTTCTTACCCGTTGAACCATCTAGAATTACATATACTCGGGAAAGCTCACACGAAGTGTACCTTTACATATAATCATAATCTTTCCTTTACATCAATTCTCACACGAGTTGTGGAATGGGCATGCTCACACAAGCTGTGGGTCAGAATATAAGTTATACGATGTTGCTCACATGAGTTATGGAGAATCCACAACAAATGTAGGATCCCAATTATCGGTAGGACATTCAAGATCAACACCTGAAACATGAAATCCCTAATGACATGTCATTTGTATCCTAAGAATTCTTAAGGTTCAACCGAGACTCGATATCCATCAATTCGTCATAATGTGGATACGTTCACATATATATTGATTCATTTTCATTAAATACAACATAGTAAACATTTAATTAAATTAATATTATAATGATTACAGTTCATACAAACTTACCTAACTAAATTGCAGCAATGACTAAGTACAGGGGCTATTTGGTAATTTTCTCTTCTCCTCGATTTTTCACTCATTCTTGATCTAAAATAATAGTTCCATTCAATTCACTAATTCTAACAAAAAAAAAATCAAATTCATTTTTATGCAATTAATTCATTTTTGATATTTTACAAAATTTCCCCAAAATTTATCCTTTTTGCAATTTACTCTCTAAACCTGAAACTTGCAATTTCATTATTTTTAATATAAATCACGCTAGCCAATTTTTACCCAATCTTATAACAGCCCATATTTATCCACAATTTACAATATTTTCCTTGAATTTTACCATTTTCATAAATCAATCCCTAAACTTGAAAATCATCAAAAAATACTTAACAAAATACTTATATTCAACAACCAAGCTTAATATCATAAAATTCCAAGAACATCACAAATTCACCCATAGTAAATTTCTGTATACTTAACAATTTAACAAATTAACCCTCAGATTAACTAGATTAAGTTAATACGATACCATAAATATCAAATCCATTAAAACCGGGTAGAAATAGCTTTTTAGCTTGGCTTCCATGGAGTATTTGGTTAGACAAAGAAAGAGATTAAAAATGAAAAAGATGATGATAGGTTTCATCTTTTATTTTAATTTTACTTATTTACCAATTTACCTTATTAACCTTTTTAAACCATTTAAATTTCAATAAAATTTATCCATATTTATCCACTAATATAAAAAAGGTATATTTACCTTTTAAAACCCTTAGCTTATGGTTCTTTAGCCAATTAATACAATTAAGCTAATAGCAATTGACTTTTGTATCCTTTACAATTTAGTCCTTTTTAATTAATTAACTATCTAAACATTAAAATTTTTTAACCAAATTTTAAGACGGCCTTAATAACATTCCGTAAATATTTTATTAAATATTTATGGCTCGATTTATAGAAACGAGGTCCCGATACCTCATTTTTTAAAACTACTTGACTTTATAGTCATATCAGTTGGACCTAATTATTCATTCAAATAACATAATTTTCCAATTCAAAATTTATTTTAATACTATAATTAACTCATAAATATTTAATAATATTTACGAGCTCACTTGTCGAATTTGTGACCCCGAAACTACTATTTTTGACACTACTAAAAAATCAGGCTATTAAAATAGAAGTAGCACGTCAAGTAGAAAAGAATTATCAAGAAATAACCTCATTATGTCAATTCATGTGGTTATAGATTCAGGAGGTAAATAAAATAGTCAATTCTTCACCTTGTCGGCTAGCGAAGAGGGTAAGGCTCTTAGTTTGATTTGCTCTTTGATCAGTCATTGCCGTCTCATAGTAGAACACACTACATAAAAGCCCTTCAAGCACTTATGAGGATCTTCGTTTGTTTGACCATGAAAAGTAAGCAATAAATGAATTAGTCCAGATTTTAATGCAATAAATGAATTAGTCCAGATTTTAATTCAAAAGATACCTCTAATTTAGGATATTGATGCACAACTGTTGTTGCTTCAGATTTTACGTAGCTAACTCTCTCATTGTTGGTTCTAAACGAGCCATTGGTTCTTCTCCTTTTTGATTTGGTAGATGAAGGCGACTGGTTAATTCTCTCTTGAACTCCCTTCCTTAGTCTTCGAGCAGTTTTCTCAATCTCAAAATTGTATTAGAGTTCACCTACACGAGAAGATCAAAATTTTAATTAATATATTTTATGGTTGAGCAAAAAGAAAGACTGAAGCATAAAAAGGAACATAAATAAAATAAAATTAAAAATAATAGATAGAAAAAAGTATTAAAATTAATCCTCGACAAAAACGCCAAAATTTGTACAGTTTTCAAGACCTAAAAAAGTAAAATTCTATTAAAAAAATATAAATTTAGTACATAGCAGTGAGTAGAGTCATATTTATAGAGATCGGTAATAATTTTATTTCTTAAATAAAAAAAAGGAAAATAAATATGATGGTGGTTTAGAAAATAAAATACTAAAATTAAATTTAAATGTTAACCAAGAAGGTAATAATTAAAATTGAAGAAAACCAACATGATGAAGCTCTAGCCAAATGTAAAATATATCTTTGATTCACAAGTTTAATCATTGATGCACAGATAATTTTATTGTTTTTTAATAAACTAGTTATAGTTGCTGATGTCACGCTTAGCAATCAGTCTCTTTTTTACCTTATCGATAACCAAAAGCTCGTTGAAATTATTCCCCTTATCAATGAACAACCCCATAATTTTACCCTTAGAATTTAGTTTACTGATAAAATTATGAACAAGATAAACTTAATTTTAACCAACAAACGCACCAAATAGAGTTTATTTAAGCTAGATCGCATGTGTACACAACATTGATTGCATACGTAATTATGGTATTTTTCACAAGCATTAGAATGAATTAAATAATTATAAATTTTTTTATTGACAAAGTAAATATTCTAAGTTATCAAATATGAGTCCTATATTTAAAAAAACCTAAATATTTGTAATTAAATAAAAAAACATGTGAATACTAAAGAAAAAAAAATGTAAATTTTCACATAGAAACTGTCAGGCTAGGCCATTTTTAGACACTTTTGGACTTTTTTTGAGTTTGAGTTGTGAAATAATTTTAGTTAAAATTTTCAATTCCATATGAAATGGTATATTATAAATTCAAAATAAAACTTTATAATTTAAGTTATATGACTAAAATATTACAGCAGTATAATGATGAAAGTCTAAACTAAAAAATTTACCAAAAAAGAAGTTGTAATCTCTTTTTCTCCCAATATTTCCATAAATCTATAATATAAAAAACATAAAATTAAATAATATAATTAACAACTTAAATAATATAATTGAATAGTATAATTCAAGAATATTACAAATAAATTAATATTGATGCACTTATAGAAACCAAGGCTTCCGCTCAATCACGAGAGACGCTTTCCCAAGACAATCTTACCGTAATCAAAAGGAGGTCAATCCACAACCGGCTAAGCCTTAACCTAAACCATGCTGTTCATCAAGATTAAATATCTCATCGAAAAAGTCGTCCTGTTGTCTTTTGGGTTGCTATTAGCTCCATTGGCCATGGATTCTACAAGAAAGTTGTGTTGACATTGATGATTTGGTTTAAGCTATTGGTACCTGTATTGTCAAAGCGTTAGGTAGAATGTATAACAGATGGCTTGACCATTGCTGACTTTTACCAATCCAGCATGTTTTAAAACTTGGTGGTAGTAGCTGCTACTGGTTATGTATCGAGTTGCTGGGATACTAGTTATGTTTCATTGTGCTATTGGAAACATGGTTTGTTGTTGGGAGTTTATTTGTTGTCAGATTTTCTATGTTATGGTTCCTGGTTTGTTGTTTGATGATTCGATGGATGGATGCAGAAGTTGGAGAAACCATAGAGTATAAATTTAGTCAAAAGATAAAATAGTAAAGGCCATTTTGTTTTATTTTTCCATAATATTATACTAATAGTCACCATGTATATATACATGGCACTGACATGATTGTGAAGGCCTACACACTTTCTAATGGTTCTACTGGCTATCAAATTTTTTTACTATAATAGTAATACAGGTAATGCAGCAGCAAGTATCACACTATTATTTAATTTTGATAGCCTTAATTACCACCACAGCTTGATGAAGAAGCAAAGGCAGTTATGCCTCTAACTCAAATGATGCCTTCATTGTGGGTGAACGACTCACGGGATCAATTTCAATAGATGCATTGTACCCAAACTTTGTAACTTTAAATTTTGGTTTTCCTCTTTTCTCAAGGTTGGTTTTGATTTGCCCCCAGTGAACAGGTTGTCTCTGGATATCAGTATAGACCTGCAGCATGCATGCAAATGGCATGCAAATGGTCATAGATTAAATGATTATATATACGCATTCTAACTAGTTAATTAATGATAAGATTGAATTGAATGCAACAAATACCTTGCTGTTCTCATCTAGTGGGTTGCTCCAGGCAACAACCCACTTGGTTCCATCACGTCGCCTGTACACAAGACCAGCAACTGAACCATGACTATCAGCATCATCAGTCACTGATTCATGTGTAAACTCACTCGAATCTCCATCTTCAATTATTTCTGGGAAATCCGCATAATGAGAGCCTTGCCAAACTTTCTTGTCAGTCAAGGTTAGAGCTTCGCTGGAAGAGTTCCAAAGCTTGCCGTTTGTGCATTGTTGAGCTCTTTTCATTTGAAAATTAGCCATGGTAGCTTTGTATGTGCTTTGGTTAGCTAAAGTTTGTTTTGGTTGTGTTATGCTTCAAATATTGCAATACACACCTACTTATATACTAGTTTACACCATGCATGCATTGTCCATAACAACAACGTTTATGCGCATGAAATTATTTGACTTCATTCACATTAAAACTTTTTTATATTCTTTTTCCCTTTTTTTATTCATATTCTTGATGTGTCTTTTCACTTTTAAGTACAAATTCTTTTCAATTAAAGAAATATTTTTAAAGTATTTGGATTTTTTTGATAAAGTATTATTTTTTAAATTAAATAATTAACAATATAAAGGTAAACTACTTTCATTATGATCTAAACTATTAGTAAGTTTATGTTTGGTTATTCAATTTAAAAAAACAAGCTACAAATTGAATATTAAACTATTCAAAAAGTTTATTTAAGTCAATGAGCTATTAAAGTTGTTGTTGTATGACCTTCTCTATTTGCACCACCTGTATCTATCAAAAGTTCTCATTCCCCTTCTCTTCTACAATTCACTTTTTTCTCAAGAAATAACTTTTAACCTCGTGAATCTGCGAACTAAAATTCAAACAAATTTTTTCTCCCATCACTGACATTGATAGTCAAATCAACTTGGATATAAAATATGTTCTACTACTTGTTAATGGTTTTTGATCCACCATACCGATCATTGAATCATTGCTTGAAGCTTGCTAGCAGGACTTTAAAATAAAACTTTAATAACCTAGTGACTTCAATAAAAACTTTCAAATAGTTCAATGACCATTTTATAATTATTTAAAATTGAATAACTAAAACATAAATTTACTAATAATTTAATATGAATAAAATATAATTGTTGGGGACTCAAACTAAACTCACATCACATAATTAAATAAATAATTTCAGCGGATGTATTACATAAAAAAATTAGTACATAATAAAAAAAAGTCATCTCAAAATTAAAAGCTTCAAAAACATACTTAAATCTTAATTATATATTTTTAAGAATTATTGAAATAATTTTCTTTTACTAACTAGTGTCAGTTGCTAGTACTTACACAACTCCATGTACATCATTATCCTGGTAACCTAATAGTCACCAAAGCATAAGTATACATACAGCTAACGTGACTTAAACCCAAGCCACAACTGGAATGATGAACACCTTTAACTATCAAGCTATTACATGAGATTCATATTAAATTTTAATATGTTAATGATATGTTTGAAATATTTTTTATATTGATACTGTATTTGTATTAATAATTAAATAACTTTAAATGTAATTTAATTTTAATAACATTAACCATTTTTCCATTAAACTTTGAATCCCTTTGAAAAAAATAGTGATTTGTGTATTAAGCATAAATTTTTGTTGGAAAAAAGGGAATAAAACTTTGCATTTGAGATGCTGAAAGGCTAAGGTATTAAAGCAATGAGCCTTTTAGTATGGAGCTGAATTTTGTTATATTATAAAATATGCTTTAAGTTTCAAGACATTATTAGTGGAGTTAGATGTGTTTAGGTGACACTTTCATGATTTTGACAAGTTAATTACTTGTTATATGCAATGTTTTGTTTTTCAGTTGATCAATGAATTATTTTTCATCAAAATTCTTCTTGTTTCTGTTTCAATCCAAGCTATATTTTCTTGTTTTTCTAGCTCGTATTTCTTATTTTGTTTAGCAAGTCACTATTGCTTAAAGCTTAAGACTTTGCTGTAATTGCTTAGTGATAACTCTCAACTCCAATAATTTGTATCGGGAGCTGATTTCTTAGATGACCTTTCTCTTTTCTACTTTAAAAAACAATGTTTTCATCAAGTTTCTCTCCAACACCACCACCAGTATTCAATAGTGAAGCCTACCACATTTGGGTAGTCAAACTGAAAACCTACCTGCAGGCATTTGACTTTTGGGAAGCTATCAATGCTGATGTTAAACCACCACCCTTGAGAGCTAACCCATGGTAGCTCAAATCAGGCAGCACTTTGATGACAAAGCCAAGAGGTATAAGGCAATGTCATGCATCCAAAACAGTGTGTCAGACTTGATTTTCACAAGGATCATGGCCTGTGAGACTCTAAAACAGGCTTGGGACAAGATTAAAGAAGAGTTTCAAGGCACTGAAAAAATAAGACAACAACAAATTTTAAACTTAAAAAGGGATTTTGAAAACCTAAAGATGAATGAGTCAGAGATAGTTAAACAATACTCAGACAGGATTATGGCTATTGTGAACAGCATCAGATTGCTTAGAGACCAATTCAGTGAAGCCAGAATAGTAGAGAAGGTTATTTCAACCTTACCAGAGAGATATGAAGCCAAAATCTCTTCCTTAGAAGACTCAAGAGGTCTGTCAAACATCTCTTTGACTGAACTAGTCAATGCCCTCTATGCTCAAGAACAAAGAAGAGCTAGCAGACAGGATGAGCATCAATAAGGTACCTTTTAAGCCAAGAGCAAACCAACATCGAGCTCCTTTGGCTATAAAGGGAAGAAAACTTGGTCAAACAAGCCTAGAAGAGATGGAGCAAGAAGAAGGTATCCACATTGCTCTCTTTGTAAAAGGATTAGCCATTCAGAAGCAAACTGCTAGTATAGACCTGATGTGCAGTGCAAAATTTGCAAACAAATGGGCCATGTTGAGAAAGTGTGCAAGAACAAAAACTAACAAAAGGAACATCAAACTCAGCAGCCTAAAACAGAAGCTCAAATAGGAGAAGAGAGTTGTAGTCAGGAAGAACAAGTATTTTTTGTCTCTTGCTCAGCTACAAAAGAAAAGCCACAAAAGGGTGGCTGATTGATAGTGGTTGCACAAACCACATGACACCTGATGCTGCTATTTTCAAGAGCATTGATAGAAGCTTTAACACTAGAGTAAAAGTGGACAATGGACATTACATTAAAGCAGAAAGCAAGGAGATGTGCTGATTGACACTCCTTCAAGTACTAAACTTGTTTCTAATGTTCTATTAGTACCTGAAATTGATAGAAATTCTAAGTATTGCTCAGATTTTTGAAAAGGGATACTCTGTAGTATTCAAAGGCAAAGAGTGCCTGATTAGTGATCCAAGTGGATCCAATCTCATGTCAGTAACCATGACTGATAGAAGCTTTCTTGTTGATTGAAACAAGATTTCAGTTAGTGCCTACACAACTGCATTAGATGAATCCAAACTGTGGCACAAAAGGTTTGGCCATGTCAATTATAAGTCTTTACTGCACTTGTCTAAAGAAGACTTTCTTGAAAATTTCACAAAAACAGTTTGAAAACAGGATGTTTGTGAAGTGTGTCAGCTAAGAAAGCAAGCTAGACTACCATTTCCTACTAATAAGGCCTAGAGGGCCTCTAAAAAATTGCAATTTGTCCACACTGATATGTGCGGCCCTATAAAGATTGAATCTTTGAATGGCAGCAAGTATTTCATTATTTTCATTGATAACTACTTAAGATTCTGTTGGGGCTATTTTCTCAAGTATAAATCAGAAGTAGCTTCAGTGTTTTCAAAGTTCAAGGCTATAACAGAAACTCAGTCATGGTGCAAGCTTAAGACACTAAGGTCAAACAATAGGACAGAATACACCTCAGCAGTGTTTCAGACCTTTTGTGAGGAATCAGGCATTGAACACCAACTCACCAACACCTATACACCTCAGCAGAATGGTGTTAGTGAGAGAAAGAATCGAACTCTGATGGATATGGCCAGATGCTTGTGTTTGAAAGGAATTTGCCAAAAAGCTTTTGGGCTGAGGTAGTTAGTACTGCAATATACCTTCAAAACAGGCTACCAACTAAACCACTGCTTGAAAAAACACCATTTGAAGCTTGGTTTGGGTTCAAACCATCAGTTTCTCACTTGAAGGTCTTTGGTTGCATATGTTATGCACATATTCCTGTAGTCAAGAGGGACAAATTGGAAAAGAAGTCTCAGCCTAACATTCTAGTTGGCTATAGCAATGTCAAGAAGGGTTACGAGATTCTGGATCCTACAACTTACAAAGTCTTTTTGAGCAGAGATGTTGTGTTTGATGAGAGATCAAGCTAGAATTGGGATAAAAGTGAACCAGAATGTGCTGGTCAAGACTTGGTGACAGGGCAAACCGAAGCTGATAAAAAATGTCCTAAGATGGACATTGATCATGAGCCTGTTAGGGGAACTAGACCACTAAGTGAAATATATGAGAGGGAAAATGTAACTATTATTGAGCCAATTTGTTTTGAAGAAGCTCAAGCTCAAGAAGGCTAAAGGCAATCCATGCTTGATGAAACGAGCATGATTCACAAAAACCAGACCTTGGAGTTAGTTGCAAGACTAGTTCACAAGAAGGTCATTGGAGTAAAATGGGTGTTTCAAGCCAAGCATAATACTAATGGAACTTTGAACAAGCTAAAAGCAAGGTTGGTTGTGAAGGGGTTTTGTCAGAAATATGGGATTGACTACCTTGAAACATTTGCACCAATGGCAAGGCTTGATATAATCAGATTATTGGTTGCATTAGCTGCTCAAAGGTAATGGAAAATACATCAACATGACGTAAAATCTATCTTCCTCAATGGATTTCTTGATGAGGAGATATATGTTGAACAACCAGAAGGTTTTAAAGTTGCTGGTGAAGAAGACAAAGTTTACAAGCTAAAAAAGGCCTTCTATGGCTTAAAATAGGCACTAAGGGCATGGTATGACAGAATTGACACGTATCTAGCAAGCTTGGAGTTCGAGAGAAGCATTAGTGAGCAAACACTATATGTAAAAAAGGAAGGTGATGAAACACAGCTCATAGTCTCCTTGTATGTGAATGACTTACTGGTAATAGTAGGAAATAACGCTATGCTGTCTGAATTTAAAAGCAAGATGGAGACTGTGTTTGAAATGTCAGATTTGGGTGAAATGTCCTGCTTCCTTGGCATGGAAGTGTCTCCGACTCAACAATGAATTTTCTTAAGCCAAAAGGCATTTGCCTTGAAAATTCTGAATAAATTCTCCATGCAAAATTGCAAGGCAACTAGCACACCAGTTACTGTTGGAGAAAAATTATCAAGCCAATGTGATTTCGAGAAAATGAATGAATCAACCTATAGGAGCCTAGTGGGATGTTTGCTTTACTTAACAGCCACAAGGGCAGGCATAATGTATGCAGTTAGTCTCCTATCTAGGTTCATGCACTGTTGCAATGTGAACTACTTTCAAGCTACAAAGAGAGTCCTCAAGTATATTAAAGGCACTCTGAGCTTTGGGATGATGTTTACCTAGGTTGACAGCATGAAGCTCCTTGGTTTTGCTAACAGTGACTAGGCAGGATTGATAGATGACATGAAAAGCACCTTAGGGTATCTGTTTACCCTTAGTTCAGCTGTTTTCTATTGGAGATCAAAGAAACAGTACATTGTAGCTCAATCAATAGCTGAAGCAGAATATGTAACAGCTGCAGAGTAATTTGGTTAAGGAAGATCATGGTAGCTATAAACTTGCATCAAAGAGAAGCAACATAGATCAAATGTGACAACCAATCTGCTGTTGCAATTGCAAAGAATCCAGTGTTTCATGGGAAAACAAAGCATTTTAAGATCAAGTTTCATTTTGTTAGGGAAATGGAACAATCTCAAGAAATCAGACTGGTTTATTGCAGTTCTGAAGATCAGTTAGCAGATTTCTTGACAAAGCATCTTTGTGTGTCAAGGTTCAAGAATTTGAGAGCCAAGTTGGGAGTTTGCAGCATGGAAGCCAAGGAGGACTATTAGAGGTTGGCTTACATGCAGCTCTTGAGATCGGGCCATGCAATTAGCAGCTAAAGCACATGCAGCTGTCATTTTGATGTTTTTGATGATGTCTTGTTTTAGTTACAATTGAACTAAGTTTGTAATGAATTTGTTGTAATTTGGTGCTGATAGATTTGATAAATCAGCTTAACCAAGCGTGCAAGCAATGTTTTATAAGTTTCAAGACATTGTTAGTAGAGTTAGGTGTGTTTAGGTGACACTTTCATGATTTTGACAAATTAATTACTTGTTATATGTAATGTTTGGTGTTTCAGTTGATCAATGAATCACTTTTTATCAAAATTCTTGTTTCTGCTTTAATCCAAGCTATCTTTTCTTGTTCTTCTAGCCCGTGTTTCTTCTTTTGTTCAGCAAGTCACTATTGCTTAAAGCTTAAGACTTTGCTGTAATTGCTTAGTGATAAGTCTCAAGTCCAACACATGGTTTGTTGGTGGGAGTTTATTTGTTGTCAGGTTTTCTATGTTATGGTTCCTGGTTTGTTGTTTGATGATTCGATGGATGGACGCAGAAGTTGGAGAAAAGATAGAGTATAAATTGAGACAAAAGATAAAATAGTAAAGGCCATTCTGTTTTATTTTTCCATAATATTATACAAACAGTCAACCATGTATATACACATAGCACTGACATGATTGTGAAGGCCTACACACTTTCTAATGGTTGTACTGGCTATCAAAATTTATTACCATAACAGTAGTAAAGGTAATGCAGCAGCAGGCAGCACATTATTATTTAATTTTGATAGCCTTAGTTACCAGCATAGCTTGATGAAGAAGCAAAGGCAGTTATGCCTCTAACTCAAATGATGCCTTCATTGTGGGTGAACGACTCACGGGATCAATTTCAATAGATGCAATGTACCCAAACTTTGTAACTTTAAATTTTGGTTTTCCTCTTTTCTCAAGGTTGGTTTTGATTTGCCCCCAGTGAATAGGTTGCCTTTGGATATCAGTATAGACCTGCAGCATGCACGCAAATGGCATGCAAATGGTCATAGATTAAATGATTATATATACGCATTCTAACTAGTTAATTAATGATAAGATTGAATTGAATGCAACAAATACCTTGCTGTTCTCATCTAGTGGGTTGCTCCAGGCAACAACCCACTTGGTTCCATCACGTCGCCTGTACACAAGACCAGCAACTGAACCATGACTATCAGCATCATCAGTCACTGATTCATGTGTAAACTCACTCGAATCTCCATCTTCAATTATTTCTGGGAAATCCGCATAATGAGAGCCTTGCCAAACTTTCTTGTCAGTCAAGGTTAGAGCTTCGCTGGAAGAGTTCCAAAGCTTGCCGTTTGTGCATTGTTGAGCTCTTTTCATTTGAAAATTAGCCATGGTAGCTTTGTATGTGCTTTGGTTAGCTAAAGTTTGTTTTGGTTGTGTTATGCTTCAAATATTGCAATACACACCTACTTATATACTAGTTTACACCATGCATGCATTGTCCATAACAACAACGTTTATGCGCATGAAATTAGTAGACTTCATTCACATTAAATTCTTTTTCCTTTTTTTTATTCATATTCTTGATGTGTCTTTTCACTTTTAAGTACAAATTCTTGTCAATTAAAGAAATATTTTTAACGTATTTGGATTTTTTTGATAAAGTATTATTTTTTAAATTAAATAATTAACAATATAAAGGTAAACTACTTCCATTATGATCTAAACTATTAGTAAGTTTATGTTTTGGTTACTCAATTTAAAAAAATAAACTACAAATTGAATATTAAACTATTCAAAAATTTTATTTAAGTCACTGAGCTATTAAAGTTATTGTTGTATGGCCTTCTCTATTTGCACCACCTGTATCTATCAAAAGTTCTCATTCCCCTTCTCTTCTACAATTCACTTTCTTCTCAAGAAATAACTTTTAACCTCGTGAATCTGCGAACCAAAATTCAAACAAATTTTTTCTCCCATCACTGACATTGATAGTCAAATCAACTTGGATCTAAAATATGTTCTACTACTTGTCAATGGTTTTTGATCCACCATACCGATCATTAAATCATTACTTGAAGCTTGCTAGCAGGACTTTAAAATAAAACTTTAATAACCTAGTGACTTCAATAAAAACTTTCAAATAGTTCAATGACCATTTTATAATTATTTAAAATTGAATAAATAAAAATTAAATTTACTAATAATTTAATATGAATAAAATATAATTGTTGGGGACTCAAACTAAACTCACATCACATAATTAAATAAATAATTTCAGCGGATGTATTACATAAAAAAATTAGTACATAATAAAAAAAGTCATCTCAAAATTAAAAACTTCAAAAATATACTTAAATCTTAATTATATATTTTTAAGAATTATTGAAATAATTTTCTTTTACTAACTAGTGCCAGTTGCTAGTACTTACACAACTCCATGTACATCATTATCCTGGTAACCTAATAGTCACCAAAGCATAAGTATACATACAACTAGCGCGACTTAAACTCAAGCTACAATTGAGATGAATACCTTTAACCATCAAGCTATTATATGAGATTCATATTAAATTTTAATATGTTAATGATATGTTTGAAATATTTTTTATATTGATACTGTATTCATATTAATAATTAAATAACTTTAAATGTAATTTAATTTTAATAACATCAACCATTTTTTCATTAAACTTTGAATCCCTTTGAAAAAATAGTGATTTGTGTATTAAGCATAAATTTTTTGTTGGAAAAAAAGGGAATAAATTTTTTGTTGGAAAAAAAGGAAAAAAAACTTTGCATTTGAGATGCTGAAAGGCTAAGGTATTAAAGCAATGAGACTTTTAGTATGGAAATGAATTTTGTTATATTATAAAATATGCTTGAATGGAAAGTTTTGTTTTTATTTTCATTATAACAAACTAAAATGAATTAATATATTAACTAATAAACATGGCTATCAAATTGTTAATTGATTGGACCACTAGAGGTTCTTCTGCATTCTTATGATGTGATTCTGGTGTTTAGCTTTGTCTGATGTTACTCCTTTGTTATGTTGGATCCTTGGAATTTGCCTCATGATTTTTCTCAAACGCATAATAAATTTTACTTAATTTTTCGTCAATTTATATTAAAATAGATAAATAAAAGTTAATATCTGTTAACTTTGCTGATATCACACATACGTGAATGACGCATTAACAATTAATTAATATTTTAAAATTTCAAAATTTAAAATTATTAAAAAAGTATATAATATATTTTTAATCTTTTAAAAATTAATCAATTGCTAACGTAGTATATATGTGGCAGTCCATGTAGACTGACGTTAACAAATAATATAAGTTCAAAAAATAAAATAGACAAAAATTTAAGTAGAAATTTAAAATAATTTTTTTATAAAATTAAAAAGTCAAATAAATAATTAAAAAAACACGTAGAAACATACAAGTAACAATTTCAACATTGAAGTTATCTCTACAGAAAATACGGATCTGTATATTCTTATTCAACCATGAATTCAATATATAGTTTTTAACTTTAAATATGAGATAATATTTGATGCATTGTTAGTTTTTAAGTTTTATGTACCATCAATTAATAATATGAAACATCATTACTGGTATAAAATAAAAAGTATTGAAAGACTTGAAAATAAATACATTTAATTTTATTTTTTATTTAAACATAATTAAATATTAGCTATAATTTTTATTGATCTTTCGGATTTTAGATTCCAATTTTTTTTGGGTTTTTATTGGAAAATATGGACATCACATACATAATAAGGATAATTGATAGGTTAGCCTAAATTAAAACTGATCTAATTTGGTTAGAATTTTATTGGGTTTTAATTATTAAATAAAGTATGGGTTAAATATGTGTAGATACTCTAGTAATTGAGTTCTAATCAACTTCTAATTAGAATTTGATTAGAATTAATATGCCAAGGTCATAAATATTAGGGTTATGGTTCCCAAATTATACACAATATATCTTTTCTAATATCTCATCATTAGGAAAGAGAGAGTAGATATTTTCTGAATTTCTTGTGGATCAAATCCTCAAGATATGGTAAAACTTTAAGGAATTCATGGATTCAAGTATGCTTCCGCATGTAGTTTTGTTCTTGATTTATTCTTGATGATTTGACATGATAGATCCTGGTTTATTCAGTTTTATTTTAGATTTATTTTATAAATCTAATAAGTGGCATCCGAGCCTCGTCATGTTGACTCATTAAGAACGAATTAATTCTCTATTTTTTTTTTGATTCATTTATTTTTTAGATTTTATGAATTTATTATCTCAATTATAAACATTAAATCTTTTAAATTTATATTAAATATTTTAGGGTTTGAAATAGAAATTGGGCAAGTGATAATGTTTATGAGGATTTATGTTGAAATTTTAGGGTTTTAAAATTTTTTTATAAATTTGGTTTTTGAGGAAATTGTTGTGTGAATCAAATTATAGTTTATTTATATTTTTAGATTAAAGTTTTGTTAAAAGTTGATATTGATGCTTGCGCTTCATTACGAAATCAGACACATTGATTTTTCTTTAATAATTATGCATCTATTTAAAATATATATATAGAAATTGATATATGTTTCGTTTATATATATATAATATGCATGCTTTAATTGGTTTAATGCATGTTGTTTTGGAAAATTATATAAATATATATGATTATATTTTAATTTGATTGAAAGATGAAATTAAGGTAAATACTTTGAAACAAATAAATTCAGATTTTAGCTTTTAATTAAGGATGTCTACTATTTTAAATAAATTAGTTGAAATAAAATGCCATCAAAATGACCTCTTTTGTGTAGATTAGTTTATTTGAAATATTAAGATGATTATATGTTTTTATGATTCATGCGTTTATTGATTGACCCAAAGTTAAATTAATATTTGGCAGAATTTCAACGACATATGTGGTGATAAATGTGTGACAATTTTAAGGTATTTTATGTGAGCAATAAGTTAGTCCAAAGATTAATTCACGGTTTGACATAATTTATTGTCAATGTTTGATTGCTACAACAAGAGTACCGCTTACTGTTAATATTACTGTCCAAAGCTTTGATATTAATGTTGTGTTTGGTATCTTGTGATGGGATTAGTCATTATCTTGAATTTATTGTTTACTTATGAATATTGATTTAAGCTTGTTTTTGTTCTATATTCAGCTAATTCATCTTCTACTGCCACAATATCTGCTAATATAAATTCTATACCTATGCTTAATAGGACTAATTTTAAGGAATGAAAAAGGAACTTACTTAAAGTGCTTGGTTGTATAGACATAGACCTTACACTAAGGGAAGAACAATCTGCACCTCTCACTGTGGAAAGCACCCCTGGTGTTAAGAGGGATTTTGAGAGGTGGGATCGTTCAAATCGCAAGAGTCTAATGATCATGAAACACAGCATTTTAGAAGCTTTTAAGGGCACATAATCTGAAAGATTACTCAGGCCAAGGGTTTCATTGATGAAATTGAAAAATCTTTTGCTAAAAACGATAAGATTTAGATGACATCACTTCTGACTTCTTTGATGTTTATGAAGTATAAAGGTCAAGGAAACGTAAGGGAGTACATTATGAAGATGTTCCATACTGCTTCAAGACTTAAGGCACTTAAGATCAAGCTTTCTGAGGAATTGTTTTTTCTTATGGTTTTGGTATCGCTTCCTGCCCAGTTTAATCAATTTAAATTTAGTTATAACTGTCAAAAGGAGAAATGGATCCTAAATGAGTTCATTTCTCATTGTGTGCAAGAGGAAGAAAGGTTGAAGGATGATAAGTCTAAAAGTGTTCATTTGGCCAATGCCCCTAAAGACAAGGGCAATAAAAGAAAATATCAGAATAAAGCTGCTAAAGGTCCAGCTCAAAAGAAACAACAAGAAGCTATAGAGAGTTGTTTCTTTTGTAACAAGTCTGGACACGTAAAGAAAGATTGTACCAAATATCATGCTTGGCATGCAAAAAAAGGTATAATTCTTAATTTGGTCTGTACTGAGATTAATTTAGCTTTAATACCTAGAAACACTTGGTGGATAGATTCTAGTGCTACTACTCACATAAGTTTTTCTATGTAGGGTTGCCTAAGTTACTGAAAGCCAAGTGATGGTGAAAGACACATCTTTGTGGGCGATGGAAAATCAGTAGAAGTGGAAGTGATTGGGAATTTTAGGTTGTTACTAGGAACTGGTTTTTATTTGGATTTAAAAGACACTTTTATTGTACCGTCATTTAGACAGAATTTAGTTTCTATTTCTTCGTTGGACAAATTTGGATATTATTGTTCATTCAAAAACAATCAATTTAATTTGTCTTTAAATTCAAATGTTATTGGAACTAGTTATTTAAATACTTATGACAACCTTTATTTTCTAGAAACAGTTGCATCCTAGAATGAAACCTTGCATGTGGAATCACATGGTATTAAACACAAATTAAATAAGGAAAACTCATCATCATTATGGCATAGGTGCTTAGGTCATATCTCAAAAGTTAGATTTGAATACCTTGTGTTTGATGGAATTTTAGAGTCCCTTGACTTCACAGACTTTGATGTATGTGTTGATTGCATTAAGGGAAAATAGACCAAAACCAAGAGATTAGGTGCCAACAGATCTTCAGACGTCTTAGAATTAATTTATACAGATATTTGTGGGTCATTCCCTATGGCATCCTAGAATGGTCAATAATATTTCATAACATTGATAGACGGTTAACCACGTTATGGGTACCTATATCTCATTCATGAGAAATCTTAGTCTTTGGACATGTTCAAAGCTTATAAAGCTAAAATTGAGAATCAACTCAAAAAAAGGACTAAAAATGTCAGATTAAATCGTGGTGGTGAGTACTACGGTAGATATGATGGCTTAGGAGAACAATGTCTAGGACCATTTGCGAAATTCCTAGAGAAATGCAGTATTGTCCCACAGTACACCATGCTAGGATCATCTAGTATGCCTGGTGTAGCTGAAAGATGAAACATGACTCTTAAGGATATGGTAAAGAGCATGATTGCTCATTCTACCTTACCTGAGTCCCTCTGGGGAGAAGCATTAAAGATAGCAGCTTACATTCTAAATAGAGTACCGAATAAAGCAGTTGCAAAAACACCTTATGAGCTTTGGACAGGTCAAAAACCTAGCCTAAAGCACTTTCACACTTTGGGATGTCTATCTGAGGCAAGGCCTTATAGGCTACATGAAAAGAAATTGGACTCCAAAACAGTAAGCAACTACTTTATTGGTTATTCTGAGCGATCTAGGGGCTATAAATTTTATGATCCCATAATAAGGAATATTTTTGAGACTGAAACTACAACATTTTTTGAGGATGTTGAGTTTGGGGGAGAAATAAGGTTAGAGACATTGCTTTTGAGGAAGAATTGGGTTCTAACTCAATTCCTACTATCTTTTTTGATGATTTTTAGGTTCTTATACCTATCATTGATCAAGAAGTGAATCTAGAACCTCTATAAGACAATGTTGAACAACTCCTCATTCAAAATGAGGTGATTGTTCCAGAAGAACAAACTCAACAACCTCAAGAACAAGTGTCATTAAGTAGGTCTACAAGAGAAAGGAGAAATGTTATTCCAGATGATTATATTGTATTTCTCTAAGAACATGAGGATGATAATGGAATGATGGAAGATGATACAATCAACTTTCATCAAGCCATGAAAAGTTCTAATTCTCAAAAGTGGATTGATGCCATGAAAGATGAGTATAAATCTATGCAAGACAATAAAGTTAGGGAACTTGTCCCATTACTTGAAGGTGCAAAACCAATTGGTTGTAAATGGATATTTAAAACCAAGAGGGATACAAACGGTAATGTGGAGAGGTATAAGGTACGTCTTGTAGCTAAACGATATACTCAGAAACAAGTTATTGATTTTACAGAGACTTTTTCTCTAGTTTCATCAAAACACTCCTTCAGGATAATCATGGCGCTTGTTGCTCATTTTGATATTTAGTTATATCAGATGGATGTTAAGACTACGTTTCTTAATGGCAACATTGAAAAAATAATTTATATGGTGCAACCAGAAAATTTTGAGTCGGAAGATTCAAAGAATATGGTTTACAAATTGACAAAATCCATCTATGGACTCAAACAAGCTTCCTTTTTATGGTACCACAAGTTTCACCAAATAATTGTTTCGTTCGATTTTGAGATGAATATTGCTAATAATTGTGTGTATCACAAATTCAATGGGAGTAAGTACATCTTTCTGGTTCTTTATGTTGATGACATTTTGCTTGCCGCTAATGATATAGGCTTATTGCACAAAACCAAGAGGTTTTTATCTAAGCATTTTGAGATGAAAGATCTTAGGGACGCCACTTTTGTTTTAGGAATTCAAATACATCGAGATCGATCTTGAGGTATTCTTGGATTATCACAAAAGAGCTATATCAATAAAGTACTCAAAAGGTTTGGCATGCGGAGTTTTAGACCAAGTGACACCCCTGTTGCCAAAGGAGACAAATTTAGTCTTACTCAATGCCCTAAAAGTAACCTTGAAATTCGAGAAATGAAAAAGATTCCCTATGCATCAACTATTAGGAGTTTAATGTATGCTCAAGTATGTACGCGTCCGGACATTGCATACATTTTTGGGATGTTAGGCAGATATTTAAGCAACCCTGGTATAGACCATTGGATAGTAGCCAAAAGGGTTATGAGATATCTTCAGAGAACAAAATATTACATGCTTACTTATAAGAGATCAGATTTTTTGGAGGTTGTAGGGTATTCTGATTCTGATTTTGTCGGGTGCCAAGATAGTAGGAAATCTACATCAGGCTATATTTACCTATTAGCTGAAGGAGCTATATCTTCGAAAAGTGTCAAACAGACACTTGTAGCATCGTCCACTATGCAGTAGAGTTTGTAG
This sequence comes from Gossypium hirsutum, assembly GCF_007990345.1. NCBI lineage: Eukaryota > Viridiplantae > Streptophyta > Magnoliopsida > Malvales > Malvaceae > Gossypium > Gossypium hirsutum. The sequence continues at coordinate 12,321,025 of NC_053427.1, forward strand.
CATGCTATGAGGCATCAAACCATGGAATATGGTTGCGAAACTTTGTCACAGGGATGCACATTTTGGAGAATGTAGAAACAACACTCAAATTATTTTGTGACAATAAGTCAGCAGGGTGTACATGAGTTCATCTAAGTCAAAGCATATTAACAAAAGTTTCCATCTCTTTATTCATTTTTATTGGCTTTACTTTTGTTAGGATTTGTCTTTCAACAAAATCAATTTCATATGGTAATGTTACTTCATGCTTTTTCCTATTCCAAAAGGCATTAGAGATGTTAGAATATATTGTTGACTCGATTTCTGTTTTGATTTGATTTATTCTTTTTTGAACTTTTGTTTTTTCTAATTGTTCATTTAATTTTTTTAAAACATATTTCTTCTTTAAGAATAAAAAATTATTCTATTTATGATTAATTAAATTATTGATTCATAATGAATAAAAATGTTAATAAGTTAAGATTTCTAATATTGTGATTTGTTACTTTGTAAGGTTTGAGTAAAGATATAAAGGGGTTCCTAATATAATGTCTTAGGTAATATCTTTTATCATTAAAAAACATGTTTGATGTTTGATATCTTTATTACAAATTTCTACATTAGGGATTTTGATATGTGTCTTGATTTTCCACATCTATAACATTTTATCGTTTTATCTTTTTTTTTTTCGATTTTTGTTGTTTCTGTTATTTACTATATTTCCTATACTTTGATTTTTTTTATAATATTCTGAAATATTCTTTCATATATTTTTTCATTTTATAGGGAAACATGTTTTTGAAGAAGAAGGTTCATTTCTAATGTCAAATTGGTGGCAGAATGATAGGCAATGGTAGCAATTTAAAAATTCTCATAGTAGAAACCCCTTGTAGGAAATAAGAAAATAAAATGATGTTTCCTTAGAGAACCAATTCTTCTACAAGCTTTACCTCTAACCAATACCAAGAGTTTGATCAAACCTCAAACAACAATGTTAATGAATAAGAACATTATGAAAATGTTCACCGATGTATACTATTTTTAAACCCTTCAAATTTTTATTTTACACTAGTAATAATGTGTCATTTTATTATCACTTGATGGTACATAAAATCTATGCACCTATGGTTAGGGGTGAACAAAGCTCGATTCGATTTGAAAAAATTGAAAAAAAAAATCAAATTTTGAGTAATTCGAGTTTCGAGTTCGAGTCGAGTTGAATTTTACAATTCGAATAATAGATTGGTGTAAATACCCCTTTAATCCATGTCAATTTTGAAAATGAGCAAATTGATCTCTCTCAACGAAAAATACAAAATAACTCAAAATAATTTTTAAAATTCAAAATATTTATAAAAATTCCAAAATTTATATTTTAAAAAATAAAAATATTTCTAAAAAATATATAAAGAAATTTAAATTTTATTTTTTTTCTAAAATAATAAATTTAGAGACCTAAATAAGTTAATTAATGATTCAAGTTTATAATTCTAAAGTATCTTATTATTATTATTATTATTATGATGCTTTGAAAAAGTTTTCAAATATATATAGTTTCAATTGTAGGTGTTCTAGCATTAAATTAATTATACTATAGCAAAATTTTAATTTGATATATTTAATTTTTTAATTAACTGAACAATTTCACTTGATTCGATTCGACTTGAATTTCATTTTACTCAATTCAATTTGAAAAAAATTAATCAAATTAGAATGATAAAATAGGATTTATCAACTTGATTAACTTGAATTTTTTTTACTAGATTCAATCGAACGCTAACCCCTACCTACGGTACATTAAATATTCTCCCTATATTATTATTATTATTATTATTATTATTATTATTATTATAGTTTTGGCTTTATTTTATTTGCACTTTGTAATGACGTGAGATATTTCTAAGATTACAAATTATTATTATTATTATTAGCCATAAAAACATAAAAACTTTAATTATATCAGAAAATACAAAAAGTTATGGTAAAAAACTTGACTCAGAAGTACAAGAGAGCCACAACTACCTCACTATAAAACTAGCTTCAATATCAGTTCGAAGGGGGAGTAGGAAATTCATCCTTGTCAAGAATGAACACCAAAGAAGATGGTGGTTGTCAAGTCCAACCTGTAACACCTTGAATAGTTTAAATATATTTTTGTGAAATTTGACATAAAGGTGTATTTGCTCAGTAGTTAAGTGTTTTAGGTGTGTGTATCAGGTCTTGAGTTCAAGTCTCATATTTGGGGAAAAAATTTATTATTATTTATTCAAGCCTTATCCCTGTTAGGCAGGCTTATAAAATATTGTTTGTTAATCTATATCAAAATGAGCCTGCTTGTTTGAGTAGTAAGGACTTAGTGTATTGGAGGTCTTGTGTTTGAATCTGTGCGTGAGTGTAAGTGTTAATTTTTATTTCAATTGCCTGATAGAGGTTCGGTGGAACTGGAACTCTGAGGTTGTTGGATGAGAATCTGATGTCAGTTTTGGTGGGATTTGTTGTTAGTGGGTTAGTCGGGGGAGTTAGGATTTTCGTTAATTTTGATTTTTTTTACTTTTTTTTTAAATTTTTATCTTTTCCCAAAAACCTCTCCCCTTTTTAATTTTTTTTGTTTCCCACTATCAATTTTCTTTCTTTTTCATCTTATCGATTTCTATCTTCATCTCCCTGTTAAATTACGGTGCTTCGATTCCCTCTTTTTGTACGTTTGGTAAGTGGTGGTAGTAAGGTTTTTGCTTGAGTTAAGGAGAATTCTTTTAAATCCGTTTAAAAATGATGTTGTCTTTTTCATTAGTTCTAATTTTTGGGTTGTTGGCAGCAGCGAATCGGGAGGATCGGAGCTCTCTTCTTGTGGAATCGTAGTATCGAGGATCATTCGGGAAGTTGGGTAAGTAATGAACGCTTGGGTCTCGCTGTGATCAATTTATTATTTCGATTTAATTGAGGATGCAAGACTAATTTTGGGACGTGCTTTGTCGATTTTTAGGTTCTTGTGGTCTCAGGATTGTTTTCACAGCAAAAACAAACCAGGTGTGCACCTTAAACACGAAAATTGAGGTTCGAAAAAAGCCGAAAAAGTGCACTGTTGACGCCACACGGGTGTGCACCCAGCTGTATGGTTGGCCATGTATAAGACACAGTCGTGTGACTGACGAAGATGTGGCCGTGCACATGACACGACCTTGTGTCAGTGTGGTCGTGTGGGCCACACTAGCTAAGTCAGATTGGGCGTGTGGGCCTACGTGGGCAGGCCACATAGGCATGTAGGCCCAGAATTTTGAAATTTTCCCTAGGGTCGCACGGGTCGTTTCGATTGACTGTGGACCTACTGTAAGGTCGGTAAAGGCTAACCAAACCCTAATTCATGTGATCTGATATTTTGATAATCTGATTTGAGTAGGACATTGATATGTATGTATGACTGTTCTGTTTGAGTATATATATATGTTATCTGTATACAAGCATGTTAGGCATGTTAATTCTGCTAATTTTGAATTTTGGATCTGTGTTTGGGGAGAGATTTGTATATGTAGAGGAAGTGATCTATACGGCGACATTTCGCCTATATTCTGGTAGATCGACTACATATTATCTATGATATGTCGCATCGACACTATATGGTATGTAGGGATGGTTGGGTATTTTTAACCCCATATGATGTGATGGGATGGATGGAGATGGTGTGTAGAGGATGGGTGTAACGCCTTGAATTTTGCACCCAGAAGTTTAGAGATTTGAGCATAGGGGCAGTGGGGAGACTGCACATAAATGATTAGTTGTTCACTCAAGTGACAAGAATGGGCCTGTTGGTCTGGTGGTTAAGTGAGTCTTAGCATACCTTGAAGATCCGGGTTCGAGTTACGGGAGGCATTTTTTTTAGAGTCATTGTTTTATTTTTGTTTGTTTTAGTTAATAAATATTTAGCTATTATATTTTGTAATTGTATATTGCTATTTTTATTTTTGTTTTGGACGTTCCTCTGTTTCTCTTTTTGGTTTTTGTTTCCCTTGCTTTTCTTTTTGAGGATTATTCAGATTGCTTTTGAAAGTGAATTGTCTATGGATTTTGGGATTTGCACTCCTCCTTCGACTTCTTCGTCGTTGGGTCCAATCACAACACAGGTGTGGGATTCAAATCTGGTTTACCTTTTCTTATTAATTGATATTTCATTTTTTTGAATCCCTTTCTTTCAGCTTTTCGTAACTATACATTAACCCCATTCATTTTTGGGTATTGAGACATTGTAAAAGAGGGGAAAGCACTAGTATCTGATGTACTCTTGGTGTGGTTAAGGTTAGGGACTATTATGGTGGCTTAAACGACGATTTTGGACTAATTTTGAGTGGTTTTGTGACCTCCCCGATGACCACATGGCTGTATAACTCGGCACACGGCCGTGTGGATTTAGGAACTAGGGTTTTCGGGATAAATTGGGTACCATACGGCCGTGTGGCTGATTTGGGGATTTTATCAGAATTCACACGATCGTGCCCCTTCGGCACACGGGCATGTGAGTTAGAGAATTAGGGATTTTGGATTCGGAGTCATATGGATGTGTGGTTGATTTGAGGATTTAAAGATCCCACACGGGCATGTGTCTGGTGGGCATATGGGCGTGTGAGACCCTCACACAGTAATGTCTCCCTTGCACTTTATTTTAGCGATTTTTGACAATGTTACATGACCTGTTCACACGGCCGTGTCTGTAATATCCCGAATTAGGGCCTAATCGGAATAGTGGTTTTGTGACCACAAATTCGAGATAGAAATAATTATTTTATAATTATTTTGATGATTATGATATGATTGCATGATTGTGTGAAAATTTCGTGATGAAATTCTATGCCTAAAGTGCTTAAATTGAAAGTAAGGACTAAATCGAATAAGTTGCAAAACTTGCATTCTAGAAGTTTTTTGTATGAAATTGTTTTGGAATATTAATGAGGAGGTATTAAATAGCAATTTGACCAATTTTAAGTTCATGGAAAAAATTAGGACATGGAAGGAATTTTTGGAAAGTTTAGTAGCAAGGGTATTTTGGTCATTTAGTTATTAAAATGAATTAAAAACAAAATTAAAAGCCAATTTTTGTCCATCTTCTTCATTAGGCCGAAATTTCAAGGGTTCTCCATATCTAGGGTTTGTTTCAAGCTTCCAAGCTCCATAGTAAGTGATTCCAAGCCCCGTTTTTAATGTTCTTTACGTTTTTGGAATCCCGGTAGCTCGATTAAGCTTATGTTAGCAATAATTCAACCTAGGGTTTATATTTGGAAAAATACCCATAGGTGAAATTTGTGTATTTTGATGTTTTATGATAGAATATGGGGTTTTAAATTATGTTAGACAACTTGTACTACTCGATTTTAAGCAAAAACGAGTAAAAGGGCTTAATCGGTAAAAATACCTAATAGTCACAAGTACATGTTAGAGTCAGAATTTGATGTTGCCATAGAAGAGAAAAGTGATCAGCATGTTGTAAAACATAAGAATAAGGAATAAAGTTTCATCCCGAGCCTAGGGGCAAAAATGTAAATATGCAAAAGTTTAGGGGCAAAATTGTAATTTTGCCAAAATTTGAGTTAAGGATTAATTTGATAATGTGGGTATTAAATGAGCTAAATGTGTTATTTTAGATCAAGAAAGACGTGGAATCGACCTCAATCGAGGAAAAGAAAAGATTGTGGACTAAATTGCAAAATCTTTATATTTTGGTACCAAGGTAAGTTCATGTGTAAATGTAGTAACATAATTGTCATTTTAACCAATTTAATGTTGTTTATATGATATGATGCTGATTATTATCATGAAATATTATGCTTTGTGGTTATTGTTGAATAATATGTAATTATGTGAATTACTTGATGAGTATGAACTATCATCGAAGTACCGATTTCGATATTCCGTGGAAGACGGCAAAGATGTGTGATCGAGGAAAACGCCCGTTTGAACCTTAGGAATAGATTAGGATACAAGTGACATGTCACTAGGATGGTTGAGCATCCGAACTCGTTAAGTTGAGTCCGAGTTCACTTATGGATTCGAATGTCCGAACTCGTTGAGTTGAGTCCGAGTTCGTGAAATGTAACTAGGCATCTGAACTCGTTGAGTTGAGTCTGAGTTCACTTATGGATGCGAACGCCCGAGCTCGTTGAGTTGAGTCCGAGTTCACTTATGGGCGGGTTACATGGTAGCTTGATTACATATGAGGCTCTTATATGCAAATTATCCATGTATCCGAATTATATTCCGATGTGTTCAACGGGTAAAGTTTTACTCAAATAGAGGAATACTCGAGATGAAAAGAGACGTATTGGTAAGTGATGAGAAATGGATACTTTGGACAGGTATGTATTTAACCCTCGGGTTGAGTGTTGATTACAACCACGATAAGGTAATAAGATGATGGAAAATGATTAAAAAATGTGATAAGTGTGTTGATGATATATGCTAATGTTGATTAGTTTGATTGTTTGTTATGTTATTTATTATTTACATATGAACTTACTAAGCATTTATGCTTACTCCCTCCTTCTTACTCATTGTAGTTTTGGACAAGCCAGTTCAGGAGTCGGGATAGGTTGAAGGCTCAGTCACACTATCAGGAAGATTTTTGGTAAATGGCTTGTAAATTTAAGTATGGCATGTATAGCAATATACTTATTTTGTGTAAATGATCTTATGATATGGTGACAGAATGGTTGAGAAAATATTTGATAATGATAAATTATGAAAATGGTAAGTTTAGATTATGTTTGATGTTAAGGAAAACTATTAAGATACTTAGTGCATAAAAACTCATAAGAGGGATGAAATTTGCCATAAACAGAATACTGCAGCAACACTGACGCGAGTTTGAAAATTTACTAAAAATCATAGCAATTGAATTTGGTGATGGACTACATATCAAATTTAAGCTTATTATGTCTAGTGTCACATGAAACAAATGAAACAGGTAAAGGAATTATATGTTAGAAGATATTTGAATTTTAGTGAAACACGTTCATAGCAGTTTCTGAATCCCCTGTTCCTACTTTAGAAATTCACCATAAATTGTAAAGATATAATTAGGTGGTGTATTTTATATCCTCAGAATCCTTATTGAGTCTAGTTTTAGGAGAAATAAACCTCATAGTTATATGAATTTTTTACAGAGAGAAATGTGGTTCGTAGTAAATAGAGGTCAGACCAGTCAAGTCCTGAAACAGGGGTAACTTTAACTAATAAACTGTACTAATTGGCCCAATCAAAAATTTTATAAAAAAATTAGTAGATAGGTATATGAGTCTAGATTTAGGGAAAATTTACTGATCTTGATTTCGAGTTTCGTAACTCGATATATGATTTTTCTTGTGACTGTGACGCAAGTAGCTTAAAAGCTGTGAATGTAGAAACAAATAATCCAAAGTTCTAAAAATGTTAAATTAAGCTTAGTAACACCTCATACTCGACTCCGGCGACGGTCTCGGGCGTGGGGGCGTTACAGTGTCCCCGCTTCACACAAGCGTGTGCGTCTGTCACACGGGCATTTGGATCACCACACGGCCTAGTTTGTCCCACATGACCGGGGCACACTGGCATGTGGCCCTATTTTGGTAGATTTTGGGTTTAGGGCAAATGTAAGTGCAATTGGGACCTTGTATGTTTCAACCCTTAGCTAAGCTTTAGTGAGGGTGTTTAGACTCTAATCTGAGTTTGGATAATGTGTTATTTGTGATTGGTTGTGTGACATGTTTGATTCTGAACTTGGTTAGCTGGGTGAGTGTGTGAGCAACTAGTTCTATCTGATTGTCTGACTACGTGTTATCAATATGCGAGGTTATTTTGTAATTGATACTGAACTCAAGTAATGAGTGTGCACATTTCTGATTCTGATTGACCGTATATGAGTGACTGTCTCTGATTAACTATCTGGAAATTGATATTTTGAGTTTTGTGCATCTGTCTGTATACATACATTTGCATGAAATTGTTTTGGGTGGGACTTTGAAGAGAAGGAAGATTGACTAAACTAAACTGTTAACTAATCTTTTGGTTATTAGCCTTAATACCCAGAGGGTTATGGGCGGTCCCAATACCCTGAGGGTCGTGGACAATTTGACTGTACTACGGACTACTACATTATACAGAACATGCATCAGTATCGCTGCGTATCATTGACTGAACTAGAAGTTTTATTACAACCTAATAGTATAGCGGTTTACCGCATTGCGCTGTACCGCATGTACGTTAGCTACGCTACGTACAACTATTTGATCTGGCAGTTTATACTGCATGTCTGTACCGCGGTTTATCGCATTGCATGATACAGCTTATACTCTAGCTTTGCTACATAATATACGTGACTGGCAGTTTATCTACATACTGTTAGCCTCAATACCCAGAGGGTCATGGGTAGTCACAATTCCTTGAGGGTCAAGGACAATCCTGATGGCCAATGTTGCCGGATAACCCGGGATGACATCAATTGGAGTGCAGGGTTGGATGGTCCTTACGAGGTCCTGAGTTGAGTGATTGGTGGGATGAGTTTAAAGCTCTTATGAGGAGTGATGAGGGACAAAGAGGTGTGTTGGCTAGATAGGTGGGTTTCTCATAACTCAATTACATTCATATGCATCATATTGACTGCTCGACTGAAATGTCTGATTGACGGTTCGATTGAAAGGCACTTGTGCCTATGAGAATTGTGGAGACTTTGACTGTAACTGTCTGACTAGATAGTTCTTATCACTGTTGAGAATTACTGCTACTGTGCCTGAATGGTACGTGAAACTGTGTACGTCTGATTGACTCATATGACTGTAAAGTAATATGGTGTATGATTGATTTTGGGCGAATTCGCTCAACTGTCATCTGTCTGTCTGTATGTTTTGCTTTTGAACTACTTCTAGTTCCCTATTTTCGTTTTTGTAGTTTAATTGGTTTGTTCTCACACTAAGCTTGAGTAGCTCACCCCCTCTTTTGTTTCCCCTTTTAGGTACAGTTCTGGATTCTGTTGATGGGATCAGTACGCGAAAGTCTCAGACAGTCTCAGTGAAAGTGGAATATTAGTTTGTGATTTTCAGTTTTTTTTATTCGTACTGTAAGATTTTATAATATTATGGTACAATTACTGTTTTAAACTTTTATTCGTACATGTTATTCTCTTGTGGATGGAATTTTAAACAATTAAACGTTTTGATTTGTTTTAAGATAAAAATTGTCAAAAATGGAATTTTGAACGACTTGTTTTTGTAGAAATCTTCTCATGATTGCTTTGGTGATCAATGTAGTATTTCGAATTCAGTCTTTACTTCTAGGCCGGGTTTGGGGTGTTACAAGGGGGGTAGGATTCTGAATATCCATTCTGTTTATCTGATTCTGATATCTGTATCTATTATGGACTTAGGTCCGAATCTGTATCTGACTGTATATAAAATATGGTGTATGTTACTTGGTTATTTCTGTTGGGTTACACAGTGAGTTTACGAAAACTCACATTTTTTTGTCTATTCTGTTCAGAGGTAATCTATAGACTTAAGCGGGTTAGTGCGACAGAGGCTCAACAGTGACCACTTGACTGAGATTTGTTTTTATTTAGTAATAATGGTTTATTTTAAAATCTGGTTTTCTTAAGAGTTTGTAATTTTTTGGGACTCTCTGGACTGTATGATTTTAACTTTTGGATTTGGATTTTGTTTTGTATTTTTTCCGCAATGTTGACAAAAACACTATGCAAACAAATGGTTTTAACAAATAGTTTTTAGAAAAACGAGCTTGGTTTTGTTTAAAATGATTTTGAAACTTCTACTTTGAAATAAACAGTTAATTTTAAAGAACAACTCAAAAATAGTTTTAGTAATGTATATGTATAAATGAATATGTTATAATACCTAGATGATTTAACTAATAACTAAACATGATTTTATCGAAGTATTTTCAGTTTCAAAACCCTTCATCGTAACACTCCTAGATTCAGCCATAACGTATAGGCTGTGTTTGGGGTATTACATTTAGTGGTATCAGAGCTAGGTTACAAAACTCAGGCTGTAAATTTTGAGTTTCAAAATTGTATTTCAAAAAAGAATTGGTTGATAATTTAGATCATTTTGAGTAAGTATATGGTACACCGAGTCTCCGGCGCCAATACTCTAAGTATCTCTAAATTTAGAAAACACTAAATTAGTACTTTTTAAAATTGTACTAAGTTAGTTAGAGACTAAAGCCTCTGAAATACTTCTGAACTTCTGATAAATTAAGTATAAAATATCTGCTAATAAATACTGGAATTGATGCATAAAATTCTATAATATAGATAAAATTAAAAATACGATGAGCGCTCGTGGAACTCACGGTCGTATTATTTGTGGTTGTGGTGGGTGTCGTAGGAGGGCTCGAGCTAAGTATTCCTCTCTGTGTAGTATGCCAAATTTAAATACAAGTGAGACACTAGTTTCACTTGCTATTGAGACTAGGCCTCAAAGCCGCTCGGCGGGGGACGACGCACTGTCCCAAGCCATGTTGAGAGTATTGGAGAGGGTCGTTGGACCCCATTCTAGATCTGGGGTTCGTAGGTCGGTAATTGAAATACTTCGGTCCAATGAAGCTAAGTTGTTTAGGGGCGTCACTAGAGTCGCCCCTACTGTGGCTGAGTATTGGTTAAAGGCCACTGAGAGGATTATGAACGACATTGAATGCACTCCTAAGAAGAAATTGAAGGGTGTAATCTTTTTGCTTCGCGACAAAGCTTATCAGTGGTAGTTTTCAGTTGAGGAACGTACTCAACCAAATCATTTGAACTGGGACTAACTTAAGACTGCTTTCTAAGGAAAATATGTGGGTACAATTTATGTTGATGCTCGTAGGCGTGACTTGAGCTTATGAATCTCATGCAAGGTGATAAGTCTGTGGCCGAGTATGAGGCTGAGTTTCTAAGATTGAGCTGCTACGCTCGAGCTATGATGGCATCTGAGTATGAGAAATGTGTTTGTTTTAAGGACTGTTTAAGGGATAGTCTAAGGGTTCTGATTGCTCCGCTGAGGGAGCGTGAGTTTGTTGTTTTGGTAGATAAGGCGAAGATTGCTGAAGAGGTTGAGCACGTGGAGTACCTAAACAGGAAGCGATAGAGAGGTAAGAACAAGAGGGATTTGGTGCCCTCTAGTGCTGTTTAGAGGCCTAAAAAGTGGGCTAGACCTGATTCGCTTGTTAGATTGAGAGTTCGTGTTGCTCCTACTGGGATTCAGCCTTGTGGTGATTGTGATAGGCCATCCAAGCACGTGTTGGAAGAGATTAGGGGCTTGTCTGCTGTGTGGGTCTTTGGAGCATGGGATTAGAGAGTGTCCACATCGTGCTGATCAGACGCAAGCTTTGGGACTGAGTTTTGATCAACCTCAGAAGGCAGTACAACAACCACCTAGGGGCCATAGACCGGCTAGGAGTGGTAATGGTATCGGCTGATGACAGAAAGCACCGGGTAGAGGTGCTAATCAGATTGAAATGAGGCAGCCTGTATTGGTTTATGCTGCTTGATGCCGAGAGGATAATGACATTCCTGATGTGATCACGGGTATGTTTTTAATTTTTGATGCTCCATATACTGCTTTGATAAACATAGGTTCTACGTACTCCAATGTAGCTAGTACTGTTTCTAGGAACTTGGGGATTTTTGTTGAGTGCGCTTCTGGTGATATTATTGTACTAAGTCCATTGGGATAGTCTATTCGGGTAAATAAACTTTATAGGAATGTTTCGTTAAAAGTACAAGAGGCTGCGTTTTCAGAAAATTTGATAGAGCTACCATTTGGGGAGTTCAACTTAATTCTGGGTATGGACTAGTTAGTTGAGCACCGAGTTAGGTTCAATTATGCGACTAAAAGGGTTGTTCCGAGGACCGGGGATGATAAAGAAGTGGTTGTATCGATGAGCATCGAGATTACTTGTCTGATGTGTTCTCCACTTTAGTGGCTGAGAAATTGGTTTAGAAAGGGTATGAGGCGTATTTGGCCTAGTCAGTGTTTCAGTTCTAGGAACTCTTCTGTCAAGGATATTAAAACAGTGAGGGAATTTTTAGATGTTTTTCCTGAGGCATTACCAAGTTTACCTCTAAATTAGGAAGTTGAGTTCGGCATTGAGCTTCCATCAGGTACAGCTTCGGTGTCTATCGCTCCATACTGTATGGCACCGAAGGAGCTTACAGAGTTTAAGGCTCAACTTCAAGAGCTTCTAGATCGTGGTTTCATCCATCCTAGTATGTCTTCGTGGGAGGCATTGGTTCTATTTGTAAAGAAAAATGATGGTACCAAGAGGATGTGCATCGACTACCGGCAGTTGAATAAACTGGCTGTGAAGAATAAGTACCCACTTTAGAGGATTGACAACCTATTTGATCAGTTTCGTAAGGCTACGGTATTCTAAAAAGTAGAGCTTCATTCTAGGTATCATCAGCTTAGGGTTAAGGAAGCTAATATTCATAAGGCAGCTTTTAGGACTCGTTATGAGCACTACGAGTTTCTAGTTATGCCCTTCGATTTGACGAATGCTCTGGCTACATTCATGGATATGATGAACCGAGCTTTTTAGCCGTATCTAGACCAGTTCTTCGTAATCTTCATTGACGATATTCTGGTGTACTCTAAGACTAAGGATGAGCATGGTGCGCATCTTAGAGTAGTGCTTCAGATGCTCCGAGAGAAACAACTCTATGCTAAGTTGAGCAAGTGTGAGTTTTGGTTGCGAGAGGTAACTTTTCTGGGACATGTGGTTTCTGCTGAGGAGATTCGAGTTGATCCTTGAAAGATTGAGGTTGTGCTTGATTGGAAGCAGCCTAAGAACGTTTCTGATATTCGTAGTTTTCTGGGTCTTTCGGGTTATTATTGGCTGTTTGTTGAAGGGTTTTCACTGATTACGGCTCCTTTGACTAAGCTTCTGCTCAAGAGTGTTTCTTTCGTTTGAACTGATATGCAAAAATCGAGCTTTGAGAAGCTCAAGTCCGTTTTGACTCAAGATCCTATTCTGATATAGCCTGAATTTGGTAGGGAGATTGTGGTGTACAGTGATGCGTTGCACATCGGTTTGGGATGTGTACTGATGCAAGATGGTAAGGTTGTGGCTTATGCGTCCTGTCAGCTTAAGTCATATGAGGGGAATTATCTGATGCATGATCTCGAGTTAATCGCGGTGGTGTTTGTGTTAAAAATCTAGAGGCACTATCTGTATAGTGAGAGGTTTATTATCTACACCGATCACAAGATCCTCAAGTACCTCCTTACTCAGAAGGAGTTGAATCTTAGGCAACGTTGATGGATTGAGTTGCTCAAAGATTATGACTGCACGATAGAGTATCATCCTAGTAAGGCCAATGTGGTGGTCGATGCTCTTAGTCAAAGAACGATGACTAATTTGAGGGTTATGTTCGCTCGTCTCAATTTATTTGATGATAGAGGTCTGTTAGCCGAGTTGCAAGTTAAGCCAACTTGGATTGATCATATTCGAGTTAAGCAGTTAGGGGATGATTCTATGGTTCTGCGGTTTCGTTAGGTTGAGAGTCATAGTACTTTTGATTTTGGACTGATTAATGATAGAGTTTCGTGTTTCTGAAGTCGGGTTTGTGTATCGAGCAATTGTGATTTGAGGCAGTCAATTTTGAGGGAAGCACATAGTAGCCCTTATGATATGCATCCTGGTGGTAATAAGATGTATCGGGATATTCGTGAGTTGTACTGGTGGCCGGGATTGAAACGTGAGGTAACAGATTTTGTTGGTTGTTGTCTGACATGCCAGCAAGTTAAGGCTGAACACCAGTTGCCTTCAGGTTTGCTTCAACTTGTTAAGATTCCCTTGTGGAAATGAGAATGAGTGACGATGGACTTTGTTAGTGGATTGCCCTTGACATCCATTAAGAATGATTCTATTTGGGTCATCGTGGATCGATTAACCAAGTCTGCCCATTTTATTCCGATTTAGACGGACTACTCTCTGCAAAAGTTAGTGAAGCTCTACATCTCTGAGATTGTAAGACTGCATAGGGTTCTGGTTTTGATAATTTCTGATAGGGATCTTTACTTTACTTCTCAGTTCTGGAGGAAACTGCATGAGGCTTTAGGTTCAAGATTGGACTTCAGTACCGCGTTTCATCCTCAAACCGATGGTCAATCTGAGAGAGTGATTCAGATACTGGAGGATATGCTTCGGAGTTGTGTGATTGATTTCCAAGGTAGTTGGGAGGATTTTCTGCCGTTAGCTGAGTTCGACTAATGTAACAGTTTCTAGTCTAGCACCCAGATGGCACCTTACAAGGCTTTGTATGGTCGTAAGTGTCGTACTTCGCTATGTTGGACTGAATTGGGTGAGCAACGGATTTTGGGTCCTGAGTTGGTTTTCGAGACTAAAGATAAGGCTAGACGAATTCAAGATCGTCTGAAGGCGGCTTCTGATAGACAGAAATCCTAAGCGGATCTGAAAAGAAGGGATATCCTCTAGTCACAATCAAACCTTCTTCGATTCTGATCGGACCATCTGTATTTAACTGAACCCAATTACTAGCAAGCTAAGGATATTAAAATTTCGTGTTTAATAGTTTTTAGAAATTATATTTTGTATTAAACTTTTGTCTGAATTTCTTTCAATATCAAATTACTCTTTATAACGTATGGTATTTTATGTCATATATATTTTTTAAATTGTGTACATGCAATTTAGCCTGTATAATATTAATGACATTACTAGATTTATTTTTTTTTTAACTTTTGAAATTTTTTCTTTTACTATTTTTAAAGAATAACCAAATATTTAGAATTCAATCAAATGAGAATTTAGTTCAGTTGACAAAAATAGATATCTTGAATCTTGAGTACTTCAGTTTAAGACCTACTATGCACAAATATTTACGTAAGGTTTTTTTAATTTTAATTTAATTAATTTTAATTTAGTTTTAATCTCGATTATATTAGAACGATCGATTTATGATTATTTATATTTGTAATTATATTGTACTTGTTACGCTAAAAAAAATAAAATTATTTCACTTTTCCTTTTCTTTCAGAATATTTCATATTAATTCCTAATCGATCCAGACATCTGTTTTGTGGTTGCATCCACTTTAAACTTCATAATTCCAAAATAAGGTGAGCAAATAAAAGGATTTGCCTTCCAATTATATATTCTCACTAAAGGGAATATGCAAGTGCCTTCATTCATCATCATCATGTGCATGTGCTTGATTTTCCCTTTTACCTGGCTAATTGAAATGTATACATGGGAATGTGTATATATACATGCTAATTGTCACCATCTTTTAAAGCATATATTCAGCTCCCTGATAAATTATAGAGGAATATATGTTTGTTAGCATCCTTATTTATTAAAGTGAGATGTTTAATAAATACGAGATTTATGATACACTTACATTTATAATATAAATGAAAAATAAAGTTATTTAACAAACATATTTATTAAAAATTCATATAATAAGCAATTGGTATTTTTTATTATAAATGTAAAGTTAATTGTTTACCATGCTTGAATTTAGAGTTGTCTAAGTGTTGAGTTACTCGTCTGAACTCGAGAGTTTGCTCGAAATATGAGAGGGTTTAAACAAGTAGACAAAGCTAAAAAAATAGACTTAGGAAAATATATAGACCCGTTTCCTATTCGAGCTAGGCCTTGAATAGAGTTTTTAAGCCCGAGCCTACCCGACCTGAATATATATAATTTCTATATTGATTCTATTCCTTTGCTGGGTATGGAACATTTGAAGGTGTGCAATTTACTTAGTGATACTGATGATGTCTAAGTTGATTGTAATTACATTTATAAGATCCCGATAGCTCTGCATAAAGGTTTGGATAAGATGATTTGGCGTTGGTCTAATAATGGATTATATTCAATAAAATCAGGATGCAAGTTAGCCTCTGATTTGTATTCAAATTTTGTTTCGAATGAAGCCGGCGGTCCTCGATTGAAGATTTGGAATGGCCATTTCCAATCGGAGGTGAACTATTTTACTTGGAGGTGTCTCAGAAACTTTATTCCTACCAAGGCAATGTTAATTGTTAAAGGATTAAATGTGCCTTCTATTTGTGCTAAAATTTATATATAAACTTACGCCCTGTTTGAGAATGTCAATCAATTAAAAATTAATATTCAATTAATTGAAAATTGATATGTAATTTTAGTTGAAATTTGATGAATTGTTTTTTTTTTAAATGGAATGGCAATATTTGCATGATATTTTGAGTTCAAATATCTTTATGACTAAATTTTTATTGATTTATTATATGTAAAAAAGATTAAAAAAAGAAAGAAAAGAACATTATCACAAAAATATAATTTAATTAGTATATAAGAGAATATTTTAATAATTTTAAAATTGAATTGATAATCCATCACACTGGTATAGATTAACTAAGGAGTGTTTCAAAGTGTTGAACGCCTCATGGTCTGGAAAACATGGCCATAAAAACAATATACTAAACACATAAGTGTAAGACCCAAATTTTGCCCAAGCCTAAAATATTTACAGTACAATTACAAAACCCAATATTTAACCTAAACTATCAGCCCAATTAAGACCTAAAACAAAGACCCAAAACCAAGCCCAACACGGCCCAAACTAACAAAAACCCTAATGCCCCGATAGGCCCAAAATCTAAACAAATTTCAGCCAAAAGATGGAAGCAGAAACCCAAGTGCGCCGCTCCCTACGTGGTGTCAGCACCTTCTCCGCTGCAACGCTGCCACTGGCCTCCTCCACGCCTCTGACAGCACCTGCAAAACCAAAGCAACAAGCAAAACAACAGCAGAGACAACAGTGGCAACAGAGTAGAAGGAAAACGAAATAGTAGAATATATTGTAATTTATTCGACTATAAAAGCCTCGAAAAATCAGTGTATCAAGGGGGGATTTTTGGGGAACGAAAAAGAAAATCGAATAAAAGAGAAGAAATTTGAAACAAAATACCAAAGGTGATTCCTCTTTTTATTTTTTATCTTACTTTCAAAAAAAAAACAATAAAAAAAAGCACGGTCTTTTTACCTGAGTCGACAAACCTTCCACAGTGGTCGAAAGTCCTCTCCGGCGTTCGAAACCTAGAACCCATAGTGGTTCGGCGTGATGATTTTGAGAGACGTTGTAACGCCTCAATTTTTAGGCCTGGAAGTATTGGGCCTTCAGTCTAGGTTTGGGTAGAAGACGGCCCGAATAATTTGGATGTTATTATTATTATTATTATTTCGTATATTTAGTTTAGTAATTAAATAAATTATGAAGGGTTTATGGTGTGGGAAAAGGTCCAGGGCTCGGCCCATAGCTTTAGCAAAATTCTTAAATTTTGCCTCTTAAGGGAATCTGGGCAATAAGCCTTATTAATAATTTGGGCAAGGAACTTGGTGTTGGCCGAATATAGGACTCTTGAGGGGCAAGAGTTGGCCGACCAAGGGTCTTTAGTATAGGCAATTCGGCTAGGTCTATGTGCTGTTTAATTTTTCCCTTGACGAATATTATTTCCCTTCTCCCCTCTCTTTTATTCATATTTTCTTTTCTTTTTCCCTCATAGCCGAACCCATACCCCTTTCTTTCTTTATTATTTCTTAAAAGTCAAATCTTATTATAGCCGAACCTCTATTCTTTTCTTCCTTAAAAAGCCAAAACCTTCATACCTATGGTTTAGGAAGCCGGATCTTTGGCTACTTGAACCTGTTTCTTCTAACTACGGTAGATCGGGATTAATATCATAGATATGAGCACTTTTCTGGGCCAAACAATGATTGGTAAGTTTGTCGAATAATTTTTGTTAATTATTTATGATTTAATATAAAAGCGGAAACCCCTTAAGGGTGGCTAACGTTTGGACTAAGGGCGTTGGTGCCTCTTTTTTTTCCATTGTATAAGCATTAGCGTGGAAAAGGGGGCGTGCAGTAAAGGGTTTGAAGACTGATTCGGACTGGATCTCTAGATCTAATCCATATTTCGGCAAAAAGGTAAGAACTCTAGGGTTAAGGGATGTTGGCCGAATTTGGTAAGGGGGAATAGTACGTAGTTTGTTTTCGGTATGTAGGCTGACATTTAGTAACTCGATTGTAGGAAACCCCTGAGTGGATCTCGCCAGCATACCGTAACAAATCAGGTGTGTAAATGACACCCACTCATAGACTAGATCGGCAAAAGCCGAAAAGCTGAAATGCCGAAAAGTCGGCATTTTGTGAACTTGCGAGCGTGCGAGTGCTCGTGAGGTGGTTAGTTTGTTAAATTTTGGTAATCAAAAGCGGTATGATTGTAGAGTGTGCAATTTCATGCACTTCAGTATATTTGGGCTTAATGGGCCGAAAACGGGTTAGTGGGCCAACGGGCCTAATTCGGTAAAAACGCTCGGTAGGTGTTTTTGTTAATGCGTTAATAACTATAATGAGCATGAAACCCTAAAAATATTGATAAAATTACTGAAATACCTCTGTAAGGTAGAATTACCGTAATACCCTTAAAGGGGTAAGTTTACGATTACGCCCCTCGAGGGTAAATAACTGTTCTTACGCTATAATCTGACTGTCTTTCTGAAGCATGCCTTGTTAATTATATATATATTCTACATACATGTCATACTGCGTGGGGTTGGGTTTTGTTATGGAGGAAGAACCCATTCTGGTAGCTGTGCCACATATTCTGATATAAGCAGCTTTGCTGCGGATTATAGTTAGTGCCGCAACTGGTGCTAACACTGTAAGTGTAAGGATGGCATGGTTGATTTATTCCCCACAGGAAGTGTAGGGATGGACGGAGGCAAGTGCAGGGTTGGATGGGGTTATCATGTGTTAATCATATGAGACTGTTTTGTTATGGGCCAACTGTATTGAAATGGGCCCAACTGTGTTGATATGGGCAAGGCCCAATATATCTCGACTTGTAATAGGGCTATCGCCCAGATTAATACTAATATGGGCTAGACCCAGTATACTTTGATATTGTAAAGGGCTATGGCCAAATTAATATTGATATGGGCTAAGGCCCAGTTAGCCCTGATTTTTGAATAGGGGTTAGGCCTAGTAAAGCTTGAACTAATTTGGGCTCTGGTTGGGATACTTTACACACTGAGTTTTCTAAACTCACCCCATTTTTTCCCATCTTTGCAGGTGAGCCTTAGATCGGTGGACTTGGAGCTGGAGGGATTCAGAGTGGCCATGTGGACTGTTTAAAAGAAGTGTTTATACCTTCACTTTTATTTTAGATTATTTCCTTTATGTTTTCGGGTTTTTAATTTGTAATAAGGCTGCTTTAATTATTTTTTTAATGGTTTTAGTATGTTTTGTTAGCTTAGATATGATATTGTTTTAATTGTTTGAAATTGAATAGCTCTAGGGTGTGTTTTCAAAAGAAATTACCTGATTTCAAAATATCGCGAAACAAGACAAAGCTTTCGCAACGAAAACGTTTTCAAAATTTAATAAGTGATTTCAAATGGATAAAAACGAAATGGTTTCTTCTAAACAATCGCTCAGTTAAAGTGTGGCAATGGTTGTGTGCATGTCTAGGAGTGGATCCGTGGAGAGCTTGGTACTTAAGCAGTCTAATAGACTCACCTCCTCTTTTCTAGTATCCTACCTGGTGCACAGCTCCCATTCACTTTAATTTAAAACGAAAATATTCTTTGAACACTAAGAAAAAAATTTATATAAAACATGAGTTTTCAGTTACGCTTCAATGTGACACGTTGGATTCGACCGTAACATATGAGCCGGGTTTGGGGTGTTACATTTAGTGGTATTAGAGCCCAGTTGCAACAACTCGGCTGTGGATCGGGTCCGAACGTTTTTCATAAAATTTTGAAATCTAGTTCCATGGAAAAACACTGAAATCGATTTTGCGGAAATGTTAGAAAATTATTTTAAATTTTGTTTTCAAAGTGCACAAAGAATAAATTTGAATTTTTGATTTCTGAAGAAGTGGCACACTGAATCCCCGGCACCAAGACTGTAAGTACCTTTTCTGAACTTTATTAAGTATTTGTTATATTACTGAGACTCTGCTATGACATTATAGTTAGAGCTAGAGTGCACAGTAGAAGCATAGTGGTTTGGCTTGAGTAATACGGTTAGTTGATAGTTTGAAATTTCGAGGACGAAATTTCTTTAAGGGGAGTAGAGTTGTAACGCCCCGATTTTTGGGCCTGAAAGTATTGGGCCTTGAGTTTGGGTCTGGGTAGAAGACGACCCGAATAATTTGGATGTTATTATTATTATTATTTATTATTTTGTATGTTTAGTTTAGTAATTAAATAAATTACGAAGGGTTTATGGTGTGGGAAAAGGTCCAGGGCTCGGCCCATAGCTTTAGCAAAATTCTTAAATTTTGCCTCTTAAGGGAATTTGGGCAATGGGCCTTGTTAATAATTTGGGCTGAGTTTTAGCATAAGCAGGCACCTGGCCCAGTGGCTAAGGACACTAGCAGGGCGTGGGAGGTGCTTGGGTTCAAAGCACAGCGCGCGCAAATTGGGTGTTTTATTTTAATATGCACATGGCGGTTGGAATAAGGTTTAAGAGGAGATGCGAGCATAATTCAACACAAGGAGCGCCTGTGGCGCAGTGGCAGCAGCGTGCTGGGCACACAGAGAGGGCGCGGGTTCGGTCCTTGCGCGGGTGAACTCCGTTTTATTTTTAAAACGGGCCAGAACTGAAGCAGGTAAGGGTTATAAAGTAATTGAGAGAGGATTATGTTATGGAAGGAACCTCGGTGTAGTGGCAAGCAGTGTATGTGTGTGTTTAGCAGGTCGTGGGTTCGAGAGGAACAGCAGGCAAAATTTCTTTTTTATTTCACAAGTAACCGGAGCTTCAGCAGGTAAGGTTTTATAATTAATTGTAACCGTGTACTAGTAAAGGATGGAGCGTGGTGCAGTGGCCAGCAGCACTGGCGTAAGTGCAAGGGCAGAGAGAGGTCTGGGTTTCAAGTCTCACTTCGCGCGCAGAAGGCTTGGGTTTTTGCTACACGCGTGGGGAAGGAGTTGGAGTCTGATCGTACTCTCCTGGCAGCATGCTGAAGCAGTACAAGGGGTGGATAAGGATGCTGCTAATCGGTGGAAGAGTTTGAGCTGATCAAGGGATTGGGTAAGGATGAGATAAGAGTTGGCCGGCCAAGGGTCTTTAGTATAGGTAATTCGGCTAGGTCTATGTGCTTTTTAATTTTTCCCTTGACGAATATTATTTCCCTTCTCCCCTCTCTTTTATTCATATTTTCTTTTCTTTTTCTTTTTCCCTCATAGCTGAACCCATACCCCTTTCTTTCTGTCTCTTCCCTTATTTTACTTTCTTCATTATTTCTTAAAAGCCGAATCTTATTATAGCCAAACCTCTATTCGTTTCTTCCTTAAAAAGCTGAAACCTTCATACCTGTGGTTTAGAAAGCCGAATCTTTGGCTACTTGAACCTGTTTCTTCTAACTACAGTAGATCAGGATTAATATAATAAATATGAGCAATTTTATGGGCTGAACAATGATTGGTAAGTTTGTCGAATAATTTCTGTTAATTATTTATGATTTAAGATAAAAGACAGAACCCCTTAAGGGTGGCTAACGTTTGGACTAAGGGCGTTGGTGCCTCTTTCTTTTCCATTGTATAATCATTAGCGTGGACAAGGGGATGTGCAGTGAAGGGTTTGAAGACTGCTTCGGATTGGATCTCTAGATCTAATCCATATTTCGACAAAAAGGTAAGAACTCTAGGGTTAAGGGATGTTGGCCGAATTTGGTAAGGGGGAATAGTACTTAGTTTGTTTTCGGTATGTAGACTGATGTTTAGTAACTCAATTGTAGGCAACTCGTGAGTGGATCTCGCCAGCGTACCATTACAAATCAGGTTTGTAAACGACACCCACTCATAGACTAGATCGGCAAAAGTCAAAAAGCTGAAATGTTGAAAAGCCGTCATTTTGTGAACTTGTGAGCGTGCGAGCGCTCGTGAGGTGGTTTGTTTGTTAAATTTTGGTAATCACAAGTGGTATGATTGCAGAGTGCGCAATTTCGTGCACTTCGGCATATTTGGGCTTAATGGGCCGAAAACGGGTTAGTGGGCCAACGGGCCCAATTCGGTAAAAACACTAGGTAGGTGTTTTTGTTAATGTGTTAATAACTGTAATGAGCATGAAACCCTAAAAAGACTGATAAAATTACTGAAATACCTCTGTAAGGTAGAATTATCGTAATACCCCTAAAGGGGTAAGTTTACGATTACTCCCCTTGAGGGTAAATAACTGTTCTTACGCTATAATCTAACTATCTTTCTGAAGCATGTCTTGTTAATTATATATATATTCTGCATACATGTCATACTGCATGGGGTTGGGTTTTGTTATTGAGGAAGAACCCGTTCTGGTGGCTGTGCCACATATTCTGATATAAGCAGCTTTGCTGCAGATTATAGTTAGTGCCGCAACAATTGCTAACACTGTAAGTGTAAGGATGGCGTGGGTGATTTATTCTCCACAGGAAGTGTAGGGATGGACGGAAGCAAGTGCAGGGTTGGATGGGGTTATCATGTGTTAATCATATGAGACTGTTTTGTTATGGGCCAACTGTATTAAAATGGGCCCAACTGTATTGATATGGGAAAGGCCCAATATATCTCGACTTGTAATAGGGCTACGGCCCAGATTAATACTGATATGGGCTAGACCCAGTATACTTTGATACTGTAAGGGGCTATGGCCAGATTAATATTGATATGGTCTAAGGCCCAGTAGCCCTGATTTCTGAATAGGGGTTAGGCCTAGTAAAGCTTGAACTGATATGGGCTCTCGTTGGGATACTTTACACACTGAGTTTTCTAAACTCACCCCATTTTTTTCCCATCTTTGCAGGTGTGCCTTAGATCGGTGGACTAGGAGCTGGAGGGATTCAGAGTGGCCATGTGGACTGTTTAAAATAAATGTTTATACCTTTACTTTTATTTTAGATTATTTCCTTTATGTTTTCGGGTTTTTAATTTGTAATAAGACCGCTTTAATTATTTTTTAATTGTTTTTAGTATGTTTTGTTAGCTTAGATATGATATTGTTTTAATTGTTTGAAATTGAATAGCTCTAGGGCGCGTTTTCAAAAGAAATTACCTGATTTCAAAATATCGCGAAACAAGACAAAGCTTCCGCAACGAAAACATTTTCAAAATTTAATAAGTGATTTCAAATGGATAAAAACGAAACGGTTTCTTCTAAATAATCGCTCAGTTAAAGTGTGGCAATGGTTGTGTGCATGTCTAGGAGTGGATCCGTGGAGAGCTTGGTACTTAAGCAGTCTAATAGACTCACCTCCTCTTTTCTAGCATCCTACCTGGTGCACAGCTCCCATTCACTTTAATTTAAAACGAAAATATTCTTTGAACACTAAGAAAAAAATTTAGATAAGACATGAGTTTTCAGTTACGCTTCAATGTGACATGCTGGATTCGACCGTAACGTCTGGGTCGGGTTTGGGGTGTTACAGAAGTTAAAAAAGTTTTTGGTTATTTTTTTTATTTTGGAAGTAGAGGGTTCAAAACGGAGAAAAAATGGCTCTTTTCGTGTACTCCGACCATTGTGGACGGCGGCCGCCACGGTGGTCCGGTGATCGGACCTTGGCCGGATGCTGGAAGAGGGGATAGAGTTTGAGAGGTTTTTCCTTTGTTTTTTTTTTGAGAGGTGTTGAAAAGAGCAAAAAAAAAAGTGTAAATTTTGGTTTAAATACTGGTACTAAAACGATACTGTTTTGGGCTTTATGCCCCAGATGCAAAACGACGCCGTTTCATCCCTACCCGCGTGTTGACCCGACCCGTCTAGGGGCATCCACGTGTTTTGACCGAATGGGCTTGTTGCACTTTTGGCCCTTCCGCTTTTTTATCAATTTGCAATCAAGCTTCCTTTTATTTGTAATTCGTGCCCTATAATTTATTTCAATCATCAATTTAGTCCCACACAAAGTGACACATTTTGGAGGGCAGGAATATTTATTCCTCTAGTCCCTCCATTTCATTCGCGCACTGCAATATGGTCCTTTCCCTTTTATTCCTCTCAGATCTGCCCCGAATTTTTGTTTTAAGTTCAAATTGGTCCCTTTTTGTTATTTTTGCTATTTTATTAACTGTTTAATATTATTGTTACTATAATCATATTTTATTTTTGTGCTTATTTATTTGCTACTATCATTATATTATTATATTAGTAACTTTGTATTATTATCATTATTATAATCATATTTTCTTTTTGTGTTTCTTTACTTATTATTACATTATTAATTGATCTATTATTACTATTATTATTATTTTCACTATTACTATTATTTTCTAACATTATTATTACTATTACTATTATTTATTTATTTATTTATATCATTGTTGTTATTATTATTATTCCTCATTTTATTATTATTGGTGTATTATTATTATTATTCTTCATTTTATTATTATTTTCTATTTTATCATTTATTATTATTATTTATTATCAATATTATTATTATCATTGCTATTTTTATTTTCATTACTATCATTATTATTATTTACTATTATTTATTATCATTATTATCACCATTTCCTACTATTATTATTATTATTATTATTATTATCACCATTATTATTTATTTGTTTACATATGTTTTATTACAAATTGTGTCTTTAACTTCATTTATCTTTTGATTCTTTACTTTCAATATTTCTTTGTCTTTATTATATTTCAAAACTGGTATCGTCATTTCATGTGCGTGATTTATCATTAGTGTTCTTGTCGTCATCATTGTTATTATTATTTATTTTGTTTTCCTTTGATGGTTAATACTGGAATTAAAGTGATATGCATTATGGATTGCTTATTAGTATATTTACATTATTGCCACTTATTAGTGTAACATTCGATTCTTATGCTATTTTTATATTACGTTAATTCTTACTCAAATACACAAAAATAAAATTTTTAAAATAAGGCAATATTCTGTGTTTGGAGATTTGAAAGATCGTGCCCTAACTTATTGGGTTTCGATTTTTCTTCGTTTGACCTAAATGACCGAATAACCTTTTGAAATTAAAACGCATGAATTTTGAAAATCAAAAAGCAAGCTTATTCTCGAGGTTTTAAAATGTTGTGTCCTAACTTATTGGATGTGACATTTTATTACTTCGGGACAAGAAGGTCTTTAACATCCGTTTCGATTGATGCAAGCAAATTCTTTGTAAAAAAATCAACATTAAAAAGAAAGGATCGTATTTTTAATTCTTTTCGAGTTTTTAAATTTTGACATTAAGACATTAATTAATCAATTTGGTACCAATTTTGGGCGTGACAAGGGTTCTAATCCTTCCTTGCACGTAACCGACTCCCGAACCCGTTTTCTCAAATTTCGTAGACAAAAATTGTTGTTTTAGCAAATCGAAATATTTTATTAAAATAACCAAATTTCTAAGTGATCTGATCACACCTAAATAAAAAGATTGATAGCGACTCCCAATTTTTGTTTTCTTTTCAAAATATAAAGTTGATCCGTTTTAAAAAAATAGTTTCGAGAGTAAGAATGTTAGATCCAATCGGTTAAAGTATCCTATCCCATTGAATTTCTAATTTCCAGCCAATTGGGTGACTCATTCTGTCTCGATTATGGATTGAATATACACGGATCCCACAACCCTTTAAATGACGAGAGTTTCCTACTGCCATCTGATAAGCAAATGAAGTCAGTTCAGAAATTCTATTTTAAAGAGAAGTGACATTTACCTCATTTACTCTTATCGGTTTGTCATGTTTTGAATTTGATCTATTGCAAAAACTTTCTGATCTCATGATGAGTTTTATTCACTATGACACCTTCGTTGACAACATCCATCATATTTCTTTCCATGGGTAGGAGTCATTCATAAAAATATTGGATGAATAATTGTTCCAAAATTCTATGTTGTGAGCAACTACCACATAATTGCTTAAATCTCCTAATACTCGTGAAGAGTCTCCATACCGTTTTGCTTGATGCCGTAACTTTTTCCTAGTAGAAATAGCACATGACGTAAAAAAAAATCCGAAAATAATCTTATCATGTCAATCCATGTAGTAATAGATCCAGGAGGTAGATAATATAGCCAATCCTTCACCTTGTTGGCTAGTGAAAAGGTGAAGTCTCTTAGTTTGGTTTGTTCTTTGATCACTCATTGTCGTCTCATAATAGAACACACTACACCACATGAAAATCATTCAAGTGCTTACGAGGATCTTTGTTTTTTTTACCACAAAAACTGTTAGTACAAATATCCGGTGAGAAAAATCTCAAACACACGAACAGAACTCGAAAGAAGAAGAAATAGGACAAGGCTCCAAGGCGTGTATCAAACCACTTTCTCTAAGATTATATTCGCCCCCACCTATCTTTGGTGTACAAATGAGTTCCAAGCAAATTAACCTTGAGGATACAATGAAGCCAATGACTATTAGCGTTTTGTACTGACGAGAATAGCCCACTACACACTGAGCAATGTATGACAAGAAACTCAATTTCTATAAAGGATTTTTGCAGTAATACTTTATAGAATAATCTAATGATATTAGAAAATGAAGAAATGAAAGAAAGAATATTAGAATTTGTTGGTATGATTTCCAAATGAAATCTCATTCTATTTATAGGAATTTTCATGTCTCTTCATAGAGACATTTTTCATCAATAGGTGTCTTTCTGAATAATAATGTCTTTAAAATAAACACATAATTATTCAATTAATTATAACTATTCAAATAATATTATTTAAATAGTTATAATTCTTTTTCAAAAAATCAAATAATATAATCTTTTGATTAATTACACCCATTCATTTATAGTTATTAAAACACTGTAAATATTTGAAAATATTCCAACAAAAAGTAGGCAATAAATGATTTAGTCCAGATTTTAATTCAAAAGATACTTCTAATCCAAGATATTCAATGCACAACAGTTGTTGCTTCAGATTTATTTAAGAGAGAAATTGGTTATTCTCCTTTTGATTCGGTAGATGAATCGACTGAATTGGTCTATGTATCTAGTTGGGTAATGAAGATGGTTGGTTAGTTCTTGCTTGAACTCTCTTCCTTAGTCTTCGAGCAGTTCTCTCAAACTCAGGACTGTACAAGAGTTCACCTACACGAGAAGATTAAAATTTTAATTTTAATAAATATATTTAATACTGAGAAAAAAAGAAGATCAAAACATAAAAATGAACAAAAATTAAATTAAATTAAAAACAAGAAAGAGATAAAATTATTAACATTAATATATGATAAAAAGGTTAAAATCTGTACAATTGTTGAGACCTATAAAAATAAAATCCTACTAAAAAATATAAATTTAGTACATAACATTGAGTAGAGTTGTATTCATAGATATTGATAATAACTTTATTTTTAAAACAAAAACAAGGAAAGTAAATATGATGGAGATTTTAGAAAATAAAAAGCTAAATTTAAATTTAAATCTTAACCAAGAAGGCAATAATAAAAATTATCAATGAGATGGAGCTCTAGCCAATTGTAAAATATCTGTTTGATTCACAAGTTTAATCATTGATGGAAAGATAATTCCATTGTTCTTTAATAGATTAGTTTAAAGTTGCCAATGTCGTACCTAGCAATCGGTCTCTCCTTAATTTATCGATAACCAAGAGAAAGCTGTTGAAATTAATCTTCTTATCAATGAACAACCCTATAACCTCACGTTTAGAATTTAACTTACCGATAGAGTTATAAACGAGAGAGACCTAATTTTAACCAAAAAAACACACAAGTAGGATTTATTTAAATTAGATTGCATTCCCACACAACATTGATTGCATACACAGTTACAGTATTTAAATTAGCTCCATTGGCCATGGATTCTACAAGAAAGTTGTGTTGACATTGATGATTTTTTTTATGCTATTGGTGATGTCTGCATTGTCAAAGCGTCAGTGTTGGAGCAAGAGGCAGCAGCAGCAAGCTTCAGCAGAATGCTTGTGTAGCAAGTCTCGTGACTTGTAGAAGAAACAAAGCAGAAAACTCAAATGGATTTTGAAGCAAAACTAAAAATGGAGAGCATATGGATGAAAACTTGTTGAATTCATTCATTAAACTTCAAAAATGGCCCAAAGCCAATACATAAACAAGTTTACAATCTTGACAAAACAGTAGGTTGACCTAAACTTCACCTACTACCACTAATACACATGGTAACTTGTGCTAATTAGCTTGAACAAGTAAACAAAGCTGATTTATCAGCTCAATCAACATCAAAATTACATCAAGCATAAACCTAACATAGTTATAAAGCAACTAAGTTACATTACACTAACTTAAAATTACAAAATGAAACAAAAACAGCTTGCTGACTAGGTAAACCTGCAGCTTCTGCATGTAGTGCCTTTGACAGTCTTGGTTGCTGCATGCTGACCATAACTTCAATACTCCTCCTTGGTTAGCATGTTGCAAACTCCCATATTAGCTCTCAGGTGTTGAAATTTGGAAACACTTAGTGCTTTTGTTAAAATATCAGCAATTTGCTCTTCAGAACTGCAATGTATCAGCTTAACAACATGAGCTTGTTCCATTTCTCGAACTGCATGAAGTTTGATGTTGAAGTGCTTGGTCCTTCCATGAAAAACAGGATTCTTTGCAATAGCAACTGCTGATTGGTTGTCACACATTATCTCAGTTGCTTCCTTTTGCTCATGATTGATATCTTTCAAAATTTTTCTAAGCCATATGGCTTGATTGACTGCTGCAGCAGCAGCCACATATTCTGCTTCTGCAGTCGACTGAGCCACTACTCCCTGCTTCTTTGAGCTCCAGCAAATCATAGCAGAGCCTATGTTGAATGCATAACCTGTAGTGCTCTTCATGTCATCCAAGGAACCAGCCCAATCACTGTCACAATATCCAACTAGCTTCAAGTTCTCAGCCTTGGTAAACTGCATTCCATAGGACAAAGTTCCTTTGATGTATCTTAGAACCCTTTTTGCAGCTCTAAAATGACTTTCATTTGAACAATGCATAAACCTCGAGAGTAGACTCACAGCATACATTATATCAGGTCTAGTAGCAGTCAAATACAACAAACATCCAACTAGACTTCGATAGGTTGTTTCACAAACCTTTTCATGCTTGTCTTGGCTCGAGAGTTTTTCTCCAACAGCAACTGGTGTGCTGGTTGCTTTGCAATTCTCCATTGAGAATTTGTTGAGAACCTTCATAGCAAAGGTCTTTTGACTTAGCCAAATCCCATTCTTAGCTTGGTTTACTTCCATGCCTAAGAAGTAAGACATCAATCCCAAGTCTGACATTTCAAAGTGCTGTTGCATTTTGACTTTAAAGCTGCTTAGCATCTCATGATCTCCTCCTGTCACCAGTAGGTCATCGACATATATTGAGACAATGAGCTGAGTTTCAGCACTTGTTGATTTAACATACAGAGTTGGCTCGCTGAGACTTCTTTCAAATCCTTGACTGGTCAGATAGCCATCTATTCTGCTATACCAGGCCCTTGGAGCCTGTTTCAAGCCATACAAGGCTTTATTGAGCTTGTACACCATTTCTTCCTTGCCAGACACCTTGAAACCTTGAGGTTGCTCCACATAAATCTCCTCTTCAAGGAATCCATTCAGAAATGCTGATTTTACATCAAGTTGGTGTATCAGCCACTGTTTTTGTGCTGCTAAGGCAACTAGCAGTCTGATAGTGTCTAGCCTGGCCACTGGTGCAAAGGTTTCCAGGTAGTCTGACCCATACCTTTGACTGAAACCTTTCACAACCAATCTAGCCTTCAACTTGTTTAGGCTACCATCAGCATTGTTCTTTACTCGATAAACCCATTTGACACCAATAATCTTCCTGTTTGTTGGTTTATCAACCAGACTCCAGGTCTGATTCTTTTCAATCATTCTGATTTCTTCAATCATTGCTTGCTTCCAGTCCTCCTGGTTTTCTGCTTCTTCAAAGCAACTTGGTTCAACAGTAGCCACTTGTGCTCTTTCATAAACATCAGCCAGTGATCGAGTGCCTCTGATTGGAACATCATCTACATCCATTTCAGGTGTGTTTTCATCATTTTCAACTTGGTCCACTGCGAGATCTTCAGCCACTGCCTCTGGTTCAGCCTTCTCCCAATTCCAGTGTCCTTTTTCATTGAAAACAACATCCCTGCTAACCAATATCTTGTTTGTAGCAGGTTCTAGGATTCTGTAGCCCTTCTTAACCAAGCTATAGCCGATCAGGATCCCTGCTTGAGCTCTTTTATCTAGCTTGCTTCTCTTCTCAGCTGGAACTTGTGTGTAGCACAGACAACCAAAGGTTCTGAGATGAGCCAGTGATGGCTTAAACCCAAACCAGGCTTCAAATGGAGTCTTTTCAGCCAGAGCCTTGGTTGGGAGCCTGTTTTGGAGATAGACTGCTGTGTTAACAGCTTCAGCCCACAGAGTTTTGGGCAAATTCTTCTCAAACAGAAGACATCTTGCCATGTTCATCAAGCTTCTGTTTTTCCTTTCACTGACCCCATTCTGTTGGGGTGTATACACATTAGTCAACTGGTGTTTGATACCTGCTTCTTCACAGTAGGCTTGGAACTGAGCTGAGGTGTACTCAGTTCCATTATCTGACCTCACTGCTCTAAGTTTGCAACCAGACTCAGTTTCAACAGCAGCTTTATACTTCAGGAACACAGATGGAACTTCTGACTTCTGTTTTAGAAAATAAATCCAGCAGTATCTTGTTAAGTCATCAATAAATAAAATAAAGTACCTGCTTCCTTTGAAAGACTCAGTCTTCATTGGTCCACACACATCTGTATGCACAAGCTGGAGCTTCTCTGATGCTCTCCATGTTGTGCTTGTTGGAAATGGCAATCTTGCCAATTTTCCTTGCTGACATATCTCACAAACCTCATCATTCTTCACTGAATCGATGAAATTTTCTGCCAGACCTTCATTGACCATGCGGGCTATGGATTTGTAGTTTGCATGTCCAAGCCTCTGGTGCCAGAGTCTCGAGTCATCAGTGGAGGCTATGCAGGCTGAATGTGAGTCATTTGGCCAGTCTACTTCAAAACATTTATCAGTCATGGTGACTGTTATGAGATTTGATCCACTTGGATCAAAAATTTGACATTCTTTCTCCTTGAAAACAACTGAGTAACCTTTCTCAAGTAGTTGAGTTATACTGAGAAGGTTCCTATCAATTTCAGGTACCAAAAGTACATTTGAAATGATTTTGCCACCTGTGGAGGTATGGATCAGCACATCTCCTCTTCCTTCAGCATTGATTAACTGACCATTTCCAATTTTTACTTTGGTTTTGCAGGTTCTATCCAGGGTTTTGAAGATAGTTGCATCTGGTGACATGTGGTTTGTGCACCCACTATCTAGAAGCCAGCCCTTTGAACCCTTTTTCTGATTTGCTGCACATGACACAGCAAAAACATGTTCTTCTTGATCACTGCTTTCTTCAGCTACTCGAGCTTCTGCCTTTTGTTGCTGAAATTGATTCTGTCTTGGTTTGCTTCTATTCTTGCAAACTTTTTCAGCATGGCCTTTTTTCTTGCAGTGTTGGCATACTGCATCTGGTCTAAACCAGCATCTATCTTCTGGATGACCAGCTCTTTTACAATGTCTGCAGAGTTGGTCACTGCTCCTAGCAGCATCAGGCTTAGGCCTGTTTTTCCAGAACTTTTTGCCTTTATGAGTTTTGATGCTCGAGGCTTCTTTGGCTTGAAAAGCCCCTTCCTGGTGCTCCTCTTGTCTGCTGGCTCTTCTTTGCTCTTGTGCATACAAGGCATTGATTAACTCAGTTAAGGAGATAGTTGTCAAGTCCCTTGAGTCTTCGAGGGATGAAATTTTGGCTTCATACCTCTCTGGTAGAGTGGACATGACTTTCTCAACCATTCTAGCTTCACTGAATTGCTCTCCTAGGAGCCTTATGCTGTTTACAACAGCCATAATCCGATCTGAGTACTGCTTAACTGTTTCTTCCTCTTTCATTTTTAGATTTTCGAAATCTCTTCTCAAGTTGAGCAGCTGTTGTTGCCTTGTTTTCTCAGTCCCCTGAAATTCTTCTTTCAGCTTGTCCCAAGCCTCCTTTGGTGTTTCACAGGCCATGATCCTCATAAAGATCACATCTGTCACACAGTTCTGTATGCATGACATGGCCTTGTGCCTTTTTGTTCTTTCATCAGTGTGTTGCCTTATTTGAGCAACTGTTGGATTAGCTCGAAGAGGTGCTGGCTCAGCATCTGAGTTGACAACTTCCCATAGGTCGAATGCCTGCAGGTAAGTCCTCATCTTAACTGCCCAAATGTTGAAGCCCTCTCCATTGAAGACAGGTGGTGAAGCTGGTGAAAAACCTGATGATGCCATCGTTTTGATGTTGAACTACAACAGGTCCTCTAAGAATACGGCTCTAGATACCAATTGTTGGAGCAAGAGGCAGCAGCAGCAAGCTTCAGCAGAATGCTTGTGTAGCAAGTCTCGTGACTTGTAGAAGAAACAAAGCAGAAAACTCAAATGGATTTTGAAGCAAAACTAAAAATGGAGAGCATATGGATGAAAACTTGTTGAATTCATTCATTAAACTTCAAAAATGGCCCAAAGCCAATACATAAACAAGTTTACAATCTTGACAAAACAGTAGGTTGACCTAAACTTCACCTACTACCACTAATACACATGGTAACTTGTGCTAATTAGCTTGAACAAGTAAACAAAGCTGATTTATCAGCTCAATCAACATCAAAATTACATCAAGCATAAACCTAACATAGTTATAAAGCAACTAAGTTACATTACACTAACTTAAAATTACAAAATGAAACAAAAACAGCTTGCTGACTAGGTAAACCTGCAGCTTCTGCATGTAGTGCCTTTGACAGTCTTGGTTGCTGCATGCTGACCATAACTTCAATAGTCAGGTAGAATGTTTAACAGATGGCTTGACCATTGCTGACTTTTACCAATCCAGCATGTTTTAAAACTTGGTGGTAGTTGCTGCTACTGGTTATGTATTGAGTTGCTGGGATGCTAGTTATGTTTTATTCTGCTGTTGGAAACATGGTTTGTTGTTGGGGATTTTTTTGTTGTCAGATTTACTATGTTATGGTTCCTGGTTTGTTGTTTGATGACTTGATGGATGGACGCAGAAGTTGGAGAAAACATAAGAGTATAAATTGAGTCAAAAGATAAAATAGTAAAGGCCATTCTGTTTTATTTTTCCATAATATTATACAAACAGTCAACCATGTATATACACATGGCACTGACATGATTGTGAAGGCCTACACACTTTCTAATGGTTGTACTGGCTATCAAAATTTATTACCATAACAGTAGTACGGGTAATGAAGCTGCAGGCAGCTCGTTATTATTTAATTTTGATAGCCTTAACTACCAGCATAGCTTGATGAAGAAGCAAAGGCAGTTATGCCTCTAACTCAAATGATGCCTTCATTGTGGGTGAACGGCTCACGGGATCAATTTCAATAGATGCAATGTACCCAAACTTTGTAACTTTAAATTTTGGTTTTCCTCTTTTCTCAAGGTTGGTTTTGATTTGCCCCCAGTGAATAGGTTGCCTTTGGATATCAGTATAGACCTGCAGCATGCATGCAATAGGTCATAGATTAAATGATTATATATACGCATTCTAACTAGTTAATTAATGATAAGATTGAATTGAATGCAACATATACCTTGCTGTTCTCATCTAGTGGGTTGCTCCAGGCAACAACCCACTTAGTTCCATCACGTCGCCTGTACACAAGACCAGCAACTGAACCCTGACTATCAGCACCATCAGTCACTGATTCATGTGTAAACTCACTCGCATCTCCATCTTCAATTATTTCGGGGAAATCCGCATAATGAGAGCCTTGCCAAACTTTCTTGTCAGTCAAGGTTAGAGCTTCGCTGGAAGAGTTCCAAAGCTTGCCGTTTGTGGTTTGTTGAGCAGTTTTCTGAGAAGTAGCCATGGTAGCTTTCTATGTGCTTTGGTTTGGTTGTGTTATGCTTCGAATATTGCAATACACGCCTACTTATATACTAGTTTACACCATGCATGCATTGTCCATAACAACAATGTCTATGCGCATGAAATTTGTAGACTCCATTCATATCACAAAACTTTTTTTTTATTATTCTTTTTCCTTTTCTTTATTCCTATCTTTTCACTTCTAACCAAAAATTCTTTTCAATTAAAGAAATATCGCTATTTGAATTTTTTGATAAATTATTATTTTTTTAAAAAATTATATAAATTTTCTATAATAAATTAACAATATAAAAAGTAAACCACTTCCAATGTCACCTAACTTTTAGTAAGCTTAGTTTCCTCATTCAACTTTAAAAAGTTACAACATAATTATTGAATTACTCTAAAGTTTTTACTTAAGTCACCAAGGTAATAAAATTGTTGCAGTATGAGCTTCTTTATTTACACCACCTACATCTATAGAAAGCTCTCATTTCTCTTTTCTTCTACAGTTCATTTTTTTCATGAAAGAACTTTAAACATAACAAATCTGTAAACCAAAATTTAAACAATTTTTTCCTCGATCACTGACATTGATCATCAAATCGATTTGGATCTAAAATATGTTCTCCTACTTGTCAATGAGTTCTAATCCACGGTACCGAATGTCGAATTATTGTTTGGCTTGCTAGTTGGAGTTTTTAAATAAGCCATAACAGCCCAATGTCTTTAATAAAAAACTTTCAAATAATTGAACGACTTAAATGGAAATTTTCGAATAGTTTAAAAACTATTTTATAACTTTTTAAAGTTAAATGACCAAAACTTAAATTTATTGACTTGATATGCAGTTTACCCTAATAAAAGTATAATTATTAGGTAGTAAAACTAAACCCACATCACATAATTTAATAAATAAATTTCAACGGATGCGTTACATAAAAAATTACATAATAATAAAAGTCACCTCTAAATTAAAATTTTCCATCATATGAATTTAAATTTCCAAAATATCCTTTAATCTTAATTATATATTTTTCAACAAATATTTTAAGAATTGTTCAAATAATTTTCTTTTACTAACTAGTACTTACAAAACTCCATGTCCACCATAAGAATCTATATTAATTATATATTATGCCACATTTATTATGTGGAAGATTGGAAAAAAAATATAGATATTTTGGAAACATTTAAAAAATAGTAATATTAAATTTTGATATGTTTGAGATATATTTTATATTGATATTGTATTCGTATTAATAATTGAGTGAATTTTAAGTGTATTTTAACTTAAAATCTCATATACTTATATATTTATTTAAATTTTCATCTATTTTATTTTTTAAATTTATTTTGTTTGTCAAAGAAAATATTCATTTATTTTAGAGTAATTTGACAAATAATTCAAATTTAAAAGATAAAAAATTAAATAAAAAATTAAAATAAATTTTTTTATAAAATTAGAGTATCAAATTAACTATTATACCAGAATAAAAAGCACACAAACAAACAAGCAACAATTTCAACATTAAAGTTCTCTCTCCAAAAGGACTAAGACTAAGGTTACCACTTTAAACTTTATAATTCTAAAAGCAAAAGGTGACCAAAAAAGGATCTGTCCCCTAATTTTATATTCTTACCCAACCTTAAATTGAATATATGCTAGTTAATTATATATATATGAGATAATATTTGATGTGTTATCAGTGTATAGGTTTTTTGTACTATTAATTAATAATAATATGATATATTATTATTGGTGCAAAATATAAATATTGAAGGGCTTAAAAATAAATATAATTAACTTTATTTTTATTTAAACATAATTGAATAATAGTTATAATTATTTTATTTATCTTTTGGGTTTTAAGTTTTAGATTTTGAGTTTTGGGTTTCGAATTTCGGATCTGATGCTTTTTCATTTATTTATTTTTAATAATTATAATTAATATTTATTTTAAATCCTTCAAAAAATTTTGTTTTACACTAGTCATGATGTGTCAATTTATTATCAAATGATGGTACATAAAATCTATGTGTCAACCATACATAAAATATTCTCCATATATATGCCTCCATCTCATAGTTTTGCCTTTATTTTACTTGTACTTTGTAATGAAGTGAGATATTTCTAACCTTACAAATTAGATTTTTTCTCCCATAAAAACATCAAAACTTTCATTACATCAAACAATAATTAAGTATCATAAGAACTCAACACCTTACAAAAAACTTGACTACTCAGTGTACAAGAGAGCCACAATTACCTCACTGTAGCTTCAATCTCAATTCGAATGAGGAGCAGGCAATTCGTCCTTTTCCAGAATGAACACCAAAGAAGATGGTGGTTGTCGAGTCCAACCATTGTTGCACATCCCATTGTAGAATTTGCTAGTTGTTGTAAATATGGTTAATAAGTTAGAGAGCTAGTTTAGTTTAGTAAACTTTTGTATATAAAACATGAACTGTAAACTTATTGGATATCCTAGAGAGAATTATTCATTTCAGTTCTTATTTATTGATTGATCCCATATTATCTACTTCATTCATATGTGTTTCAATCGCTATAAATATGGTATCAGAGGTATTATACATGGTGGTGGTCACGATTGTTAATTGTTAGCAACTTCAGTCTTTGGTTTTTAGTTTTCTGCTTCAATTTTGGCACTCTTTTTTTCCTACTTTCTTTGTTCCTATTTTCTTTTGTTTTAGTTTTCTTTGTTATTGTTTTAGGCCTATATTTTAGTTTCTTGGAAAATTTCTAGTTTCTTGTTTTTGCAATGATAGTTGCAGACCTTACAAACAGGGGTGTTGATTTCAATAATCTCTTTTATCTCTACTTTTAGACACACCATGTGTTCAATTTGTCTCTCAACCCTTGACCAACTATGAGAATTGTATTGTTTGGAGTCACTCCATACGAATTGAGTTGTTAGCCAAGAACAAGCTTGGCTTTGTTGATGGATCTTGCATAAGAGAATCTGTAACAACAACCTTTTAACCACAATTGGATCATTGTAATGCAATAGTTCTATCATGGATTTTGAATAATGTTAGATCGAATTTATCAATTGGGATTGTATTTGCTACTAATGCAGCCCAAGTATGGAAGGATTTAAATGAACATTACGATAAAGTTTATGGCACTGGAATTTTTTTCTTCTTCATCGAGAAATCTCCTCTCATGTTCAAGGTACTACTTATATTTCAGTATTCTTTACTCAGTTGAAATGGCTTTGGGACGAGTATGATGCACATATATCGGTTTCTTCATGTGATTGTGTAATGTCTCAATAGTATTTGGAGCATGTTCAACAAAGAGGATTATTTCTATTTCTAATTGTAATGCCCTGAATAATTTAAGTATGTTTTTGTGAAATCTGACACAAATGTGTATCTAATTCAGTGGTTAGATGTTCTGGATGTGTCTGAGAGGTCTTGGGTTCTAAACCTACATTTGGAAATTTTGTTATTTTTTTTTATTCAAGCCTTATCCCTGTTGGGTTGGCTTATATTATATTGTTTGTAAACTCACATTTGAATGAACCTGTTGGTTCGAGTGGTAAGGAGTTAGCTTGCTGGAGGTCTTGTGTTCAAATCTCTACGTATGCATGGGTGATATTTTACTCCGATTGTATGGAAGAGGTTTGGTGGAAGTAGGATTCCGAATTAGTTGGGGTTGAGTTGTTAGTGGGAAGTTGAGATATATCTAATTTTGTTTCTATTTTGGGTTTTTTTCAAAAAATGATTTTCTCTCTCTTCCCAATTCTCTTTGACGTTCTTTTCTGTGTCCCTTCCCTTTCAAAAATTTTTTCTTTCTTTTTCCTTATTCTGCCAAATCTTTTGTTTCAAATAGCTGTGATATGAACCCTTGGTCTCTCCATGTGTTTAGGTAAGCGATGGTGATGAGTTCTTGCTCGTTTCACAGGCTACAGTTTGTAATAATCTTTGTTGATGCTACTTTTTATAGTTTTATTTTTGGGTTTTGGTAGCAATGAATCGTGAAGAACAAGGCTCTCATCTCTTATAGAATCATAGTCGAAATCGTTCAGGGTAGTGGGTAAGTGTTGAACTCTTATGATGCACCATTGTTGGTTTTGTGGGTTCAGTCTATTAAAACTGATTATGAGGGCGTGTAATGTTGATTTCTAGATTTTGATAGGCTCAGGATTGGTTGCGCATTAAAATCAAACAGGATGTGTACCCTAAACATGAAAAGTCGAGGTTCGGCAAAAGTTGAAAAAGGGTACTATCGACACCACATGGGCATGTGCCCAGTCGTGTCTCATGTGACTGACGAAGGTGTGGTCATGCGGATAACATGATCGTGTGGGCCACATGGGCTAGGCCAAATTGGGCGTGTGGGTTTTGGGCCAGGTCGTGTGGGCCGATACGGGTATGTGGGCCTGAAAGTTTAAAATTCTCCCTAGGGTCACATGAGTCATTTCGATTGACTGTAGACCTATAGTACGGTCAGTAAAGGCTAACCAAACCCTGTACATGTGATCTAATACTCTGATAGTCTGATTTGAGTAGGAAAATAGTATGTATGCCTGACGGTACTGTTAATTAAGTATGTATTTATCTGTATACGAGCATGTTAAGCATGTTTATTTTGTTATGTTCGCATCTGTATTCTATATTTGTGTTTGGGGTGGAATTTGCATATGTGGAGGAAGTGATCTGTACGGCGACTTTTCCCCTATTATATAGCAGGTTGGCTGCATATTATTATGTTATGTGTCACATCGACACTATATGGTGTGTTGGGATGGGTAGGTATTTTTAACCCTACATGGTGTGATGGGATGTTCAAAAATGGTGTGTAAATGATAGGGGTAGGATTCTGAATATCTGTTCTGTTTATCTGATTTTAATATCTGTATCTATTATGAACTTAGGTCCGAATTTATATCTAACTGTTTATGAAATTTTGTGTATGTTGCATGACTATCTCTGTCGGGTTACACACTAAGTTTACAAAAACTCACATTTGTTTGTCTGTTATGTTCAAGTAATCCACAGACTTAGGCGGGTCGTTGTGAAGAAGGTTTAGCGGTGACCACTCGATCGAGGTATGTTTTTATTTAGTAATAAAGGTTTTATTTTAAAATTTGGTTTTCTTGAGTGTTTGTAATTTCTGAGACTCTTTGGACTGTATGGTTTTTACTTTTGGATTTGGATTTCGTTTTAATTTCTTTTCCTCAACGTTGACAAAAACATTACGCAAACAAATAGTTTTAACATTTTTTTTAAAACACGAGGTTGGTTTTGTTTTAAACAATTTCCAAACTTCTGCTGCTGTATAAATGGTTAACTTTAAAGAACAACTTATAACAATTTTAGTAATGCATATGTATAAATGAATATGTTTTATCAAATAACTAAATATGGTTTTATTGAAGTGTTATCAGTTTTAAAAATCCTTCTTCGTAACACTCCTTGATTTGGTCATAACGTTTAGGCCGTGTTTGGGGTGTTACATTTATTGGTATTAGAGCCATATTGCAAAATTTAGGCTGTGAATTTTGAGTTCCAAAATTGTGTTTTGAAAAAGGATTAGTTTTCAAATAATTTGGACTATTTTGAGTAATATGTGGTACACTGAGTCTCCGGCGCCGATCCTGAAAGTATTTCTGAATTTAGAAAACACTATAGTTAGTACTTTTTGAAACTGTATTAAGTTAGTTAGAGACTAAAACCTCTGAAATACTTTTGAACTTCTGATAATTTAAGCATAAAATATCTATTAATAAACACTGGAATTGATGTCTAAAATTTTATAATATAGATAAAACTGAAAATACGATGAACGCTCGTGGAACTCGCGATCATGATATTTGTGGGAGCCGTAGGGGGATCGAGCTGAGTCTTTCTCTCTGGGCTGTATGTCGAATTTGGATACAAGTGAGACACCAATTTCACCTACTACTGAGACTGGGTCTCAAAGCGCTCGGCTGGGGATGACGTACTGTCCCAAGCCATATTGAGAGCTTTAGAGAAGGTCAGTGGACCCCATTTTAGATTTGAGGGCCATGGGTCAGTAACTAAACGACTCCGGTCCAATAGAGCTAAGTTGTTTAAGTGCGTCACTAGAGTCGCCCCTATTGTGGCCGAGTATTGGTTGGAGGCCACTGAGAAGATTACGAACAACATCGACTGCACTCCTGAGCAAAAATTGAAGGGTGCAGTTTCTTTGCTTCGCGATGAGGCATATCAGTGGTGGTTGTTAGTTGATGAAGGTACTCAATCGGACCACCTAAACTAGGACTACTTCAAGACTACCTTCTAGGGAAATTACATGGGTGCGAGCTATATGGATGCTTGTAAGTGTAAGTTCATGAATCTCACGGAAGGTGATAAGTCTATGGTCGAGTATGAGGCCAAGTTTCTAAGATTGAACCACTAAGCTCGAGGCATGGTGGCATCTGAGTATGAGAAATGTGTTCATTTTAAGGATGGTTTGAGGGATAGTCTGAGGGTTCTGATTACTCCACAGAGGGAGTAAGAGTTTGTTGTTTTGGTAGATAAAGAGAAGATCGTCGAAGAGGTTAAGCGCGTGGAGTACCAGAACAGAGACCAAGAGAGAGGCAAGAATAAGAGAGATTTGGAGCCCTCTAGTTTTATTCAGAAGCCAAAGAAATGGGCCAAACTTGATGGCCCTGTTATAGTGGGAGTTCCTATTGCTCTTACATAGATTCAGCCTTGTGGTGATTGTGGTAGGCACTATCTGGGCGAGTATTGGAAGAGATTGGGGGCTTATTTTTGGTGTAGGTCTTTGGAGCACCAGATTAGAGAATGTCCACATCGTTTTGATCAGATGCAAACTTCAGGACTGAGTTTTGGTTTGCCTCAAAGGGCAATGCAGCAGCCACCTAGGGGCCGTGGATTGGCTTGGCGTAGTAATGGTATGGGCCGAGGACAGAGAGAACTGAACAGAGGTGTTAATCAGACTGAGGTAATGTAGCCTACACTGGTTTATGATGTTCGACATCGAAAGGAAATAGATGCCCCTAATATGATCACGTGTACGTTTTTAATTTTTGATGCTCCATATACTGCTTCGATAGATATAGGTTCTACGAACTCCTATGTAGCTAGTATTTTTAGAACGTGGGATTTCAGTTGAGTGTACTTCTGGTGAGATTACTGTATTGAGTTCATTGGGGTAATCTGTTTGGGTTAGTAGAATATATAGGAATGTTGCATCAGAGGAACAAGGGGATGTGTTTCCAGAAAATTTGATAGA
The DNA here is from genome assembly GCF_007990345.1 of Gossypium hirsutum. Classification (NCBI taxonomy): domain Eukaryota; kingdom Viridiplantae; phylum Streptophyta; class Magnoliopsida; order Malvales; family Malvaceae; genus Gossypium; species Gossypium hirsutum. The sequence continues at coordinate 12,362,171 of NC_053427.1, forward strand.
TCTACTATTTGGGGAGTTCGACTTAATTCTAGGTATGGACTGGTTGGTTGAGCACCTAGTTAGTTTAGACTACATGAATAAGAAGATCATTTTTTAGGACCGTCGATAATAAGGAGGTAGTTGTGACTGGTGAGGATCGAGATTATTTATCTAATGTGATCTTAGCTCTAGTGGCCAAGAAATTGGTTTGGAAAAGGTGTGAGGGAATTTTTGGATGTTTTTCCTGAGGAGTTACCGGGTTTACCTTCAAATCGAAAAGTTGAGTTTGGCATTAAGCTTCTACTGGGTACAACTCTGGTGTCCATTGCTCATTACCGTATGGCACCGAAGGAGCTTACAGAGCTTAAGGCTCAACTTCGTGAGCTTTTAGATCGTGGTTTTATCCGTCTCCATGAGGGGCACCAGTTCCATTTGTAAAGAAAAAAGATGGTACCATGAGGATGTACATCGACTACCGACAGTTGAATAAGCTAACTATGAAGAACAAGTACTCACTTCCGATGATCAATGACCTGTTTGATCAGTTTCATGGGGCTGCAATATTCTCGAAGATAGATCTTCATTCTGGGTATCATCAGCAAAGGGTTAAGGAAGCTGATATTTATAAGATGACATTTAGGACTCGTTATGGGCACTACAAGATATTAGTTATGCCCTTTGGTTTGACGAAAGCTTCAGTTGTATTCATGGATCTGTTGAATCAAGTTTTTCAGTTGTATCTAGATCAATTCATCGTGGTCTTCAGCGACGATATTCTGGTGTACTCTAAGACTGAGGATGAGCATGATGAGCATCTTAGAGTATGCTTTAGGTACATCGAAAGAAATAGCTTTATGCTAAGTGGAGTAAATGTGAGTTTTGGTTACAAGAGGTAACATTTCTAGGGTATGTGGTTTTTGCTAAGGGAATCCAAGTTGATCTTAGAAAGATTCAGGCTGTGCTTGATTGGAAATAGCCTAAAAATGTTTCTGAGATCCGTAGTTTTTTTGTGTCTTGCGAGTTATTATCAGAGATTTGTCGAGGGGTTCTCACTGATTGCAACTCCTTTGACTAAGCTTCTACGAAAAAATATACCTTTTTCTAGACTGATATGCAACAGTCGAGCTTCCAGAAGCTGAAGTCTGTTCTGAATCAAACTCCTATTTTGATATAGCCTAAATCTAGTAAGGAGTTTGTAGTGTATAGTGATGCGTTGCATGTTGGTTTGTGATGCGTACTAATGCAAGATGGTAAGGTTTTGGCTTCTACGTCTCGTCAGCTTAAGTTACACGAGGGGAATTATTCGACGTACGATCTTGAGTTAGATACCGTAGTGTTTGCTTTAAAGATCTGGAGGCGCTATCTGTATGGTGAGAGATGTATCATCTATACCGATCACAAGAGCCTCAAGTACCTCATTACTTAAAAGGAGTTGAATCTTAGGCAGGGTCGATGGATTGAGTTGCTCAAATATTATTACTGTACGATAGAGTATCATCCTAGTAAGGTTAATATGGTAGCTGATGCTCACAGTCGAAGAGCAATGACTGATTTGATAGCGATATTCACTCACTTAGCCTATTCGATGACGGGGGTCTATTAGTCGAGTTGTAAGTTAAGCCGACTTGGATTAGGTAGATTTGAGAAAAGCAGTTAGGGGATGAGTCTCTAGGTTTGAGATTTCGTTAGGTTGAGAGTGGTAGCACATCTTATTTTTTACTGAATAATGATAGAGTTCTGTGTTTTCGAGGTCAGGTTTGTGTATCAAATGATTCTTATCTGAAGTAGTCGATTCTAAGAGAGGCGTATAGTAGCCCTTATGCTATGTATCCTAGTGGTGAAACGAGAAGTAACAGATCTTTTTACTTGTTGTCTGACGTGCTAGCAAGTCAAGGTTGAGCACCAGTTGCCTTTGGGTTTGCTTCAACCTGTTAAGATTCCCTTATGGAAATGAGAACGCGTGACGATGGACTTCGTTAGTGGGTTGCCTTTAACCCCTACAAAGATGGACTCTGTTTAGGTTATCGTGGATCGATTGACCAAGTCCACCCATTTTATTACAGTTTGGACAGACTACTCTTTACAGAAGTTAGTAAAACTCTATATTTCTGATATTGTAAGATTCTATGGGGTTTCAATTTTGATAATCTATGATAGGGATCCTCACTTCACTTTTCGATTCTAGAAGAAACTTCATGAAGCTCTAGGTTCGAGATTGGACTTTAGTACTGCTTTTCATCCTCAGACCGAAGGTCAATCTAATAGGGTGATTTAGATACTAGAGGATATGCTTTGGAGTTGTGTGATTGATTTTTGAGGTAGTTAGGAGGATTTTCTACTGTTAGCTAAATTCACTTACAACAATAGTTTCCAGTCTAGCATTCAGATGGCACCTTACAAGGCTTTGTATGATCGTAAGTGTTGTACTCTGCTATGTTGGACTAAGTTGGGTGAGCATCAGGTTTTAGGTCCTGAGTTAGTTTTCGAGACTAAAGATAAGGTTAAACTGATTCGGGTTCGCCTCAAAATAGTTTCTAATAAACAGAAGTCATATACGGATCTAAAAAAGAGAGATATCAAGTACTCTGTGGGTGACTTCGTATTTCTTAAGGTATCATCATGGAAGAAGGTTCTACGGTTCGATCGTAAGGGCATGTTAATCCCTAAGTTCATTAGGCCATATTGGATTCTGAGGTGTGTAGGACCGGTTGCTTATCAGTTAAAGTTACCTTTAGAGTTGGATCGTATCCATGATGTGTTTCATGTCTCGATGTTGAGGCAGTATCGGTCTGACCCATCTCAAGTTGTCTCTGTTAAGGAGATCAAGGTTAGACTGGTTCAGATTTTGGATGAAGATATTAAGGTTCTAAAGTGAAAGTCCATACCATTGGTTAAGGTTCTGTAGCAGAATCATGGCACCAAAGAAGCCATGTGGGAACCTGAGGACTCGATGTGTAAGCAATATCCTCATCTATTCAAATCAGGTAAATTTCGGGAAAGAAATTTCTTTTAAGGGCTAGTGTTGTAACGCCCTGAATAATTTAAGTCTATTTTTGTGAAATCTGACACAAATGTGTATTTGCTTCAGTGGTTAGATGTTCTGGGTGTGTTTGAGAGGTCTTGGGTTCAAGTCTCATATTTAGAAATTTTATTATTATTTTTATTCAAGCCTTATCCCTGTTGGGTGGGCTTATATTATATTGTTTGTAAACTCACATCTGAATGATCCTGTTGGTTTGAGTGGTAAGGAGTTAGCTTGCTGAAGGTCTTATGGTCAAATTCCTATGTGAGCATGGGTGATATTTTTGCTCTGGTTGAATGGAAAAGGTTCGGTAGAAGTAGGATTCCGAATTAGTTGAGGTTGAGTTGTTAGTGGGAAGTTGAGATATATCTGATTTTGTTTTTATTTTGGGTTTTTTTAAAAAAAATGGTTTTCTCTCTCTTTCCATTTCTCTTTGACGTTCTTTTCTGTGTCCCTTCCCCATCAAAAGTTTCTTCTTTCTTTTTCTTTATTCTATCAAATCTTTTGCTCCAAACCTCTATGATACGAACTCTTGGTCTCTCCGTGTATTTAGGTAAGCGAAGGTGGTGAGTTCTTGCTCGCTTCAGAGGCAACGGTTTGTGATAATCTTTGTTGATGTTACTTTTCATAGTTTGATTTTTAGGTTTTGGCGGTAGTGAATCTTGAAGAACGAGGCTCTCCTCTCATGGAATCGTATTCAGAATCGTTCAAGGTAGTGGGTAAGTGTTGAACACTTATGATGCAACGTTGTCGATTTTGTGGGTTTAGTTTAATTGAGAATTAAAATTGATTATGAGAGTGTGTAATGTCGATTTCTATGTTTTGGTGGGCTCGAGATTGCTTGCATGTCAAAATTGAACCAGGTGTGTACCCTAAACACGAAAAGTCAAAGTTCAGCGAAAGCTGAAAAAGGGCACTGCCGATGCCACACGGGCGTGTGCCAAACCATGTGGCTGGCTGTGTGCAAGACACAGTCGTGTGACTAGCGAAGGTGTGGCCGTGCGCATAACACTACCGTGTAACGGTGTGAGTGTGGCCGTGTGGGCCTCATGGGCTAGGCCAGATTGGGCGTGTGGGCCCACACGGACATGCCACATGGAAGTGTAGGCTTTAGGCCAGGCCATGTAGGCTCCCACGGGCATGTGGGCCCAAAATTTTAAAAGTTTCCCTAGTGTCGAACGAGTCGTTCCAATTGACTGTGGATCTACAGTAAGGTCGATAAAGGCTAACCAAACCTTATACATGTGATCTAATACTCTGATAGTCTGATTTGAGTAGGATACTGATATGTATGCCTGACTGTATTGTTAGTTAAGTATGTATTTATCTGTATACGAGCATGTTAAGCATGTTTATTCTGTTATGTTCGCATCTATATTCAGTATCTGTGTTTGGGGTGAGATTTGCATATGTGGAGGAAGTGATCTGTACGGTGACCTTTCCCCTATTATATGGCAGGTTGGCTGCATATTATTATGTTATGTGTCTTATTGACAGTAAATGGTGTTTTGGGATGGGTGGGTGTTTTTAACCTCATATGGTGCAATGAGATAGTCGGAGATAGTGTGCAGAGGATAGGGGTAAGATTCTGAATATATGTTCTATTTTTTTTATTCTAATATCTGTATCTGTTATGGACTTAGGTCTGAATCTGTATCTGATTGTTTGCGAAATTCTGTGTATGTTACATGACTATTTCTATCGGGTTACACACAGGTTTTATGAAAACTCACATCTATTTGTCTGTTCTATTTAGGTAATCCACAGACTTAGGTGGACCGGTGTGACGGAGGCTCAGCGGTGACCACTCGATCAAGATATGTTTTTATTTAGTAATAAAGGTTTTATTTTAAAATTTGATTTTTTTTTAGAGTTTGTAATTTCTTGGACTCTCTGGACTGTATGGTTTTAATTTTCGATTTGGGTTTCGTTTTGCTTTCTTTTCTGCAACATTGACAAAAACATTACGGAAACAAATGGTTTTAACAAATTTTTTTTAAAAAACATGAGCTTGGTTTTTTTTCATACGATTTCCAAACTTCCGCTGCAAAATAAATGGTTAACTTTAAGGAATAACTTATAACAATTTCAGTAATACATATGTATAAATGAATATGTTTTATCAAATAATTAAACTGGTTTTATTAAAGTGTCGTCAGTTTTAAAAACACTTCTTCGTAACATTCCCAGATTTGGCCATAACATCTATGCCATGTTTCAGGTGTTATACCAATAGGTCTAAAATATTCTTATTCTTCCATTCGTAGTAAAATTCTAATTATGCAATCTCTTCCCTCGATAACTCTTCCATATTCCATGTTAGTTCAAAAAGAGTCTCAACGGATGCATACTTCTGAGGTTTCTCTTAATGATCCTACAACTTTGTATTCTTATCATGTGCAAACTCAAAAGAAAGCGTTCAATGGGGTTGGTGATCATTTTAAGGTGAAAGGACACAAACGAGAGTCTTGCTATTAGCTAATTGGTTTTCCTCCAAACTTTAAGTTTACCAAGCGTAAATCAACCAGTTCCATGGCTAATCAAGTTGTGTCGACTGAGTTGTCTTCTCGTTCTCCTTCCATATATACCTATATCTAAATGAATAATTGATATGCAATTTTAGTTGAACTTTTATGAATTGTTTTAAGAAAATGAAATTGCGGTATCTATAAATAATCATTTTTCTATATTTATTTATGAATTATCTAAATAAGTATTTAATTGTAAATTTGTAATTACATTTCAATTTGAATAAATTAACTCTTAATCGGGTCAAGCTAAGCCTGAATTACCCTATTTTATATAGGTCAGAGTTTGGACAAAATTTCAAGCCCATATTTCGAACTAGGTATCTATAAACTCCCTTGTCTAGGCCCGACCCGTGGACATCTCTATGCATGATGTTTTTAGTTTAAATATCATTATCATTAAATTCCCAAAATTAAAAGTATATGGACTAAATTTGTAATTTACGAATAATAAAAGGACTTGCGAAATTTTTTAACTTGGAATAAAATATGAATATTTTTTTGAATAATCTCATTATATAAATAAAAAAATAATGTGTTTTAGTGCACTCAAACCCACATCTTTTTGCATTGACAACAATGTACCACTCAAGCTAAGACTCAATTAACATAAAATATGAATATTTTAATTATACAAATATGAGTATTTATTTAAATAATGCTTAGCTTAATTTATCTTATATATAAAATATATGTAATTTAAACTAAGTTTTAATTAGGCATTATTTATTAACAAGTTTAAATATAATACTGATTATTACAAAATATTATCTTATTATAAAATAAATTTCAATTGTCAAAAACAAATTGTATTTCAATATTTTGTAACTAATATATTTATGTCGTGTTTCGTTCAAAAAAAAAACTTTTAAAAAATAATTTCGAAAAATTTTATCAAATAACAAAAAATATTTTAAAAAATCATCCAAGAAATAAAATATATAAATTATTTTTCAAAAAATCAATTTATTTTTTAAAAATCATTTTCCGACAACCTTAATGAAATCTTGAATGTCCAAAAGCCCCCAAACATGGTCACGAAAGCATACGATGCTTTCGTTTTTTTAAGGTAAAGCATAAGTTACTTTTTAAGTTAAAATCATGTTAGATTACGTCACATTTATTACGTGGATGAATGAAAAAAAATATATAGATGAAAATTGTATGGGAGAAAATATAAAAAAATTAATATCAAAATTTAATATTTCGTGTTAAAATTTTTCTTAAAAATTATATTTTGTATTAAATTTTGGTTTGGATTTAATCAAGCGAGACTTTGATTCAGTTGACAACAGTAAAGGCTTTAGGTCTTGAGTAATTAAGTTTAAAATCCATATATAAGGTTTTGGAGTTTTAGTTCAATTAATTTTATTTTAGTTTTAGTTTCGACTCTATTAGTACAATCGATTTATGGTTATTTTTATTTGTAACTAAATTATATTTATTACACTTCAAGAATAAAAAATTTAAAAATTGTTTCACTTCTCTTTTCTTTTACATTATTAATAAATTTATAAAAATCTATTTAATTTTCCAATGATATCTAATGAATCTTTCATTAAACTGGAAAAAAAAAAGAAAAAGAAAAAGAAAAATAGTGAGCTGTCTGTTAAGGATAAATTCTGGTTGAAATTAAAAGAGGAATAAAACATTGAAATTGAAGATAAGAAATTGGAAGTTATTTATCCAGAAGCGCTAAGATTAACGTAACGTCACATGACACAGATTCAGCACCACCGGCATCCCATGTCGTCCCCAATTATATATTAATTCCTAATCGATCTAGACATCTCCTTTGTGGTTGCATCCACTTGGAACTTCATAATTCCAAAATAAGGTGAGCAGATAAGGGATTTGCCTTCCAATTATATATTCTCACTAAATGAATATATGCATGTTAATTTCCTTTTTGTTTTTCTTAGGAAAAAAAGGGAATATGCAAGTGCCTTCATTAATCATCATCATCATCATCATCATCATCATGTGCATCAGTGCATGTACTTGATTTTGCCTTTTACCTGGCTAATTGGAATGTATACATGCGTGTGTGTGTGTGTATATACATGCTAATTGTCACCATCTTTTAAAGCATATATTCAGCTGCCTCATCAATTTTAGAGGAATATATGTTTGTTAGCATCCCCACTTATTTATTAAAGTAAGATGTTTAATAAATATGAAATTTAAAGATGTTTAATAAATATGAAATTTATGATACACTTACATTTATAATGTAAATCAAAAAAAAGTTTTTTAACAAATATATTTATTAAAAATTCACATAAAAATCAATTGATATTTTGATTATAATTGTAAAGTTAATTCTTTACTATTCATGAATTTAGAGCTGCCTAAAGGTTAGGTTATTCGCCTGAACTCAAAGGCTTGCTTGAAATATAAGAGGGTTTGGACAAATAGATAAAATCGAGAAATTGGGTTTGGGACAATGTATAGGCCCGTTTTCTATTCAGGTTGGGCCTCGAATAGAGTTTTTAAGCCCATGCAAGACCCAACCCCAACCCCAACCCCAACCCTAACATCTATATCTATATCTATATCTATATCTATATAATTTCCATATTGATTCTATTCCTTTGATGGGTATGGAGGATTTGAAGGTGTGGGATTTACTTAGTGAGACTAGTGATGTCTAGGATAATTTGATGATAGTCACATTTATAATATCTCGATAGCTCTGCAGAGAGGTCCAAATTCGATGATTTGGCATTGGTCTAATTGTAATGCCTCAAAAATTATAAGTATTTGAATTGTTAGAAATTGTCAAGTGATTTAATCTATTTTTGTGGTTAAGAGTGTTGTTTGTGTGTTTAAGGTTTTGAGTTTGAATCATTTTCCTTGTAATTTTTCAATTTTTTTAACCCTTAACTTTGGGTATCCGATTTAAGAAATATTTGTGTGCATTTATTGACAATGATGAGCCTATTGGTTTAATGTTAAGGTGTAAATTTACCTTTGAGACTTGTGCTCGGATTAGATAGTGGGTAGTTGGAATTTGATTTTATTTTTTTTAAATAATAATTTGTTACTAATTTTACTCCCACATTTCCCACTTATTTCTTCCTGCCATTTCTTTTGTTACTTTCCCCAAAGCTCTTTTCAATATTTGCTTCTTTCCATCCTTTCACAATGATTGTTAGCACTCAAAACTGTTGCCTTAAGTCCTTCTCTTTTGTACTAAATTCGGTGCGTTCTTGTGGTTAAGGGTAAGCTTTTGGTTCTTTTTAGTTTGGGTTTAATTAATAATTAATAGGTTCTTTATGAAGGAAGGGATTTTAATGTTAAATTTATGTACTATGTCTCCACCAGGAGAAGATCGTGAAACGGTTGACCCTCCAGTGAACTAAGTCCACTTTTTAAGTTGTCGTTTTGTTCAAGGGTAAGTAATTTCATTGTTGGAGGAGCCGCTTTGTTCTGTGTTTAGGTTTGTTTGATGATGTTACACCGACTTGTTCAATTGCGTTTCGTAAAATTGAGTTAATTAATTCTGGTAAGTACTTGATTTTAGGTCCTGGAATCTTGTGAGCGAATTCACATCAAGAACAGATAAGGTGTGTAACAAAAAAACTAAAAAATTGTGAACGAAAAAAAGTCAAAAATTGGACTATTGACGCCACACGGCTATGTGATAAGCCGTGTGCCTCTGGGTCAGGGTCAATTAGGCCTAATTTCTGAAATTTTACCCTAGGGTCGTATTTGTCCTGCGAATCAAATTTAGGCTGAGGTCCGATGGTAGAAATGTGTCTATAAATCATGATTTTTGATGCTTTTTTTATGTTAATTATGACTTATGAATGCATGAGAGGCATGTTATATGTAATAGCATGATGTGTTATATTCTAATATCATATGAATATGATGTGTACAGCATGTATGTCATACATGCATTAGATATTTGTTTAATTTTTCATGTGCATCGGGGTGGGATTATGATTATGGAGGAAGTATTGGTAGTTTAACTTATTTGCCTTATTTGGTGGCTTAGCCACGCATATTTATTCTGGCGGGTTACCGTATATTGTTCTGGTAGCTAGACTACAAATTTTTTAAAAAGTGGCATACGATCGCTTAGCGGTGTGTTGGGATGAATGGGTATTTAATACCCTAATTGGTGTGTAGGGATGGTTGGAGATTGTGCGTAGTGGATGGGAGTAGGATCTTAATTTGTATCTAATATGCATCTATATCTATATCTGCTTATGAAATATACCCTATTCTGAATCTGAGCATATATCTGTTACATTATTTGTTAAATCATGTGTTTTCGATTTATTGTTTAAAATAAGTTACACACTGAGCTTGTAAGCTCACTTTCTGTTTGTTTGCTTTCAAGTAATCCACAAATATGGGATGGGTCGGTGCGACGAGAGCTCGGATATATATGTTTATGTTACATTTCTTTTAACTTTGTTCAGATTAAATTTGTTTTGTTTGTTAGACTGTTTTTTTTTTACTTTTTAAATTGTTTTTAATTTTGGACTTTATTTTTTGTTTTAAATTGTTTTAACGTTTTCAGATTATATTACTTCTTTATGCAAAATGTTGAATTTTCAAAACCAAAACACATTTCCAAAATTTTATTTAACTAAGAAATTCCACTGCAAAACTAAAAGATTTCGTAAGTATTTATCAACAACATTTAATGAACTAGTTAATAGAAAGTATTTTCCCAAATAAACTGGAATTTTATTTATCAAAAGCTAGCACTAATTATTTTCATAGTTTCAAATTGGTCTATGGATTCTCAAAGGAATTGTGGTAACATCTCTAGATCTGGTCATAACGTCTAGGTCGGGCTTGGGGTGTTACATTTGGTGGTATTCGAGCTAGAGTTCAAAACTTGGACTATGATTTTTGGATTCAAATTTTTATGAAAAGTGTTTTTGAACAAAATATATTTCTAATTAAATCTAAAAAATGAATTTATGAAAATTTCGAGTATTCGGTGCCAGTCCTGTAAGTATTTCTTTTTTAGCTATACTTTTAGTTTAGAAAAACACTATAGTGTTAAAATTACTCTGCTCTAACTAAAAACTGTAACAATTCTATGAAAGTTTCTTATAAGAATTTTGAACATAAGATTTCTGATAACAAACTTCAAAATGATTCATAAAATTCTAAACTTGTAAATAATTTATAATGAGTTTGCAAGGAACATGTGGACGAGGTAGCTGTGGGCACATTGGGTGCAACGAGCACAGAAGAGAGGCTCGAGCTGAGTGATATTCAATGTACAGTATGCCCCAATTAGATACAAGTGAAAATATTAGAACTCTTATCACTCAGACTAAGTCTAGTGCTTAGACTGCTAGGGACGACGCACTATCCTAGGCTATGTTGAGGGTCTTAGAGAGGGTCGATGGGACCCATATTGGATATGGGAGCCGAGGGCTAGTAACTAAATGACTCAGATCTAATAGAGCAGAACTATTTAGAGGTCTCACTGTGTTGCCCTGATTGTCGCTAAGTATTGGTTGGTGGCCACAAAGAGAATTATGAATGATTTAAACTACACCCCTAAGCAGAAACTAAAGGGTGCAGTGTCCTTGCTTTGCGATGAAGCTTATCAATGGTGGCTAATTGTTAAGGAGGGTACCCACTTGATCAGGTGACTTGGGCTTCTTTTCGAAATGCCTTCTAGAATAAGTATGTGGGGGCGAGTTATGTTGAGGTTTATAAATGCAAGTTTATGGGGTTGATGCAGGAAGAGAGATCATTGGCCAAGTGTGAGGCCGAATTTCTGAGGCTGAGCAGGAATGCTTGCGATTTGGTTGAGACTGATTATGACAAGTGTGTCCAGTTTGAGGAGAGGTTGAGGTATGACATTAAGGTTATAGTGGCTCCTCAACAGGAGCGAGTCTTCAAAACTTTAGTGGACAAGGGTAAAATTACTAATGAGCTAGAATAAGTCTAAGAGGGATTTGGTCCTCTTAACTCTGTTTAGTAGCCTAAGAAACGAGCCAGGGTTGATTGGCCTCCATAGGTTCATGCCCTGGTTACTTCTGTTGGGATTTAGTTGTGTGGAGACTATGGTAAACGCTATCTGGGCGAGTGATGGAGAAGGCTGGGAGCTTGTCTATAATAAAGGTCTATGAAGCACTACATTAGGGACTGCCTTTGTCGTTCTGGTCAGGTGCAAGATGTAACACCCCTAACTCGTATCCGATGCCAGAATAGAGTTACGAGGCATTACCAGGCAATACATCTCGTTCACATACATTTATACATTCATAATCAAAACCATTCACAATGTCCCTAATAAGGCTCTATGAGACCTTTAAACGCGCTTAAAAGTGGTTTGGACTAAACCGATAACATTTGCAAACTTTGAGAAACATAGAAAATTTTTCTAACATTTAAGGGTCACACACCCGTGTGAACAGGCCGTGTGCCTTACACGGCCACCAGAAACGCCCGTGGCGCAGGCCGTGTGAAAACAGGGCATACATACTGACTTGTACCACAAGGCTGGAGACACACCCATGTGCCATGGCCGTGGGAAAATTATGGAGGTTACTGACTTGGGTGACATGGTCTGTAACAGCCTGGTTTAGATCCTAGTCAAAACAATGGTTTCAGGACCACAAATCTGAGTTCGAAAAATATTTTAATATTATTTTTCGTGCTTATAATATGTGAATTGATATCTGTGAAAATTTTGTGATTTAATTTTATCGTTTGTGTGTCGAATTTTGGAAAAGGACCTAATCGCGTAAGATGTAAAAGTGGTTTTTCATATGTTAAAAGTACTTAAGTGCCATGTCTTATTAAAGGAGAGGTCCTTATGATGGAATTAGACCATTGATGAGGTTAATGGACATTAATGACCATCCATTAAGTGTTTTTATATGTTTATAATAAAGGTTAAAATTAGAATTTTATAATTAATGTTATATTAAATAAAAAAATATAAAATTTGTCCATTATCATCTTCTCTGCACTGAAAATCAAAAGAAAAGAAAGCTATTGAAGCATTTTAGGGTTTGACTCTCATTGTCTTTGATTGAGGTATGTTTTGAGCTCGATTTTTGATAATTTCTACGTTTTTGTGATTGTTGCTTTGTGTTCTATTAAGCCCATGCCTCAATTTCAGAATTTGATGATGATTTTGAGTTATGCCATTGTTGATTTTTGTGAGTTTTGTGATGTTAATTGATGAAATATGGAAGCTTGATGATAGATAAATATGTTTTGTATTGGAATTTTTGATGAATTTGAGTATATTGGGCTAAATTGTGAAAATGAGAAATTGAGTGGCTAAAATGTGAAATAAATAAAATATGTGAGCTTATATTAGCTAAAGGAAAATTTTGCTAGGCATGTGTGAAAGGAAATTATGCATATTTTGTGATTTTATGAAATAAGGACTAAAATGTTAAAATGTGAAAATGTGAGGGCTAATTTGTAAAATACCCTAAATATGTGTATATGGATTGAATTAAATGATTTGTTGAATAAAAGAGTTAAATTTGAATTTATATAGATCAAGAACCAAAGAAAACAGAATTATATCGAGGAAAGTCGAAAGTCGTTGAATAGTCGTTCGTTTATGTTCATTCTCGTACAAGGTAAGTCTATATACAAATAAATGTGTTTGAATTGATTATTCATGCTTATATGATATTGAATTGTGATGAATGGTTATAGAAGCTGAATATTTGAAATTGAAAAGTTTCGATAATGTGATGACGTCCGAAAGCCCTGTACGAACCATAGGAACAGTTAGGATACATATGTCATGACATAGGATTCTGATATGTGATTTCGTGTAAGACCACGTCTAGGACGTTGGCATCACTTTGAGATTTATGTGTAAGACCATGTCTGGAACATTGGCATCATATTTGATTTCATGTAAGACCCTGTCTGGGATAGAGGCATCGATAATTGATTACATGTAAGACCACGTTTGGGACGTTGGCATTGTACGAGTCTTTTGAGCTATTCGCATATCCTATTTGATTCCATATGGTTCAACGGGAATTCTGAGAAATGAATGACTATGTGAATGTGTGATCAATTCAGGTACGTTTGAATTATATATTATGTTTGAGAATGGAAGGTAAATATATGTGCATTTGTGGACATATGTTATATGTGAATGAATTATGATCAAATGAGCTATATGAGACATACGGATATGTGAATATATTTTTCCATGAGTTACATGAATGAATTGGTTTATAATCATGATATTGATATGTTTATTTGCATATGGCTTACTAAGCTTTTGATAGCTTACTCTGTGTGTGTTTGCATGTTTTATAATTATCGAAGCTACTGGAAGCTCGAGGATTGTCAAGGATCATCACCACACTATCAAACTTAACTTTGGTATCTTTTGAAAGTGTAAATATCTGAGTATGGCATGTATAGGTTAGTGAGTATTTGATATGTTTTGTGTTAAGAATATAGCCATGAGATTTGGCTTACTTTTGGTTGTAAATGTTGGTATGTTTTAGTCATTTAAGTTGGCTTATGATAGGTGCTTGAAATGGTTGTGTTTAGATGGCATGATATGTGTAAGTTTTGGTGAATTTGGCTGCCTATAAGTGTATTGAGATGATGCTATTTGATGCTTTGATTTTGGACTTCTAGAGATAACCATTAAAGGTAGCAAATTGGCTTTGTAAATAGCCTATTTTGTCCACAAAGGCAGAGACACGGGCATGTGTCTCAGCCGTGTGTGACACACAGTCATGTTATACGACCGTGTGTCCATTGGGGTAGTCCTACAATTTAAAGTCAGTCCCAAGCACGGCCTAGACACACGGGCGTGTCTGGTGGCTGTGTGAGGCACACAGCCTTGGCACATGGGTGTGTGTGGCCATTTCGAAGGGTACACGGGCTGGACACACAGGAGTGTGGTTAGCTATGTGACCCAAGTCAATTTTGACCACGGCCAAAGCACACGAGCATGTTTCCAGCCGTGTGGTATAAGTTAGTATGTATGCCCTATTTTCACACGGCTTGTGACACGGGCGTGTCTAATAGTCGTGTGAGGTACACAGCCTATTCGTATAGGTGTGTGACTCTTATACATTTGAAATTTTTCTAAGTACCTCAAAGTTTATTAATGTTATCTGTTTAGTCCTGAACCTCTTTTAAGCATGTTTAAGGTCTCGTTGACCTAAGAAAGGAACTTTATGTTGATATTTGACTATGATATGATGATGTATGACTTTTGATTGTGAAATGATTGTGAAATGTTCTGATATGTCCGGTAATGCCTCTTAACCCTAGTCTGGCGACGAATACGGGTCAGGGGTGTTACACGATCGGCCACATGCCCATATGCTAGCCCGTGTGTCTCACACGGCCAGTAGACACGCCCATGTGTCTAGGCCGTGTCAAAATTGTAGGGTATACTGCCTTAATTCGAAAAGGTACCCCAGGGGACACACGGCCGTGTAACATGACCATGTGTCACACACGGATGAGACACATGCCCGTGTCTCTACCCGTATGAACAAAAATAGACCATTTGTAAAGCCAATTTGCCACCCTTCTCCCAAACACACCTAGCAACCAAATTGATATCATTTCCATACACTTATAAGCAGCCAAAACATACCAATTCACACACATATCATACCATCTAGCATCAACCATTCCAACTACTCAATTCCACATTCAAAACCTACCATATCATTATGCCAAAATCATCACAACTTGCATAAGTTCCATTTACATTAATTCATCATCTTATCATCTATTTCATATCACAAAACACGTTATTAAACTTGATCAACAACTAAGGCCAACATACCAAATTAAGCCAATATATACAAGGCATTTTGCACATAACTTAGGCCAACTTAGATGACCAAATACATACCAACATTTTCAACCAAAAGTAAGTCAAATCATATGGCTTAAATCATAATTCAAAACTTATCATCAACTCATTAGCCTATACATGCCATATGTCATAATTACAAGCATCCAAAAATACCAACAAGTAGTCGATAGTGTGATGATGGTTCTCGATGATCCCCTATGTCCAAGCTAGCTTCGATACTCTATAAAACAAAGACAAGTAACACACAGTAAGCTTTATAGCTTAGTAAGTTCGTACCAAATATTTACTCAACAATTATTCATAGTATACAAATTATCAAATGATAAACACTTAGTAAATCTCATATCATCATTCGATTCTAATCCATGACCAATTATCATATATATACAAATCCATCAAACTTCATACACGTAGTATCAACTACCACATAGATATCGTACGTACTTGTACTTTTTTGTATTTATTTATTTCATTCTCACCTCTTTGTTCAATATGTTAAATCATTTAGAAATCTCTCAATACTCTAAGAACTCGCACACTTAGTGCATAAATTATTAGCTAAAGCTATAAGATATCGCACACTTAGTGCCATCACATTAAACTGAAACTATCATGGTATCACACACTTAGTGCCACATATAGCAGAAGCTATTCAAATTCGCACACTTTGTGCCTTATATAGCCAAAACTTCTCAAATCGCACATTAAGTGCCAAACATAGTCAATTTGTCGTCATACACAATCGTAGTCGTATATAGACAATTAATGCAATACTAAAGCATTAAATACACAATTGTAATAATGTTTATCACGTACGAACTTACCTCATACTCGAAATTGACGAATCAGATCAATTACACGATATCCTTTGATTTTCCTCGATCTAAATCCGAGTTCTTTCTTTCTTAATCTATATGTATTCAAAATTAACTCATTTAATCACCTATTCATTCAATTTCATCCAAAACATATACATTTGGCCATTTTTTCACTTTATCCCCTAAACTTTCACATCTATTCAATTTAGTCTCTATTTCACAGATACACAAAATTCACCAAATTCAATTTAACCCATTCTTAGCCGAATTACCATGGCACCCCTAGTAGCCCATATTTCATATTTATTAACACTTTTAACCCCACATTTTCATCTTTTCACAATTTAATCCCTTTTATGCAATTTCACTAAACATTACTTTACAAAATATGATAATCTATTAACAAATACTCATTTTCCATCATCAAACATTCAAGAACTTAAGCATTCATCAATGGAATTTTACAAAATCACCAACAAATTTAGAAATTAGGGTACGAGCTAGCTAGAACACGAAGCAACGATCACAAAAACATAGAAATTGTCAAAAATCAATTCAAAACAGACTTACATGCTTGGACAACAATGGCCGAACCTTCAATCCTCCAAAAACCCTTATTTTCTTCCTTAGTTCGGTTAAGGAAGATGATAATTCAACTAAAAATTGTTTTTATTTTATTTATGTTAAGTTAAATTCTAAATTACCAATTTAACCTTAATGAAACAACATTAAATTCATCATATTAATGTCCATATTTGTCCACTCACAATTAAAATAGTTTAATTACAACGTAAGGACCTTTCATTTAACAAGTCATAGCAATTAAGCACTTTTAACTAGTAGAATGTAACTTTTGCATTTTACGTGATTTAGTCTTTTTTCTTAAATTGAGCTATTAAACAATAAAATTAGCTCATGAAATTTTCAAAAATATATAATCACATGCTGTAAAAACATAAAATAATATTAAAATAATTTTATGACCTTGGATTTGTGGTTCTGAAACCACTGTTTTGACTAAGGTCTAAACCGGGCTGTTACACAAGCTCCAACTCTGGGTTTGGTATAGCTTTAGAGAGTGATTTAGCAGCCAACTAGGGGTCATGGATATGCCAAAGATGGTAATGGTATGGGTCAAAGACAAAAGGCACCAGACAGAGGTGCTAATTGGATTGAAGCAAGGTAGCTTATTTTGGTTTACAAGACAAGGCTCTGCGAGGACAGAGATGTCACTGATGTAATAGCTAGTACATTCTATATTTATTCTATTACATATTTTGCATTGATAGATATTGGTTCAACCCACTCATACAGAGCTAATATTACTTCTATTAATTTGGGAATTCTTATTGAGAGTACTTTTGGTGAGATTTCTATAATTAGTCCACTAGGTTAATCATTACGAGTTACTAAAATTTATAGGAGGTGTCCATTTGAGATACAAGTGGCAGTGTTTTTGGGTGATTTGATGGAGTTAACTTTTAGGGAATTTGATCTAATATTGGGTATGGACTAGCTTGTGGAGCATCGAGTCAGTTTGGACTGTTCTTTTAAGAGAGTAGCTCTGAGATTTGAGGATGCTACGAATATTGTTTTGGTCGATGAGCATCGAGATTACCTCTCTAATGTAATCTTCGCTCTAGAAGCCAAAAATGTAGTTCAAAAAGAGTGTGAGGCTTTTCTGGCATATGTGAATAACATGAGTTCTGTGGAATCTTCTATTGAGAAAATTCAGACAGTTAAAGAATTTCTAGACGTCTTTCTTGAGAAACTGATGGGGTTACAACCGGATAGGGAGGTTGAGTTTGGTATTGAGATATTGCATATAATAGCTTTAGTGTCAATTGCTCTCTATCGCATGGCACTGAAAGAGCTTATGGAATTGAAACTACAACTTCATGAACTTCTTAATTGAGGGTTCATCAGACCTTGTATGTCTCCATAGGGAACACTAGTTCTTTTTGTGAAAAAGAAATATGGTACTATGAGGATGTAAGTGGATTACCACCAATTGAATAAATTGACGGTAAAGAATAAGTACCTACTTCTGAGGTTTGACGACTTGTTTGATAAGTTTCATAGGGAATCTATTTTCTCAAAGATTGATCTTTGTTCTAGGTATCATCTATTAAATGTGAAAGAGGTTGATGTGCATAAGACCACCTTTAGGACTCGTTATGGTAATTATGAGTCCTTGGTAATGTAACATCCTGATTTTGGGCTTAGTCAGAACAGTGGTTTCGGGACCACAAATTCGATGAGGAAAATTTCATTTTTATTATATTTTTATGGTCTACGATTTCATGGAATGATTTTGTGAAAATTTTGTTCAAAAATTTCAACATTTGGGCACTCAATTTGGTCAAAAGGACTAAATTGTAAAAAGTGCAAAAGTTGAGTTTTACATGTTAGAAGTGTTTAATTGTTATGAGTTTTTAAATCAAAGGTCCTTAAATGGTAATTATAACATTTTGAAGTTTGTGGACAAAAATTGGACATGGATGGAATTTTTTTGAAAGTTTAGTAGTAAGGGCATTTTGGTCATTTGTATATTAAACGAAATAAAATGGGAAAAATAACACAAAATGGTCATCTTCTCCATATGGAGGCCGAAATTAACATGGGGGAAGCCATGGCTAGGGTTTCCAAGATTTCCAAGCTCAATAGTAAGTCCGTTCTAGCCCCGTTTTTCAAGTTCTTTACGTTTTCGGAATCCCGGTAACTTGATTAAGCTTATGCTAGCAATAATTCAACCTAGGGTTCGTATTTGGAAAAATTCCCATAGGTGAAATTTGTGAATTTTGGTGTTTTATGATAGATTATGAGGTTTTAAATTATGTTAGACAACTTGTGCTACTCGGTTTTAAGTGAAAACGAGTAAAAGGGCTTAATCGGTAAAAATACCTAATAGTCATAAGTGCATGTTAGAGTGAGAATTTGATGTTGTCATAGAAGGGAAAAATGATCATCATGTCATAAAACATAAGAATAAGGGATGAAGTTTAATTCCCAAGCCTAGGGGCAAAAGTGTAATTATGCAAAAGTTTAGGGGCAAAATGGTAATTTTACCAAAGTTCATATTAAAGGCTGTTTTGATGAATGTATGTATTAAATAAATTAATTTGGTATTATAGATCAAGAGAAACAAGATTCAAGTCGTGATCAAGGGAAAAACAAAGTTTACAAGGAACAGGCTCGATTGCTAATATTTTGTATCGACGTAAGTTCGTATGATAATAATAATGCAATGTTATGTTTGAATTATATTTCTTACTATTATTTCATATATTGTATGATTTAATATATTGGAAAAGTTGATGGAATGGTGTTTATGATGTGGAAATATGACATGAAAGAATGTTACATGAAATGCAAGAAAATGATGATACATGACAAGTGATATATGAAATATGTGATTTATGTTCTGTAAATTCTTAAAAGCTGATTTTCTATTTGAGTTGTGTCTTATTATACTATGAATGGACAATTGGTACTATGGATAGTGAGATCGACATTTCGAGTAAGTTCATATATAAATAATCTATCGATTCTTTTTATGTTAATATATTTTGATATCATATGAAATGTGGCTGCCTATCAAATGGTTATTTGATGTAAATTATGAATTTAAATTGATTACGGACAATTTAATAAAATGTTGAAAAGTGAGGAATTTCCCGGTTGAACCTTCGGAATAGAAACGATACAAATGAGCTATTGTGAGGTCACATGTGTTGTACTAAGTGCAGGCTACTACGTGTACCAGATTGTTGGTCGCATGTGTAGTACTAAGTGCAGGCTACTATGCATACCTGATAATTTCGATCACGTGTGTAGTACTAAGTGCAGGCTACTACGTGTACCGGATAATTGGTCGCATGTGTAGTACTAAGTGCAGGCTACTATGCGTACCAGATAGCTTCGGCTACAAGTGTGGAAATGAGAAAATGTGCAGGCAATTGTGTATCTGTTATTATTCCGATGAGTTCAACGGGAAATCGATTAAGTGAAAATAAACGTGAAAGTGATTATGTGTTGAACAAGTGCAAGTATATGTTTATTTGAATTTATGAGCAATATGCTCGATATTTGAGCGAACCTCGGTAAAATGGAATGGATTAAGTGAAATTGTGCAAAAGTGAACTTTAGTAGTAAAACAGTGTTGGATAGCAGCAGTGCATGAATTTAAAAATTTACCAAAAATTGTGGAAGTTGAATTAAATTTCAAATAAAATATGTAATTAAAGTTTATTGAGTCTATTTTCACATATAAGAAACAAGGGAAGCAAAAGAATTCCATATTATGTGATATTTGAATTCTTGTGAGACAGTGTCTGAATGAATTCGAGATCCCCTGTTCTGACTTGGAAATTTTGTTAAAAATTATAGAAAAATAATTTTGGGGTATAATTTATATGCCTAGAATCTTGGATGAGTCTACTTTTAATAAAAACAAACTAGAACATCATCCAAGTTTAAATAAATTGTAGTTAAGAAAGGTCGAACTGTTAAACAGCGAAATAGGGGAGACTTTGAATAATAAACTATAGTTATTGGCTGGACTAAAAATTATGAAAATTTTATGGTAGAAAGATATATGAGTCTAGTTTTTGGGAAAATTTACGGATCTTAATTTGGAGTTCTGTAACTCTAAATATAAATGATTTAGTAACTGTTACTCAAGAAAATAGCTTAACCAGAACATGTGTAAATATAAAAATGAGTTAGTTTTATTGTGGGAAGCATGTTAGTAAATTGCTTATTATTATTTCATGTGAGCTTACTAAGCATAAAGCTTACCCCCCTCCTTTCCATTTCTTTTAGTGTTGTCAGGTTAGCTCAGGGTTGGAGACCGTCAGAGGCAGCATCACCCTATCAAACCAACACCTTGACAGTATAAACACATATGCTAGAATTATCAAGTGAGTGGCATGTATAGGGACCTAATTTTATAACATGTGTTATTATAATTTGGCCGAATATATTGGTCTTTAGTGAGCTAATGATTCTGACTTTTAAATCTAGCTATTTATGTTATGTTTGGTATTGGTGATGTGCATATGCTTGGTTGTCATGCATGGTTGGTAATAAGTTGTTTAAGTTGTTTAATTGATGAATTAAGTTTAGTAACACTTCGTGCTCGACTCTGGGGATGGTCACGGGTACGGGGGCATTACATTTAGTGGTATCAGAGCTATGGTTTAGTCGGTTCTCGGACTAACCTAGCATGTGTAAAAGTCCAGCTATACATGTCACCGATCCGTGATAGTGTGATGTCTTCCGACGCGTATGAGAGCCATTTTGTTTAGACAAATGTACTCTCCAACCGAGCTACCCTGACCATGTTGAATGTGATACTAAAATATTCGAGTAAAGTATAGTCATGACGAACTGAAAATTGGAAATGTACGAATGAGGATTCATGAACATCATCCAAATTCTGTACGAAGAGATAATTAATTTTTAGTGAAGAAAGGTCAGAATTGTTAGACAATAGAACAGGGGTGACTTTAAAGAATAAACTGTACTTATTGGCTAAACCAAAAATTCTAAAAATTTTACAATAAGAAGATTTATGAGTCTAGTTTCAGGGAAAATTAGCGGATCCTGATTTCGAGTTCTGTAGCTAAAGATAAAAATAATTTAGTGACTATGACACCGATGGACAGCATTGGAATATACATAAGTAAACAATTAAGTTATAGATAATATTACTTATAAGCGGGTTGAAGATGAAGTCAATACTGATAAGTGAATGATTTTACAATGATATATCGAGAACCCGAAGCAAGTCGAGGAAAAGAAAAAGTAGCTGATTAGTCCCTGAACTTTCACAAATTTTACAAATGGACCCAAGTAAGTTCATATGGTTGACGTTTAATGATTATATGTTAATTTTATGAATTATATAATGTAATATGTATGATGAAATATATTTATTGATGAATAAAGAATAAAATAACAACCTGAAAATAGAATAAATGATCAAATTGAGCGGAATGTCGGATTTGAGTACTTCTGATCAGTGACAAGTGATAAGTGGTAGCCTCAGCTACACTTATCTGATCAGTGATAAGTGACAAGTGATAAGTGGTAGCTTTAGCTACACTTATCTGATCAGTGACAAGTGATAAATGTGATCAGTGTAAGACCGTGGCAGGACTATGACTTCAAAAGGTGATAAGTGATCATACGCAAGACCATAGTTATACTATGGCAAAGTGAAAGTGAAGTACTCAATTTTTCGTAACCATTCCCTAATTTGGTTAAAGAATGATATGTGACAAATGGGCCCAAAAGAATTAAAGGAAATGGATAAGTGGTAGTAAGTTTATACAAGGGAACTCACCAATGACTGTGGTTGACAGGTGAACTTAATAGTTGTGTATATTGTATAAGTGTAAAAATATTTGGTAAGATTTATGTTTTATGCCTATGAACTTACTAAGCTTCTATAAGCTTACTTGAAGAATGCTACTGTTGCATTCTTGGTTCTCATGAATCAAGTTTTCCAGCCTTATTTAAATCAATTAGTCATGGTTTTCATCAATGATATTCTGGTATAGTGTAACATCCCAAACCCGACCTAGACATTATGGCCGTATCTGGAAATGTCACACGATAGTGTTTTTGAAACCTCGTTGTTACGATGAAAACATTCCATGTTAATATCTTTAGTAAACCTTTGTTATAACTTAGGAAGTTTCCTTTATTCATTTAAAAAATTTGTTTTGCAACATCCTTCGTTGTGGAAGCTTTAATAAAACAGTCTAAGTGATCATGCATTTAGCAAATACTTTAACTTTTTGAAAACCGAATTTCCTACAACCAGCAGGTATAAATCCATAAAGTAAAATAAATAAATAAAAACCCAAATTTAAAACCAAAGTCCCAGAGGGTTCTTAAATTACAACCAAAATAATCAAGAATAATCAAATTATAAATCGTAAATTGAAAACCATGAAGTCCAAAAATTACTGTGGTCACTGCTGAGTCCTCCGTCGTACCGATCCATCTAAGTCTGGGGATTACCTGTGCACATTAAACAAAAAGGGGTGAGTTTACGTAAACTCAGTATGTAATCCCGCAGAAACAAACAAACAATCAGTATTCACAATGTACAGTTGCATAGTCTTGGGCCTAAGCCCTTTTCCGTATCAGTGACAGTTTGGGCCTTACCAAATCTCAGTACTGTGTCAAAAATGTAGTAGGGCATTAGCCCATCACAGTATCAGTAGCAGTAACAGTTATGTAGTAGCAAAATCCTACCCAACCAGCCTCTACACACCATTTTCATCCAACCCTACACTCCATGTGGGGATATAATCAACTCGCCCATCCCTACACTCCAAGTAGTACTAAATGCGGCAAAAAATTGTAGTTTGCAGCTGAGCTGCCAGTAAATTAGGCTTAAAGCCTTTCAGTACACTTCCTCCGAATAACAACCCACAACCCAATGCAATGCAACATACAATGGATGATATGTTATTATGAAATTTCAGTACATATATTCAGTTCAGATATTAACATGCTCAGTACAAATATTATTCAGTCAATTTCACACGTTTAGGGGTCTAAGTAGCACTTACCGACCTTACAATAGGTTCACAGTCGAGTTGGGTGACCCGTGCAACCTTAGAAACATTTCGATAAAAATGGGCTCACACGCCTATGTGATCTGCCCGTGTGGGCCCACACGCCCGTGTAGCTCACTCGGCCCAAATTGGCATTGGTTGTGTGATCCATTTTTAATGTAACCCATGCTAGCTAAATATTCATATATGTTTTCACTATTTACTTATATGTTCATTCAAAGTTAGCTACTTGAGTTATTGTCACTAAATTATTTATATCTTAAGCTATAAAATTCAAAATTAAGATCCGCTTGATGTTTTTGAAACTAGACTCAAATGCCTTTCTACCATAAAATTTTTAGAATTTATAGTTTATCAAATAAGTACAGTAAAATCTTCAAATTTATCCCTATTCTACTGTTTGACAGCTTCAACCTTACCATACTAAAAATTATTTATCTCTTAATATGGAATTTGGATGATGTTTCCATTTGTTTCTCTTGAAAATAGACTCATTAAGGATTTAAAAATATAAATTTAAGCCCCTAATTATTATTATTTTTACAATTTTTGATGATTTTCCAGAGTCAGAATAGGGGAACCCAAAATCATTCTGACATTGTCTCACAAAATTTATTATATCTCATAATTTATAATTCCATTGCTTACATTGCTTCTTCCATCAAAAACTAGACTAAATAAATTTTAATTTAATATTTTATTCAACCTCTAACTCAAAATCCACTATTTTTGATGATTTTTCAAAGCTAGACTACTGCTTCTGTCCAAAACTATTTTAGTGCAAAATGTTGATTTCCAAGTTTATAACTCCCTTGTTTCCTTTCTCTACAATTTTTTTTGCATCATTTTCTCTTATTTCTCTTATTTCTCGACAGCAAGCAATTTTGATTTTTTGCTGAATCCTATTTTCTGCATTTCGAGTACACACCTGGTATCGTTTCTGATGCATAAGCTCTCTTAAGCCTCCAGAACCTAAAAATCGACCAACATATCTCCAGATTAATCACTTAATTCATTTTTAATCAACCAATTTTGGAAGGAAATTGACTAAAAACCTAACAAAACCCTTACCTTGCTTGAGTAACCACAACTTCCACAATCATAGCGTCGATCCAAAACCACCAACCCCTTGATTAACTCCTAAACACCGGTGCTCTCTGCCTACGACCTATACCATTACCACCTTTGGCCTGTCCACGGCCCCTCGGTGGCTACCGCGCTACCCTCTGTGGCTGTGCCGTACCAGTATCTAGAGCTTGCATCTGATCAGCCCTTAGTGGACACTCCCTAATCCGGTGCTCCAATGACCTACACCACAAGCAAGCCCCTGTCCTTTTCCAACACTAGCCTTGATGGCGTCTACCACAATCAGTACATGGCTGCAGTCCAGTAACAGTAACAGGGGGCCCAGCTCTAACCAGCCTATCATCTTTGGCCTTTTTCTTAAGCCTCAAAGTAGAATTCGGAGGCTCCAAATCCCTTTTGTTCTTACCCCTCTCGCGGTCATGGTTTTGGGGCCCAGCGTGCTTAACCTCCTCGGCGGTCTTCACCTTCTCCACTAGTGCAGAAAAATCACGCTTCCTCTGTGGAGCTATCAGGACTCTCAAATTATCTCTAAGCCCATCCTCAAAATGAATACATCGCTCATACTCAGAGGCCACCATACCTCGTGCATAGCAGCTCATTCGTAGGAACTTGGCCTCATACTCGGCTACTGATCGATCTCCGTGAGTCAAATTCAGAAATTCCCTCCTGCAGGCATCCACGTAGCTCGCCCCCACATATTTCTCCTGGAAGGTGGTCTTAAAGAACTCCCAGGTCAGACATTCAGGCTGAGTACCCTCCTTAATAGTGAGCCACCATTGATAACCCTCATCCCTCAACAGTGAGACTGCACCCTTTAGTTTCTGCTCTGGGGTGCAATCTAAGTCATCCATGATCCTCTCCGTGGCCTCAATCTAGTACTCGGCCACATTAGGGGCAACTCTAGTGACACCCCTGAAGAGCTCAGCTCCATTGGACTAGAGTCATTCCGTAACTGACCCTCGGCCCCCAAATCCAATATTGGGCCCAGCGACCCTCTTCAAAATCCTTAGCATAGCCTAGGACAACGTATCATCCCCAGCCATGTGATCTTGAGACACTGTCTCAGTAGCAAGCAAAACTAGCATCTCACTCGTATCCAAATTCAGTATGCTACCCAATGAAGAGGACTTAGCTCGAGCTCCTTTACGGCCTCTACCTCGGCCTCTAGTACCCCGTCTATGAATACCTCGAATGATTAACTCCTAAACACCAAAAGGAATCCCCTTTTTAGAGATTAACCAATAACGATTAATAATAGACAAAATTGTTACTTACCGAACATGTGCAACCAATGATGAACAACTGAATCAATTGGGAAAAAAGAAGTGAATGAAAAGGGAAAAAATAATGGAAATTTCGGCAGCAACTAGGGGAAAGAATCGGCAAAGGAGAGAAAAAAGAAGAAGAAGAAAACATCATAAAAAGTTAAGGGAATTGGAGAGAAAATCGAAACTCTATTATTATTATCATTTTTTTGCAACAAAAAGATAATCAAATTATTTTCTGATAACCTCTCCCCAATTATCTCCTAAAATCACTCCCTATTAACCCACTAAAACACAACTACTTAGAATTTTTCCCCAACACATCTTTTAGCCAAAATTGGAGAAAAAATACTATCTCCACGCCATTACAGAGAATTGAACACATGACCTCCAATACTCCAACACTCCACTTAACCACTAGACCAGCAGGCCCATTCTGATATAAACTTACCAAAAATTAAACTTAAGCCCTTTGCACTAGGTTAAGGATTTATTTATAAAAATACAAAAATTTGCCCAAGTAAGGCTTGAACTTGGGACCTCTCACATACACCCAAAACATTTAACCACTGAAGCAGATACACGCTTGTGTGTCACACATACACGAAATCAAAAATTAAAATTTTGGGGCATTACATACAATCTAAAACAAAGGTGGATCATAATGAGTATATCAGAGTGGTTCTGCAAATACTCCGTAAGAGAAAAACTCTACGCTAAGTTCAGCAAGTGTGAGTTTTGGTTAAGAGAGGTTATTTTTTTAGGACATGTGGTTTCTGCTGAGGGTATCCATGTTGACCCTAAAAAGATTGAGGTTTTCTTTAGTGGAAACAACCTAAGAATGTGTTTGAAATCCAGAGTTTTATCGGTTTAGCGAGATATTATCAAAGGTTTGTTGAGGGGTTCTCACTTATTGCAGCTCCTTTGACTAAGTTGTTGCGTAAAAATACACCTTTTATGTGGACGAATGAGCAGTAATCGAACTTTGAGAAGCTTAAATCTATTTTAACTCTAGCATCCATTTTGATTCTGCCTGAATCTGGTAAAGAGTTTGTGGTGTATAGTGATGCTTCTCACAACGAGTTGGGTTGTGTTTTAATGCAAAATGGTAAGGTAGTGGCTTACGCATCCTGATAGCTTAAGTCTCACGAAGAAAACTATCCTATACACGATATTGAGTTAGTTGTACTTGTATTCACTTTGAAAATTTGGAGGAATTATTTGTATGATGAGAGCTGTATCATTTATACAGATCACTAGAGCCTTAAGTATCTCCTTACTCATAAGGAATTGAATCTTAGGCAACATAGATGGATTGAGTTGCTTAAGGACTATGAACTCACCATTGGTATCATCTTGGCATGGCCAATGTGGTGGCCATTGCTCTTAGTCATAGACCGATGTCTGATTCAAGGGCAATGTTTATTTACCTAAGTTTATTTAATGACGATAGTTTGTTAACCGAGTTGCAAGTTAAGTCAACTTGGTTGATCAAATTCAAGATAAGCAATTAATCGATAATTCTCTAACTCTACGGTTTCAACAGGTTGAGGAAGGTAAAACTTCTGATTTTGGGTTGAATAGTGAGGGTGTTCTGTGATTCAGAGGTCGAGTTTGTGTGGTTAATGATTTTGAGTTGAGACATTCCATATTATGGGAGGCGTATAGTAGCCCTTATGCTATACATCCTGGTGGAAACAAGATTTTTTGAGATCTACGAGAGTTATACTAGTGGCCCAAGTTAAAATAGTAGGTAACTGATTTTGTTTCTTGTTGTTTGACGTACCAACAAGTTAAAGCTGAGCACCAACTGCCTTTGGGTTTGCTTAAGCTATTAAGATTCCCTTTTGGAAATGAGAGTGTGTGACTGTGGACTTTGTTAGTGGGTTGCCCTTGACACCCACTAAAAAGGATTATGTTTGGGTCATTGTGGATCGATTGACCAAGTCTGCTCATTTTCTTCCAGTTAGGACCCATTTGACTCTGCAGAAATTGGCTAAGTTGTACATTTCTGAGATTGTTAGACTACATGGGGTTCCGGTCTCGATTAACTTTAATAAAGACCCTCGATTTATGTCTCATTTTTGGAAGAAACTACATGAGGATTTGGGTACTCAGTTGGACTTCAGTATTACATTCCATCCTCAGTCTGATGGGCAATCTGAGAGGATGATTTCGATTTTGGAGGATATGCTACAAAGTTTTGTTATCGACTTCAGTGGAAGTTGGGAGGAGTT
Source organism: Gossypium hirsutum (assembly GCF_007990345.1). Taxonomy (NCBI): domain Eukaryota; kingdom Viridiplantae; phylum Streptophyta; class Magnoliopsida; order Malvales; family Malvaceae; genus Gossypium; species Gossypium hirsutum. The sequence continues at coordinate 12,390,521 of NC_053427.1, forward strand.
TCTGCCACTGGTTGAGTTCGAGTATAATAACGACTTTCAGTCTAGTATTTAGATGGCACCTTACAGGACTCTGTATAGTCGTAACTATCGATTCCCCTTTGGATACACGATGGTGTCATACAATTGTGTGGGACACACGACCGTGTCACAAAATGTGATCGTATGGACAAACTTGAACTATAAATAAAATAGACCACAAACTCGTGTCATACAACTGTATGGTATACCATCTTAAAAGTTGTGTGTGCCCAAAAACACCTTTAACCACAAGCCAATCCACGTACATACCAATTCTTAGTTTCCAAGCCATGCATTAACCAACACTCAAACCTATTCAAAATGTGCCAAAACATACCAAATCACAATCAACATGCGTGCCTAACCAATATGTCCTTATTGGCACTACATTTCAATATAAACGACAACCATATAAAATAACACATAGCAACCATTTATACAAAATTTTCTAATGCCAGTATATCTCAACCAAAGTTCCAAAAGTTACCCAAAACAAATAGCCATTTCAACAACAAATCACTAAGAAAGACATCAAATGACAAATTACCATTTCAAGATACCAAATACCAAAATCATGTTTACAATTCAAATTACAAAAGTCATCATCTCACAAAATAGAATTAATATGATTTTACAAATTAGTTTCACCACATTCATCACAAGTTTATCATGAAACATTAAATTTAACATTATATACCAACTTTAACCACATTACAAATACAACTAGAACTTTAATTTCATCAACTTCAAAACCCTGTATAGATGCCACGAAACCGAAATAACAAATCAAAAACTACCAAAACAGAGGCTTGATAGTGTGAGCTTTGAAGTTGATCCGTCTGACTAGTTCTGCAAAATGTTAACTATAGAAAACAAGAACAAATAGAGTAAGCTTAAGGTGCTTAGTAAGTTCATAGCTAAATTCAAATCAACTTACCTCAATTAAACATGTGAAAACTAAAATAACTTAGATTAATTAAACCAGCCAATTATTTACGAGAACACATAGAATTAGTATAGAAATAGTTCATCATATATTTCATGATCATCAATGGTTTAATCAAAATAATTCATATATATATACAGTCATCGCATCAATACCAAGATGAACATTCTTGCATGATTATACTTTAATACAAACCTTCTAATAGATAAATAGCAGTAACATCAAATCATTATAAGATTAAATATAAATTTTAATAGCCTGATGAACTATAGTAATATAGCTTGGATACTCGGGTAACCATATCACACCAGACAACATTGGAATGCTAACAAAGGCACCGAAGTGCAAATACATTTTACCCCATTTAATAATTCAAAGACACTTCCATAAATACATTCGTACACATTTTGCCAAACAACTAACTTTATTTCAAAATCATAGAAATCATATTTCCCAAATTTTTAACAACTACCAAATATTAACTTTCTCATCTGTAGTTAATTACAAACAATTTATAATTTCAATTTAATTATCAAAACTAACCTCAAATAAAATAAAATCAAATCAAAATAGCACAAGTTATAAGTACATATATAGATCTATACTATGAACTTTACTTAGTATATTTAGCTATCGAGTAGACTTGTAGGGACTAATCTACAGTTTTCCCTTTTCCCTAGTTATCCTCTGTATAGTTCAATTCTTGATCTATATAATGATTAAATTCACTTTACCAATTTCAAATGCACTATCAATTTCATTTATATGCACATAACCTATAAATTTCATTTTATTAATTTTCCCTAAACTTTTACACTGTGTTTAATTTAGTCCTTGAAATTAAAACTATTTAAAACTTCACAATTAATCCCAATATACAGAAACCAAATTAAATATACCACAAATCAGTTTTCAAAGACATGAAATTTTCTAAATTTACGTGTTAAGTTTTACTTACTTTCATATTAGTCCCTAAATTTAAAAATAATAAAAATTCTCTTACAAAATAGTCCTAAACAACAACCAAGTTCACAAATTCATCATTTACTCACAAGAATACCTAGAATTCACTAATAAAAAGTTCCAAAATCTTTAACAGTTTTACGAAATAGTCTCTAGATTAACTAAAAACCATAAATTTTACTAAAAATGGGTAAAGAAATTACATGCAAAAGCTTTCACTTGGCCAAAAATTTATAAAGTTAGCTATGGTGATTTCGGGTGGAAATTTCTTCATGTTTTTCTTTTATTAATATTATTATAACCTTTAAAATAACATATAATTTATGATAAAAATGCTCACTAACCGTCCACTTTAAAAAGAAATGGTTTATTTGCTAATTAAGACCTAAACATTAATTAATTAAACATTTTGGTTAATAAAAATCAATAGTGATTTAGTTTTACATCTTTTACTATTTTGACTTTTTTCTTTAATTAACCATCCAAACACAAAATTTCACGAACCGAACCTTCACATTTCAATATATATACTCTTTAAATATTTAATAAAAATATTTACGGACTCGGTTTATAGAAATAAGGTCTCAATACCTCCTTTTTCAAAACCATTTGACTTTAAGGATAAACCACTTAACTATTTGTTCAATTGTAAAAAAATTATGACTCATATGAATTAAATAATAATTGACTAATCTGTCAGAATTCTGGTCCCGAAACCATTTTTTTAGACACCACTAAAAACAAACTGTTATAATGACCCACAAATATTGGTATGAATTAATTTTAAAACGTCTGGAAACCTGTTGGCACTCAATCTCTTAGCTTTGGTTTGTTTTCCATTGATGCAATTGACATAGACATCAAAGCCTATGAAGTCAATGAACTCTAAAATACCATCAGACACAAGACACTTAACTCTACCATTTGAGATATGACCTAAGTGCCTATGTCATAATGATGCCAAATTTTTCGTATTTAATTTGTGTTTAATACCAAGTGATTCCACATTCAAGATTTCATTATAGGATGCAGGTGTTTCTAGCAAATAAAGATTGTCATAAGTATTTAAAGAACTAGTTCCAACAATATTCAAATTTAAAGGAAAACTAAACTGATTGTTTCCGAATGAACAACAATATCCAAATTTTTCCAACAAAGAAACATAAACTAAATTCCGTCTAAAAGAGAATACAACAAAAGTATATTTTAAATCCAAATAAAAACCAATTCCTAAAAACAACCTAAAATGCCCAATTTTTCCACTTCTACCAAATTTTCATCACACACAAAGATGTGACTTTCACCATCACTTGACTTACAGTAGCTTAGACTATCCTGCATAGAAACACTTATGTGAGTAGTAGCACCAAAATCTATCCACCAATTGTTTCTAGGTACTAAGCTAAATTTACCTCAGAATAGACCAAAGTAAGAATTATACCTTTCTTGCACGCCAAACATGATATTTGACACATTTTTTTCCATGTGTCCATACTTGTTACAAAATAAACAACTCTTTTTAACCTCTTGTTATTTCTTTTGAGCTGGACCCTTAGCAGCTTGATTCTAATATTTTTTTTCTTGCACTTGTCTTTAGAGGCTTTGGCCAAATGAGCGCTTTCAGACTTATCATGCTTCAAACTTTCTTCCTCTTGCACAGAATGAGAAATGGGCTCACTTAGAGTCCATTTCTCTTATTGACAGTTGTAACTTATATTAAATTGGTTAAACTGTGCAAAAAGCGATACCAAAACAATAAGAACAAACAATTCCTCAGAAAGCTCGATCGTAAGTGCCTTAAGTCTTGAAGCAACATGAAACATCTTCATAATGTTCTCCCTCATGTTTCCCTGACCCTTATACTTTATAGGCATCAAAGAAGTCAGAAGTGATGTCATCTCCACTTTATCGTTTTTGGCAAAATGTTTCTCAATTTCGTTAAGGAAACACTTGGCCTGAGTAATATCTTCAGATTTTGTGCCCCTAAAGGCTTTTGAAATGTTGTGCTTCATGATCATTAGACTCATGCGGTTTGAACAATCCCACCTCTCAAAATCTCTTTTAGCCTCAGTGGTGCTTACTGCAGTGAGAGCTGCAAGTTGTTCTTCCATTAGTGCAAGGTTTATGTCCATACAACCAAGCACTATAAGTAAGTTCATTTTCCATTCCTTAAAATTAGTCCCATTAAGCATGAGTATAAAATTTATATTAGCAGATATCGTGACAGCAGAAGATGAACTAGTTGAATATAGAACAAAATAGATAAAAACAAGCTCACTCAATATTCATAAGTAAACAATAAATTTAAAATAGTGGCTAATACCGTCTCAAGATATCAAACACAACATTAATATCAAGCCTTTGGACTGTAATATTAACAGTAAGTGATACTTTTGTTGTAGCAATCAAAGATTGACAATAAACATGTATTTCATGCTGATATGACACTTTTTTCTTATATGTTGCATCAACAAAAAATTTAAAAATTATAAGAATTTTAAAAAATAAAATAAATATTGATAAAAAATTAACATAAGGCACACATAAATTGTTATACGGGCTGCCATATTTAAAAATTTAATATTTTTATTAATATTTTTATTAAAAAAACGATTCAACTCTTTTTAATACTTGATGATCAAATTCCTTTTATCAATAGAAAATACATATTTTTATCAGCAGTGAAAATCTTACAAAAAAAAAAAAGGAAAATTGAAACATCGGTTGAAATGAATCAAATGCATTCACTCAAATATTGAAATTTCAAGGAAAGTGTGAGAGCAAAGACTTATCATTTTCTAGTCTGCTTTACAATATTATGTACACAGCAAAAGTTACTTCTCAAGACTTTCATTTATATTTAAATATTTCATATCCCTTTCTACTTTTAAATTTTATGAAAAATACTTGGAATTGTAACTTATTTATTTTATTTCGATTCGAAGTCGTGGGTATTTATTGTAAAAGAAATTAATGCACGGGGCCCTTTACATATTTTATTTCATATTAACTTATTGATTGTTTGTTGAAGCTTTTATTTACAAATTGCAGTAATCCTTTGGCTACTAAACTTCAAAACCAAAACCAAGAAATCCTAGTTTATATTTTTGAGCTTCAAATCCTTTTGATTGTTTTCAACCAGTGGAGCATCTTCTCAGCACCAAGTCTAGTTTGATTTTGAAGTTCACAAGTGAGGTAAAGCTATTTATATATATGCTTAAACTAAAACAAAGATAGTATTTACATATGCTTCATTTCTTGAATTGTGTTTAGATACATATATATTTCTTGATCTAATAATCTCTTATTGTGTTTTTTTCTTGCTCAAAGCTGAAAGAGTGTTTGGAATTTTTTTCTCTTTGCAATCAAATACTTGGAATTGTTACTTCATTTTGAAGAGGTAAGAGGGGAATGTTTATTATATTTTCCGTTGTTTTATGTAAATTATTAGTGTGAGGGTAAAATTTTAAAGAATATTGAATTAGCTATTTAAATAAGATATCTATAAACAATTACTTGAAATGATAATTACGATTTGATACAGTGTCTATTGCTAGTAGCTTTGGGAGATTACAAACTCCGAAGATATGGGACTGCTCCCAATTGGAAGAAATAATCCAAGGCTCAGAAGTGTAAGACATAAACCTCCAAAGTTTAAGGGAAGTAAAAGTTAGAAACTACCATAATTTGAGGTATCTCTTCCCAATGTCTATTGCTAATAGCCTTGGGAGATTGCAAACTTTGAAGATATGAGACTGCTCCCAATTGAAAGAATAATTCAAGGCTCAGAAGTGTCAAACATAAGCCTCCAAAGTTTTAAGGGAAGTAGAAGTTAGAAACTGCAATAATTTGATGTATCTCTTCCCAATATCTATTGCTAATAGCCTTAGGAGAGATTGCAAACTATGCAGATAAGTGACTGCTTCCAATTAGAAGAAATAATCCAAAGCTCAGAAGTGTCAAACATAAGCCTCCAAAGTTTAAGGGAAGTAAAAGTTGAAAACTGCAATAATTTGAGGTATCTCTTCCCAATGTTTATTGCTAATAGCCTTGGGGGATTGCAAACTCTAGAGAGGTGCTTTGGATTGGAAGAAATAATCAAAGCAAAAAAAGAGTCCAACATATGTCTCTATAGTCTAATGGAAGTATTTGTACGTGAATGCAACATGTTGACATCTCTTTCCTCATTGCCCCATGGTCGCATATTGAAAAGTTTGACAAAACTTGAAATTTACGATTGCCTTCAATTGGAAGACACTTTTCTAATATCAATGGCTCAAGGTCTTCCGCTACTGAATGAGGTTGTGTTGGAAGATTTACCTCAATTCAAAGGAAGAGATGGAAACGAGATTGTGCTTACCCTTTCATCATTGCAGAAGTTAAAAGTGGTAAATTGTCCCGAATTAACATTTTTTATCATTTCAGCTAAAATACAAGCTTTATATATTGTTTATTAATTTTTTATTGATTTTCCCTCTTGTTAATTTATTGTCTGAATATACAAATGCTTGTATATCATTTTATAATTTTGGTCTAAAGATTCATCTAAATAAACTTTTAAATAGCAAACTAATTGTATTACCCTTTAGCAACATAATTAAATATTGTAATATACGAGAAATATATTATTTATAAAGAACATTGTTAAGACAAACTTTAGTTTTTTTTTAATATGTTTTAAAATCCTTATCTAGTATTATGTAATATTATTTATGTTATTTTTTAAATTTATCTTAATTATATGTATTTGTTTGAACTCTGATTTTTTTTAAAAAAAATTGATATAATTGGAAATAAAAGATTGGAAAGAAATTTTGGGCTTATTCTTGAAGGAAAAAAAAATTAGATAAAAGAATTTAGCTTAATTCGTAAACAAGTGTTCAAACTTAAATAATTTGATAATTTTTTTAAAAAATAAACCTTCATTTAAAGAAAAATTTTGTTAAATTAATAAAAGTTATGTAAGAAAATTAATTAACAAAATGAGAGATAAATTGTTCATTGCTTTGAACATTTTGAAATTGATGACTAATGATAGGGAGAGGAGGATCATCAGTAAGTATGGAATATTTAAAAGTTTCCAATTTTAAAGAGTTATTTGCTTCTAGCTATAACCTTTCAAGCCTGAAGTTCCTAAGTTTGATGGAACTAACTGAATTGCGAGTGATATGGAATGGTTCCATCCAAGCTGTAAACTTTCAAAATCTCACTGAATTGAATGTTGGAGACAGTATAAGCTTAAGATACGTCTTCTCACCTACCATTGCTCGAAATTTGCCACGATTGAGCGTGTTACGAATATTTGATTGCGAGGAATTGGAGCAAATTATTGAGAATGATCAAACGTCATCACAACATCATCTCCACCCTATTTGCTTCCCTAGTCTGGCTGAAGTTAGTATCAGGGATTGTGAAAATTTGAAATATCTCTTTCCGGTTACTTTCGCCCATGGTGGCATTCTAAAATTGAAGACAATAAGCCTTGAAAAGGTCTCCAAATTAGAGCAGGTATTTGAAGGAGATGAAGCAAATGTAAGTAAGGATGAAGAGAAAGTGATACACCTACCTCAATTAACCGACTTAAAGCTCAGTGAGCTACCAAACCTCATGAGCTTCAGCCCTGTAAGTTATCATTTTGTTTCCCCATCTTTGGAGGATTTAAAAGTAGGAGGCTGTCCCAACATAAATACCAGGTTTAGTGTTGATTCAAAGCAATCAGTGCATGCCAAAACACAGGTGCAGTTCTCTCCCAAACTCAATAATCTGTTGAATTATTTTCTTTGTGTATTCACCCAAACTCTTTAATTTCTATGAATTAATGAAATATTTTCGTTTTGGTTGCCTGAGTCAAATTATTTTTTATGCTTTAATTACTAAATGAAATTACATTAACTGTAATTAATTTTTGTTGGCTATCAGTAGTTCTTTTTGGATATCCTTGTTGAATTATCATTTTCTTTTGACAATTCTTGTTCTTAATATGTTATCATTTGCTCAATCATGTACAAACTCTCTTTGCTTTCATCATCATAAACAAACAGTTATATGTCAAGCTTTTTATTAGTTTTGCAGGCAAGCCAATCAGATGATGAAACTATAGTGGAAGAATCTGCTGCAGCTCAGGGAACTACATGGCCAGCTGGTAGCGGCATAAGCTGGAGGGCTTTTTAAGGAAGAATAAAATGAATAAGACATTTCTCCAGAACTTTTTTAATAGGAAGATGCAACTGAATGAAGGCAATTATATAAAAGGAAGTTGCCTGAAAATCCATCCATTGTGAGCCTCTGGTATTTGTTTCACTAAACCACTTTCGAAAAATTATTTTTGAAAAATAGATTATTTTTTTAAAATAGTTGATATGTTCTAGTATTTGAATATCTTATGTAAAATATTTTTTTTCATGTTATTACACTATTACTCAAACAATAAATCATAATATTAAACAACTAAACAATAGCTATTGAGTCAATATGTAAAACCATTATAATAATAACTAATAAATGTACTTAATTAGTGATTTATTTTTTGAATTACACTTATTATATTATATAAATAATTATAATTTAATCTCATGGGATCGAGCCATGCAGGTTGCAGTTGAAGAACATGCAGCTGTCATTTTGCTGTTTTAATGATGTTTTGTTACTTAGTTACATTTGAACTAAGTTTATAATAAATTTGCTGTAATTTGATGCTGATAGATGTGATAAATTCGCTTAATCAAGTGTGCAAGCAATATTTTAAAAGTTTCAATATATTGTTAATGGAGTTAGATATATTTAAGTGACACTTTCTTCATTTTGACAAGTTGATTACTTGATATATGTAATGTTTTGTTCTTTCTAAAATGAGACGATGAATCATTCAGCAAATTTTCTTCTTGTTTTGGTTTTAACTTAAACAATCTGCTCTTGGTCTCCTTAGCCTGATTTTCTTGTTTGTTCAGCAAGTCTCTATTGCTTAATGCTCAAGATTCTATTGTGATTACTTAGTTTTGTTTCCCAACTCCTACAATTATCATATAACACTTGAGTAATATCAAAATAAAATTATATTTATATATCAATTTTTAGTATTATTTGTTAAGTTTTGCTTCTATAGATTGTTAATAATAAGTTAAAAATTATATTTAAAAAAATTGAGTTTAAAAAAATAATAAGTCATATTCGCACCATTTTAACCAATAATGTGATAATATTATTATATTTATATTGTAAATTTACTCTCTCTTTTTTGCATTCAATTATTTTATTTTTTGTTTGAGTTTTTAAATTTTTGAATTTCAAGAAACCAAAAATTTAAGTTTTTTTACAATGTTAAATGATCTCATGATAAAGTTTGAAGATCTTTTTCATAAGGAAAACACTTACTACTATTAAATTCAATTGCTATTAATGTTTTTCAAAATCGTCATACAAAGTATAAGATAAATAACAATGAGTGACAATTTATTCTATTCGTCATTTTAAACCTATTTTTTATGACATAAGTAACACTTCACTCTTTATATATTAAAAATACAACAAATCAAATTTTCACGAATAAAATTTATTAATTCATCACAAAAAGAATTTATATTGGTGACAATGAAAAATCATCATGATTTTCTTAAGACATCACAAAAACATTTTCCACCAATTTTTTAATTAAATTTTGGCGTCAAACATATAGTGACGTAAATTTATGCCATTTTTTTTAAAAAAAACTATCATTTAAGAATGACTATCAATCATCAAATGTGACATTTAGTTGTTTTTGTCACATTTATGGTATATTTTGTGACGTTACTACATGCGTCACATAGAAAACTCGTCACAAATTAATAAATTTGTTGTAGTAAGAAGACCCAACATTCGCAGGTTGCACCTCGTAGTTTTGTGTTGTGACAAATCTCAGAAAGTAATGGTTGAAAAACTCACACCCATTAAAGTAGCCAATGTAGTGTTTCTTTCATGAGAAAACAAACCTATCAGCTTCGTTCACACACAAAAAAATTGCATGAATAAATGATCAAAATAAAAATAAAAAATGAAAATATGGGTGATTGAGAAATTTATCTCTGTAACACTCCTCACCTGGTCCAGTCACCAAACTCGAGTTACAAGACGCTATATCATTATCGTAACTTAAATAGATGCCTACATAGTTTTAATTAAGAGCAACGATTACTAAAATTAAAGTTTAAAGGTAAGGTTCATGGTTAGATTAAACATTTAAACAACATTAGAAATATATTTATCCGCAAATAAGGTTTAGTTTAATGATCATGATAATCATCGTAGGTATCGATACTAATGAGTAGGTATTGATACCAATGTAAAAATCGATACTTTTTTAGCTCTTTGCCAAATTTTGATTTAAAACATTTTATCGATACCTTAGCAAGGGTATCGATATTTTTAAAACAAGTATCGATACTCATGATTGGGTAATGACACCAAATTAGGTTACTACCACTTTTGAAAATGTTCCAACTTTGTGGTACCGATATTTTACTTCCAAGTATCAATACTACTGCTCAAAATGCTAAAAATTATGCAAAGCAAAGTAGACTTCACGATCAAACAATATTCCTACTCATCATGCCACTACTAACATCCTTTAACCAATTATCGAGCCATATTTGTACATTTACGTCGAGAACGACGATCATGCATCACCAAACTCAATCATGCATCACCAAACTCAATCTTTAGCATCAAATTGCCAAAGTTAAAGTTTGTTAACAACATTAACAATCCATCAATCCAATACCAAAACAGAATTAACAAAAACAATGTCAAAAACCAAAACTCAAACTCAAACCCACATTTCCTTTCTTCATAATATCCAAAGAATAAAAATCCACCTACTCAAAAGTTTATTTCCTTGCTAAGATCGCTTCTTTGGTCACTCCACTCACACTAAAAGAGCCACTTATCTGCAAAATTTTAGTGTAGAGCGTGTAAGCTTAAATAAGCTCAGTGAATGTTTAGAATTACCATAAAGCATACACAACATCATAAGTTAAGCAAGAGCATACTAAGACACATCCACAACCATATTTTCATCAAGTCAAAATAACATATTCATACTTCATTATCTCACAAGTCTATCTTATATACTCACATGCATTTACACACAACATATCTTATATATGTATATAATCTAAATAATGATAATTTGGCAACTTGAGATTATGAAATGTAAAAAAAGGTGGACTCTATCACCATACATTGGATAAACAGGTCTCCATTATACTAATGACTCAAAGAGTTTAACATGTCCTATAAGTGTAATGTAAAGCTAAACACTCTCCAACACACTATGTCCCAATGAATGGAGCTTAGCTTGGCATTCCCTTATCTCTCCAACCTGTCCTTGGGTCTCAAAGCCCAAATCACAAAACACAAAGGTGAGTACTCACAATCCTATGGCATGCCAACTATATCCAATGGTTTCAAGAGATCACAAGGCCAAAATATCCATAATTACACATTTTTAATTACTATTTTAATACATATAATCTGTGTTCATATTCATTAATTTACACCACAAGATACACAATGCATGCTTATCGGATTCACATTTAATTGCACTTTAAGTGCCACAAAAATTCTCATTGAGTCATCATATATCGAGCACATATGTGTGCATTAAAATCAGTTTATCACATGTCACATACAAGTATTCACCTACATTACCAGTCATAATAGCCACGCATTCCACAACTCGACATACATTAGGCAAAATTTCACAACAAGGAAAAAAGGTATAAAGAAAGCTTACACTTGAAACTTAGGATAGGGGTTTAGGCTATTTCTAAGCTCTAATTAATGCTACGAATCGTGCATATCAGTAGCGACTTCGAAATACACATCGTTCACGCTTTCGTTTACTAGCCAAAATCTTAAACAAGCTTTTCCTTACCTTTAGACTTGCTCGTTGTGGCTCTTGATTGGTCCGGTACTTTATACACATAAAAAACACATTTCAAACTCATCAAAAACAACCTTGAACACAACCAAATAGTAGGGAAAACACAATTCAAGCCTCTCCTTTCTCACTACCAAAAATTAGCCAATTTTGTCGAAATTGGCGTTTCAGCATTCTAATCTCGTTTCTAATCCACAATTTCAATTTCAAACATTCTAAATATCATTTAATTTCATATCTAAACCATTAATTTTGCCTGAATCTGTGGTTCTAAAATTTTCAAAAAATTCAAGCTTTCAACAACATGTAAAAGGGGAAAATGTTTTATTCTTAAAAATTCGGTTATGAACTATCAAATTGAAGTGAAATACTTTCTAATTAGGTTAGAATGAATCAAAAATCATGAAACACCCCAAAATCAGCGTAGACATTATAGCCGAATCTAAAGAGTTAAAATCAACACATTGAAATCTTTACTTTACAAAACGTGGCTCGATACGAAATTGAAAATCAAAGTTTTATAAAAATTGCCACAAATCTTTGATAGAAAAACTTGCCATTCTGAAAAAACTTATGTGAATATATTAATTACTAACTTAAAGTCCAAATTTTACTAAATCATTGCGATTATGTCGCTTGCTTAATAAAACTCGTAATTCTGAATAAAACTTTGCAGCATAAATTTTAGAGTTAATAACTACAGTTTTCCAATTAGGCATATTCTAAAACATTCGTTATAAATTTTCATAAAACCCATTTTAAATTTGCAGTAGGAAAATGCTTAGCTTGTTTTAGTTTTGAAAATCGAATTCTAATTTGTTAGCTTGTATGATTTTGTAGTTTTTATGTTAAAACTTTCAAAAATCGACGAACAAATCAAAACCCAAAAAAAAAACAATTCCAAAACATAGTCCAAAGCCAAATGTCTGGAAATCTTAATTAACAAAAATCAAACCATATTATTTGAAAGACCAATTTGAGCTCCCGTACATCGTCCGGTCCTCAGTCAGATGTTCACCTGAAACGTATTAAACAAACGAGTAAGCTAGAAGCCCAATGTATGACCTAACCCACAAACAAAATTTTCTTGTGGGTTTTACATATACAATTATCAAATCAAAATTTTGTATCATATTACAAAATAGAGCATATCATATAATCAGAAACATATAGCAAATCAAAATTTCATATTTTTGTACATATTTCGGATTGGAATCTCATATTTCTATAACACATATATCAGACCAGAAAAAATACAGACGCATATCCTACCCACATCCTCTACACACCAGCTCCGACCAACCAATCACACGAAATAGGACTACAAGAGTCCATCCATCTAATCACAAAAACATGTGGCGGTATGCCACTCCCAAATATGCAGCTGAGCTGCCATATAGAAATTGGCGGTCTAGCTGCCATATATTTGCAATAAAAATTGTCATATAACACTTCCTCTACCATATCATAACCTACCCCAATGCATATGCAAAGTCATGTTAACATATATACATATCACATTGGTTGTATGGTATGCATACATAAACAAATATTATGTGAAGTGTAACATAAGACTTATTTTATACATATCATAGCATAACATATTACATAGTCGAATCAGATAGCTTACCAGAACAGAATACGTATAACTCACATGGTTTACAAATAGTCATGCATAACTCATGTACCTCCTTATAACAAATCATAACGTATTATTTTACTTATCGAAACTTATTTAACATACCTTCTACATTTACCCACGTTTGTTTCCTAAAACTTACACTTTTCTAGGCCTATATAATGCCCACGGACCCAATTTCTGAGTCCCTTAATCGGCCCCTAATTGGGCCCTAAAATTGGCCCAAAAGGCCCACATGGCCCAAAAAGTTAACCCGTGTGGTCCACACGGCCTACCACACAGTCTGCAAAAATTTCACACAGCCATGTGCCCCTCACAGCCTGATACACGGTCTACCATACAACCATGTAGTGAGACATAGTTAGTCACACGATTTGCACACACGGTCGTATGACACTAGGCAGCCTCGACGAACAACCTCATTTAATGATTTTATTGAGTTTCTTATGAGTTTTTAAGTAGTTTTCACACACCTGATTGTTGAGTTGATAATCTACACAACTAACGTACTCCGAACCCTACAATAATAGTTTAAACGAATTGATTAAAATGTAATTCTAACCTAAATTCTCTTGCAAATATCACCATTATTTCCATAACTAAGCAGCCCCAAAAACCAAAGTTCAGATACTTACCCACCAAAATAGCAAGCTACACAACAATCACTCCACTAAGGGATCCCAAACTCCCAACACTTCGCCTATCAAAAAACCACAAAAATCCCCAGTCATTACATAACATGAACATATACTAAACTAAAATCCCTATTGTCCAACAACGAGCTAAAACTTAATATCATTAACAAAAATCGAAACAAAATATCAAACGAAACTTACATAGTGAACGAGTAATGACCCAAGCGAAACAGTACTCAAGATTCAGTCAAGGAAAGCAAGAATAGCAATGGAAAAAAAAGGAAGGAATAAAGAAATCAAAGGCAAAAGAAAAAGAAAGAAAGATGAGTTTTTTTTGGAAGACTTGGAAAAAGAGAAAAAACGTACCATTAGGAAAAGAAGTTGGATGGCTGTGCACGGAGTAAAAGTATGGAGTTAGTCAAAAAAATGTAATTAAAATCAAACAAATAAAAGGTTTAATTTAATCCAAATCCCACCCATACCAAATAGCAATTAAAAAAATATTTCCAATTGCACACAATGAGATTGGAACACAAGACCTAAAGGTAATCTAACACCTCACCACTAAACCAGCAAGCTCATTCTATTAGAATTTATACAGAAATAAGATTTAAGATAGTAGGCTAGGTATAAGAATTGAGTTAAAAATTAACAAAATTTCAAAGGAAGGGCTTGAACCTAGAACCTCACACACACCACCCCAATACTCAACCACTGAACCAAATGAAATTATTTATCATAATTTCCACAATCAAAACTAAAAATCTGGATCTAATTACTCTTGGTTTCACTAACCCAATTTCTTCTGACATGGTTTTTGGGATGGGACACTCACTTTGAAAACACGGGTTTACTCAAGATTACGAGATTTGTCACTTTTGAATCCAAGCATTCTTGAAAACCATCAAATGTAAATATAATCATTTAAAACTTGATTTGAATTAACAACACTCTTCATTTAATAGTAAAAAGTCAAAATATTACCTTGATTTGATGAAAATGACAATGATAATGCTTTAGAATAATGTATTTTTATGTATTAATCATGTGTTTATTCTGAGCTTGATCCTACTAATTTGAGCTATTTATGTCTTTTTATCTTTTAGAGACTGATTTGGTGGCAAAGCAAAATTAAGGGACAAAAGTGCAAATTTGGAGACACAATGGGCTGTTATGCGACACAGGAAAAAGATTGTGCCAAAAGTGCGAGCATGGAAGACACAAGGACTAAAAACGCAAAAAGAAGAGATTTTATTTTATAAGACTCCATTTTATTTATATTAGGATAATTAATATTAAGATAATTATTAGGATTATTTAATTTTAGGATTTTATTTTAATTAAATGTATTTATCTTTTTAGAATTTAAGTTAAATTAGACTATCTCCCTAGCACTATAAATAGGGGGTGAAGTGACTCTATTTAGGGGTTCATCTTTTTCTGTAAACACTCTCCCCTTGAAAGTCTAGGCTTTTGTTTCTTCATATTTTCTTTCAATAAAATTCCCTTTTCCATTTTTATATTTATTTTCTTTTCCACCATTACCATGAGCCACTAAAACCCATCTAGCCGAAAGTTGTCAATATTCCCCAAAAAGGATTCTTGAGGCTTAGAATCTGCACTTAGCCTTCTCGCCAAGTATTCAACGTTTCTCCGCACTACGGGTTGACGCTTCCGTCCATAGCCCTTTAGAAGTAAGCTTTTCAACATATGCAAAGGCGGCCGCTTTGTATGTTTTGGAAGGATTGCATAGTCGGTTCGTTAACTTACTGCGTTAGAGGTTGGCGAGCCAACGAGACAAAATGACGTGGGATTCGCCATTGAGAAGCATTAATCTAGCATAGATTACCGGCTAGAGTCAGGTTCCCTAAAAATCGTAAGTCTAATCTTTGGAGCTGGTGGTCGTAGGCGTCCTCTTCCACTGTAACTGGCTTACTTGAGATGAGAAGGGTTATTTAAAAGCCGAGGATTGAACCCAAGGAGGAATGAGACAACTGGAGGCTGGAATCTACCAATAAGAATTTATTTCCTTTCAACTCTCTTTATTATTTTTACTATTTTCGTAATCACAATTTCAGTCAACGTTAGATCTTTTTATTTTATTTTTTCCAAATCAAATCTTTAATTCTATTATTTTATTTTTTTTCTTTCACGCAGGTTTTCTTAGGCACGATTCTGCCTAGGATTTCGAGAAATAAGCATTCGTATAATCTGGTCCCTGAGGATTCGACCCTACTTCCCCTTTACTATTATTTTTACTATTATTTTTACTATTTTACAGGGAATAGGATATTTTTGGTACTCTTAACGACGCATTAAATTTTGGCGCCGTTGCCGGGGACCGATAACGTACTCATCTTGTTTTTTATTTCTTAAGACCAGATCTACTCCAGGAACTCTTGCGTTTGATTCGGAAATTGAAAAGACTACGAGAGCCAATCGCAAGGAAACAAAGCTAAGAAAAAAGCAGTCAACGGTGGTTGGAACTCAAAGTAATCCACCGCCAGAAATCAGAATCGACGACGAAGCAGAGTCTAGGGTTAACAAAAACCCTACTCAAAATTTTGAAGGAGAAAAAGTAAAAAGTTGATTCCCCAAAAGAAGTGCTTAACGCTAGGGTTGACGTAAACCCTAATTTAGCACCTCAACCTATAGCTCAGACAATTCAGCAACTGGCTGAAGCGCCGACAAAACAACCACCACTATGCATCGCGTATCCTACTATTGATACTGATTTTGAATTAAAGTCAAGCTTGATCTAGCTACTGCCAACTTTTCGGGGGTTACAGAATGAAAATCCTCATAAGCATTTGAAAGAATTCCATATGGTTTGCCTTAGTATGAAACCTCAGGGGGTAACTGAGGATCAAATTAAACTGCGCGCTTTCCCTTTTTCCTTAGCAAATTCTGCTAGGGAATGGTTATTTTATTTACCTCCTGGATCTATAACGACTTGGGCTGATCTGTCTTGTTTATTTCTCAACAAGTTTTTTCCAGCGTCGCGTGCAGCTGAGTTAAGAAGAGAAATCGTGGGCATAAGGCAAAAAGACGCAGAGACTCCATACGACTATTGGGAGCGATTTAAAAAGTTGTGTGCAAGTTGTCCACAACACGGTATAACGGAACAGTCTTTGCTCCAGTACTTTTATAAAGGCATGAAACCCATGGAGATGAATATGGTAGATGCTACAAGTGGAGGAGTGTTGATCAACATGACTCCACAACAAGCAAGAGACTTAATCTCCACAATGGCTCCAAATTCTCAGCAATTTCGAGCCAATCCTGAACCCCCTAGAAGGGTTCACCAGCTAAGTAATTCGACCTTAGAAGATAAGGTTGATAGAATTGCTAATATTCTGAATTCTCTTTCTGCAGAAAAAACAAAGACAGCCCGAGTATGCGGAATATGTGCTACCCCTGAACATACAACTGATGCATGTCCTGGTTTGTATGATGATACTGTGGCTCATTTAGATACTGCGGGAAATTTTCCTGAGCCACCGCAAAGGCGATACGACCCTTACACTAATATCTACAACTCAGGATAGAGGGATCACCCTAACTTAAGTTATGGGGCCAACCCACGACTTAACCAGTCAAACCAAAATCGATTTCCACAACAGCCTCGAGATTTAGGTAATTCTCTAAAACCATGGTCAATAAATTAGCAGCTAATGTCCTTGATTTTCAACAGAAAACTCTTAATTTCCAAAGAGAGACGAAGGATTTCTAACAGAAAACCGAGGCATCCATAAGGGAGTTGACCATATCAATCGAAAGATTAAACTCGCAAGGGAAGCTGCCGTTACAAACAGAACCTAATCCAAGACAACACGCAAATGCAGTAACGCTGCGAAGTGGAAAGGTACTGGAACCAATTCTTGGCAGAAATCTTGGTCAAGAAACTGCCCAAGAAAAACTCGAAAACAACGAACAGGTCCGAGTAAAACCTCTACTGTCAAAAATCCAACCTCCATTCCCAGGACAATTAAACCAGTGTCGAAAAAGTAAGGAAGACAAAGAGATCCTCGAAACATTCAGGAATGTCGAAATCAATCTACCATTGTTGGATGCCATCAGACAGATTCTGCGGTATGCCAAGTTTCTCAAAGAGCTTTGCACCAACAAACGAAAACTAGCAGGTAATGAAAAGGTAAGTGTTTGTGAGAATGTATCTGCAGTGCTACAGTAGAAAATGTCGGCAAAATGCAAAGATAGGGGTATGTTCGCTATACCATGCAAAATAGGCCATTTGGGGATCAAAAAGGCCATGTGTGATTTAGGGGCCTCTATAAATGTTATGCTTTATTCTATTTATGAATCACTTAACGCGAGTTTTTTGACAAAGACAGGTGTTATCATTCAGTTGGCAGACAGGTCCATTGTGCATCCCGAAGGAGTTCTCGAGGACATATTAGTCAAATTTAATGGACTTATCTTCCTTGCAGATTTCTATATGATAAAAATGGAGGAGGATAACGCTCCTGGGTCTTCAGACATCTTATTGGGGTGACCTTTCCTTAGTACTGCGAATACTAATATTGACGTACGAACCGGACCCCTCATGATGGAGTTTGACGGGGAGATCGTGAAGTTTAACATTTATGGCACTATTAGTCACCCAAGTGAAATCTTGGACGTAAACCGTGTCGACATAATTGACTCATCAGTAGAAAAAAATTTTCAGTCATCTTATGGAGATAAATCTACAATGATGTTTGATGATTTTGAATCTGTTAATAAATTATTGCTCCTATGGATACTAAACTTCTACCTTCTGTTGTGCAGGCACCAGATCTGAAATTAAAACCACTTCCCGAACATCTCAAATTCACATTTTTAGAGAATAATGAGACCATTGCCGACTTAAAAGGGATCAACCCCTTGGAGGAAAATATGAAACCAATGAAAGAGGCACAAGGATGATTAAACCCAAATATGGTGGATGTGATAAAAAAGGAGAATTTCCAAACCTATAAGAACGAAAGAATTTAGCTGGAACTGCCCCAATACTAGTTGAGGTGTCAAGCTAGTGACGTTAAACAAGCGCTTATTGGGAAGCAACCCAATTTTTATTTTTATTTTATTTTATTTATTTTTTCTTATTATTTTCTTATTTATTATTTTCAGATATTAATAAAATTCTCTGCTTTTGTCTAGGTAAACCGAAGAAACAATAGGAAGAACTCATTACCATAATACACGAATGACAGTAACTACACGGGGAGTTCTTCTAAACTTTTCTTCTACCTATTTATTTATTTATTTCACATTGAGGACTATGTGTTTTAAGTAGGAGGGAGACATTCCTCATTATTTCTGTCATTTTAGATGCTGATTTGGTTGTTGCTGCCCATATAATTTTTTTAAAGCATATTTTGCCTCTTTTCTTGCCCAAGAATTTGACCATGACTTGCCCACTGTTTGAGCCACATGCATGAGTCTTATCTACTGAGTTAATTATGATTTTGCTTGATAGATTTCATCTCCACTATTTTATTTCTTTTAGTTTAAATAATTATGATTAATAAAGTTAACCCTATCTTGATTTTGGTAAATTTGATTAAGTCTAAAATTAATACAATTGCATGCTTAAAATATGTTCATGACTATTAAGGTGGTTACTGAAACTTGTTTTTGACACTTGATTGTTTTTCCTAAGTCCTCCATAATTAAAATTTCGTTTAATAATAATGTTTCCGTGGTTATAAGTGCAGCTTAAGACATGACTAGCTGAGTAACCGGGGTAGGGTGCTTGGGTTGTCATCCAATTTCGCATCAAAAGGTTGTGTGACGTGTTAGGTAAAACTCCGCTAACCGAAATTAATTTCTAAGAATGTGTTGGGCTGAGTAACCGAGGTGAGGTGCTTGGGTTGTCATCTCTCTTCGCGTCAAAAGGTTCGATATGTTCCTAGGAATAATAAAAAAAATTAGGAATGTGCTGGGTTGTCATCTCTCTTCGCGTCAAAAGGTACAGTATATTCCTAAGGAAAGTAAATAAATAAAGTTGAAATTAAAGTAAAAAGAGAAAAAAAAATAATAAATAAATATGCACTAATAAAATTGGGGACTAAAGGAAGAAATAAATAAGGTGTCTTGATAGGTTTGGTAATTACCTAATTTTCATGAAATAATCCAAGTCGATCTTAATTTGTTTGTGTTAATTGGAATACTTTTTTCAATTTTACTTAAAGCAAGCTAAGGGTTCTCTTTGTTTTCATATGCATTTTGACTAATTTTTATAAAACTTTGGAGTAGTATTTCTTTCATGGCAGGATTTAATTTGCACAATGGACAGGAACCATAGTTGAGGGCAAGCATGGGCTAAGTAGGGGGAATTTGATAATGCTCTAGAATAACGTATTTTTATGTATTAATCATGTGTTTATTCTGAGCTTGATCCTACTAATTTGAGCTATTTATGTCTTTTTATCTTTTAGAGACTGATTTGGTGGCAAAAGCAAAATTAAGGGACAAAAGTGCAAATTTGGAGACACAATGGGCTGATATGCGACACAAGAAAAAGATTGTGCCAAAAGTATGAGCATGGAAGACACAAGGACTAAAAATGCAAAAAGAAGAGATTTTATTTTATAAGACTCCATTTCATTTATATTAGGATAATTAATATTAAGATAATTATTAGGATTATTTAATTTTAGGATTTTATTTTAATTATCTTTATTTATCTTTAATTAAATGTATTTATCTTTTTAGAATTTAAGTTAAATTAGACTATCTCCCTAGCACTATAAATAGGGTGTGAAGTGACTCTATTTAGGGGTTCATCTTTTTCTGTAAACACTCTCCCCCTGAAAGTCTAGGCTTTTGTTTCTTCATATTTTCTTTCAATAAAATTCCTTTTTCCATTTTTATATTTATTTTCTTTTCCACCATTACCACGAGCCACTAAAACTCATCTAGCCGAAAGTTGTCAATATTCCCCAAAAAGGGTTCTTAAGGCCTACAATCCGCACTTAGCCTTCTCGCCAAGTATTCAACGTTTTTCCACACTACGGGCTGACGCTTCCGCCATGGCCCTTAAGAAGTAAACTTTTCATCATATACAAAGGTGGCCGCTATGTATGTTTTGGAAGGATTGCATAGTCGGTTCGTTAACTTACTGCGTTAGAGGTTGGCGAGCCAAAGAGACAAAATGGCGTGGGATTCGCCATTGAGAAGCGTTGATCTAGCATAGATTACCGGCTAGAGTTAGGTTCCTTAAAAATCGTAAGTCTAATCTTTGGAGCTGGTGGTTGTAGGCGTCCTCTTCCACTATAACTGGCTTACTTGAGTTGAGAAGGGTTATTTAAAAGCTGAGGATTGAACCCAAGGCAGAATGAGACAACTGGAGGCTGGAATCTACCATTAAGAATTTCTTTCCCTTCAACTCTCTTTATTATTTTTACTATTTTCGTAATCACAATTTCAGTCAACTTTAGATTCTGTTTTTTTTTTATTTTTTCCAAATCAAATCTTTAATTCTGTTATTTTATTTTTTTTCTTTCACGCAGGTTTTCTTGGGCACGATTCTGCCCAAGATTTCGAGAAACAAGTATTCGTATAATCCGTTCCCTGAGGATTCGACCCTACTTCCCCTTTACTATTATCTTTACTATTATTTTTACTATTTTACAGGGAATAGGATATTTTTATGCTTTCAACGACGCATCTGACGATCTACAACTCGAATTCGAGATTTGAACTCAAGAATACTAATGACAAATTTGGGGAAGAAAACACAAATTTTTCTTTAAAATTGGGGGTTATTTTGGTGTTTTTGAGGTTAACAAATCCAAAAGAATAAGTTAATTTTAAAAGAACTCTCTAATTTTAGGTTTAGAAAAATTTTGAATAGTTTGGGGTTTAAGAAAGAGGAGAAGGCGTGAATTCAAGTAGAAGACCAATTTTCAAAAATTGGGCAATTTACCTTTTTGGTCACTCCCTATTTCTCCCATTTTCTAATTAAGTCCTAAATCAATTAAAATCCATTTTTTTTCCAAATTAAACCTCAAAATTAATTTTTTTATGTAATTAATAAAATAAAACAAAATTACGTTACTTTAATACTTTAGTTATTCACTTACGACCCTAATTTCTTGTATCTTTCTCAAACCATCGGTTTAATAACCCAATCATACTAACACAAAAGTACTAGGCCAGGTTTTGAGATGTGACAACTCAGTGTTGGGATCATGGGAGGAAATAGAGGAGATAGTGGATAATTAAAAAAGCTGCAAGTCCAATAGGCGTTGACGCTCCTTTTGCTCCTAGAATTGGTATTGTTAAGCCAAGAGTTGCTCTTGCATAAACTACATATTTTCTTGCATCTCATTGACTTGGTGGTGGGATACAAATGCTTTTTGTTGTTGGGAGGTTTAATCTTGGGGAAAGACGATGATGGTTGGCTGAGATGGGGGAGTTACCAAATAGGAGAATATTAGTCATAAAAGTTGTTCCTTAGGATTTTGGAAGAGGTTCTAGACGGTGGCTAAGTACCTAGGGTGGTCAGTGGTATAACAGTGGTAGGGGTGGTTGAGGTGGTAGGGAAAGGCATGTTAACTAATACCATGAATTGGGTAAAAGTTTCTAATGGAGTAATTGTAACACCCTGAAAATTTCTACAGTAAGATATTATCCTTAATATAGTAAAATAAGGAAATAAAGTGACAAGAAGAGGAAAAATTGAGTTATGTCACTGGGAAGTACATTATGACATATTGATTCAAGAAAGGACTAAATTGTAAAAGTGAGAAAAGTTTTGTGGCTCAAGAGTAAATACTCAAAATTTGAGGGATTAAAGTGTAAATATGAAAAGTTGAAGGACTAATAGTGCAAATATTTTAAGGGTGGAATGATCTAGAAACCAAGAAAAATTGATGAATTAGGATCAAATTGAATACGTGAAGAATTATGAGGGACTAAATTATAATTTTACCAAATTAAGTGATGACTCAAGAATGGAATTTTAAAAGATCACTAAGGGCAAAATGGTCAATTGGAAGAGAGAGAAATCTAGAGACAATGATGATGTTGGAGATATTTTAGATAAATTAAATAAATAAATATTAGTTTATTAATACTTTAAATTGATTTTTTAAATAATATTTTGTTATTTTATTATTATTTTATTTAGTATATAGAAGGAAAGAAAGATGAAGAATCATCATCTTTTCTTTCCCATGCAAACCAACGTGAGAGAGGAAGAAGAAAAGAAGTTTTCTTTCTTTACAATTTAGTCCTTCCACCAAAAATTCATTATTTTCACCTAAAAATTGAAAGAATTTCCATAGCCATCAAGAGAGAAAGATAGCAAGGATATGATGGGGAGCAAGAATATCAAGTTGGATTCAAGAAATAGAAGCTGGAGAAGAGAGAAAAATGAAGTTAAAGATTGAAGTCAATAAGAAAAGGTAAGAACATCAAGATTTCAATATATTTTTAAGTTTCATATTGTTGAAAAAGCATGGAATTGATGTTGATTTAGAGTTTTCTTATATATGGTCTTATGTTCTTGTCATGTTAGTGAAGAGAAAATAAGAGAAAGTAATGAAAAATAGTGTAGAGAAAGAAAATAAGGGTGTTATAAACATGGTAAATAATACCTTGCACTAAAATAGTTTTAGACAGCAACAATAGTCTATATTTGAAAAATCACCAAAAATTATGGGAATAGAATTATAGGTTAAATAAAAAATTAAATTAAATATTATTGAGTCTAGTTTTTTATAAAAGAAACGGTGTAAGAAATGAAATTGTAAATTGTGAGATATAGTAAATTTTGTGAGATAAGGTAGAATTATTTTGGGTTCCTCTGTTCTGACTTTGGAAAATCATAAAAAATTGGAGAAAAATAATTATGGGCTTAAATTTATATGATTAGAATTATGTATGAGTATATTTTCAAAATAAATAAACGGGAACATCATTTGAATTCTGTACAATGAGATAATTAATTTTTAGTTAAGAAGGGTCGGAATTGTCAGACAGTAGAATAAGGGTGACTTTAAAGAATAAACTGTACTTATTGGCTAAATAAAAAATTCTGAAAATTTTATGGTAATAATATACATAAGTATAGTTTCATGGAAAATTATTGGATCTTAATTTCGAGTTCTGTAGCTCAAGATATAAATAATTTAGTGACTATGACACAGTTGGACAGCTTGAATATTCATAAAAGTAAATAATAAAAATTATAGATAATGTTACTTACAAGTGTGTTATATACACTAAGGATGTGGAATGGAGAGGAGGAGGAGGAAAAATATGTATGAATACTTATCTAGCATGGCTAATTTGCATGTTTTAGGCTCAGGGACTAAATTGAATAAAAGTAAAACTTTATGGGTAATTTTGTAAAAATGTTAGAAATGACCAATTTGCATGAAATGGATTATTTTATTATTTAAAATTACAAAATTAAATGAAATTATTAATTTAGCTCAAGATCGGGGAAAAACAAGTTTTAAGGATTAAATTGAAAATTGTTGAAATTATGGAAAATTCTGATATTTTATAGAATTCATGGGTTGTTATCAATTTGTTTGAGAATAACAGCTGGAAATAAGGATTAAATTGCAAGAATTTTATTTTTATTAGCCTAAGGATGAAATCGTCATTAATTAAAAAGTTTAGGGGTAAAATGATAATTTTGTTTAGAGCATCAATTGAATGTATTAGAACATGAAATAAATGAAAATGATGATCAAATTTCTTTGTAAAGATCCGGATGACTCGAATACGAGACTTGAACGTAGAAAAGAAAAGATATCGGATTAATGAAATTATAAACATGAACAAGTAACGAGGTAAGTTAGTGTAACTTGAATTGTATTTTTAAATGCATGAAATATCGATATAATGAATTACCTGATTTATGTTTATGAAGAAATGGCAAAAAAATAATATTTATCATGATATGTAAATAGGTGATTATCTTTGATACGTTGATACAAGGAAATTAATTAAATTGAGACGAGTAATAAATTCAAGTACAACATATTGAGAAAAATAAGTACGTTAAGGAACAATATGTTTGATTTTAATTGGTTCCAAATATGAACGTCAATTGAAATGAAATATTTGATAAATAAATCGGTAACTCCGGTAATGCTCTATAACTCTATTCCGGTGACGGATTCGGGTTAGGGGAGTTACAGTAATAATTTGTTGGTTTGTTGTCTAGGGCTTGGGTGGGGAGTTTGGTTGTCACATCCGAAAAACTAGGTTATTAGAATTGGGTAAAGGATCGATATTAGAATCGAGTACCGAAAATAGGATTAGAGCATTTAATAATAAAATATTAAAATAATTATCGGGTATAAAATTAAGTGGTGAAAATTAGGATTAGGTGATCTGTTATTAAATAACTTAAAATGGGTTTTAAAAATAAAATTGAATTTGAAATAATTTAGAAAAAAAATGTGTTTTAATTAAACTAATGATTGATTTGAAAAACAATGAGAAACTGGGAGTTTTTAAAAGGCAAGTTTTTCTTAATTTAAAAAATCTATTCATTTCACTTATTTCTTTAAAAGAACCTGACGCCCTTTCCCTTTCATTTTATTTTGACATTCAAAATTTTAAAAATTCAAATATGATATTCTCTCTAAAAATTAACTCATCCTTAGTGATTTCCTAGCAACCTAAACAACTCATCACATTATTTTAAAGAAAAATCATTATATCCTTATCAAATTCGTCATCATTCAACTTCAAATTAGCTCCACACCTTGTTTTCTTTAAATTGAGGTAATCTCTTGACTTATTATCATTAGATTAAGGTTTTTGCTTTTCTAATTCGGAGTTTAACCAAGTGTGTTCGAGAGTTTTTAATATTTAAAGTTTTTTAATCAAATTTTAGTTCAACAATGGAGAAATTTGATATAATGAGTAAACCTACTATTTTTAATTGATTTCTAACCAATTTTAAACTAAATAGAAGGTATTTGAACTGAATTTGATAGATCAATATCCAATTTTAATGAATTTCGAGTTTTCCTTTTTGTGTGTTCATACAAGCTTGATTTTTCAAAAATTTTAAATTTGCGAGATTAGGTAAAATTAAAGGTTTATATTGTCACATCCTAAAAATCGAGTTAGAAGAAATTGGATTAGTGAAACTAAGAGTGGTTACATCCTAATTTTTGAGTTAAGATTGTGAAAATTTTGTCAAGTAATTAATTTGGTTTAACGGTTAAAGGATATGAGTAGTGTGTGTGTCGTTTAGGGTTCAAATCTTTTTCCTTATATTTTGTTATATTTTGCCTAAACCCTTGTCTTTAAACATCTGGCCTATAAGTTATTTTCATTCAACTAATGATAAGAATAAGTCTATTAGTTTAGTGGTGAGGAGTTAGTTTACCTTTAAGTCTTGTGTTCGAAACTTGTGATGCGCATGAACGTAATATTTTTGTTCTTTGCACTTGTTAGTTGTGGAGTTTAATTTAAATTATAAAAAATATGGTAGGAGGGATTTGGATTTGATTAAATCTCTTATTTGTTTTATTTTTAATTTATTTGTTTGACCAAATCCATTTTTTCCCTCTTTTGCAACTGTCCAATTTTCACCCTCTCTTTGTTGCACGTTCTTCTTCTTTTCCTATACTATGCAATTGCTTTTATTTTCTTTCTTCATCTTGAACTCTTTTCTTCCCTAGTTTGATTATTTTTGGGTGTTGCTATTTTAGTTCGTGTGTATTGTTGCTTTTGGATCGCTAGTCGTTTGTGGCATGAAGGGATCGAAAATGAACTTCCTCTAGTGGAGTAGGCTTAATTTTGGATTTTGTTTTAGAGAAGTAATAGAAATTCATTTTAGGGACTGGTTTTGATAAAATAATGTTCATTTGGTTGAGATTTTGAAAAGTTGTTGGTTCGTGAGTTCCTAGTTGTGTGGTTGATCAATTTCGATATCAGGTGTGTGATCTAACCCAAAAAACTCATCAGAAATTTGGAAGAATTGTGAAACAGTTGCTATTTTCAAAATTGCCCAGCCCCACACAGTTGTATGTCAGGTTGTGTACTAGACCGTATGGAGCACACGACCGTGTAAAATTACAGGGACCGTGTGGATCACACGAGCTAGGTTCCTGGGTCGTGTGGGCCACATGGCCATGTAAGCCTTTTGAGCCAATTTTGAGGCTCGATTAGGGGCTGATTAAGGGACTTAAAAAGTAGGTCCGTGGGTATTATGTAGGCCCAGAAAAGCATAAGTTTCAATAAACGAACATGGGTAAGTGTTGGAGGTATGTTAAATAAGTTTCGACAAGTATAATATTGTGTTATGATTTGGTATAAGTAGGTACATGAGTTAAGCTTGTGTTGTATATATATATATTTATCCGTTCTAATAAGCTATTCGATTCGACTATGTAATATGTTATGCTACGATCTGTATAAGTTATGTGTTATGTTATGTTTTGTTTAATATATGTTTATGTATGCATGAAATACAACCTATGTGATATATTTATGTTAATGTGACTTTGCATATGCATTGGGGTGGGTTATGATATGATGGAAGAAGTGTTACATGGCAGTTTTACTGTAAATATATGGCAGCTAATATGGCAACTCAGCTGCATATTTGTAAGTGGCACACCGCCACATATTGGTGTGATTGGACGGATGGACTTTTGTAGTCCTATTTGGTGTGATTGACTGGACGTAGTTAGTGGCGGATGGGGGTAGGATCTGTGTCCACATTTGTTCTAGTATGATATATGTGTTTATGAAAACATAATATTTTGATCTGAAATATGTTTGAAAATATGATATTCTGATCTAATACATGTATCTAATTATGTGATATGCTCTGTTATGTAATATGATATGAAATTCTGATCTAATAATTGTATATACAAAACCCACAAGAAATTTCTCATTGTGGGTCGGGTCACACACTAGGCTTCTATCTCACTCGTTTGTTTGATACGTTTTAGGTGAACTTCTTACTTAGGACCGGATAGCTTGCGAAAGCTCAGAATGGTCTTTCAAATAATATAGTGTGATTTATGTTAATTAAGATTTTCGAACATTTGGTTTTGGACTATGTTTTTGAATTTAGTTTTGTTTTTGGGTTTTGATTTGTTTGTCGGTTTTTAGAAGTTTTAACGTAAAACTGCAAAATCATACGAGCTAACAAATTAGAATTCAATTTTCACTAAAACAAGTTAAGGACTTTTAGTTGCAAACTTAAAATGGGTTTTATGAAAATTTATATCGAATTATTTAGAATATGCCCAATTGGCGAACTAAACGTTTTCAGTTATCAAGATCACGGTTTCGAAATTATCATCTCTAAAATTACTGATGTAAAGTTTTAATCAAAATTACGAGTTTTATAAAGCAAGCAACATAAGCACAATGGTTTAGAAAATTTTGGACTTTAAGTTAGTAATTGATGGAGTCACATAAGCATTTTAAGAGTGGCAAGTTTTTCTATCAACGATTTATGGCGAGTTTTATAAAACTTTGATTTTATGTTTTGTATTGAGTCACGTTTTGGAAAGCAAAGATTTTTATGTACTATTGTAACCTTCCAGATTTGGCCATAACGTCTAGCCTGGATTTATGGTGTTACATATATTTTTAATAATAGGTTACATAGGATGTTTAGAAACTTAATTAAGTTTTAGGAACAAAAATTGAGTGTGGAAACCTCATATTCTGAAAAAATGAGTTGATTTTCTGTATGAGAAAAGTGATCTTAAAGTGGTGATTTTGCTACTGTTTGTTTGAGTTTAAAACTGTTAATAATGTGCTTTTAATGTATTTAATGTGTATGCAAAGTGCCAGACTCATTGGGAGCTTCTACGAGTAAGGCAAATGGGAAATAAAAGCTCATTTGAGATCGTTGGACGAAGGCTTCGACTAGGTGAGTGGTTTGAATTGTAGCTCTTATGCATTATTCCTAATGTCGAATGGGGGCTTAGGTTGGTCTAAACACATAATATAAGTCCGAGAGTAAGTAACTCTACTTGAATTGTATCCTATTACATCTGATACTTGTATGTGAGCTTGTGAAATATTTAAGAGAGTGATATGTGAGTATGACAATGTTTGTTAAAAGAATTGCTAAATTTATACACACTATTATGTTTTAGACTGATTATGGCTCTTTTGAGCAAGCGTAATTACATACTCATTTTACCTCTTTATTAATATAAGGCATTGTTATTGTTGTTTCACTTTATTTTTTTTATGTGTATAAATAAACCGATTAATAATAAAGTCCTGAGAATAATATGATTATTCTTAAAAGGTTCTTAGTCAAGTATTATTGTGGGCTTGGACAATAATAATACATTGAGTCTAATGTGTAGTTGATTGATGACAAAGTATTGTCATTGACATAAGGATGTCAAAATCATCACATGAGTATGTGTTAGAGAACAACATACTGGACTAACTTGCCATGAGCATGTTTCTTAGATTATCATGTAATAGTTACAAACGTTACTCGTAGTGATAACTATGTATATGATCCTCAAACTTGAGATCATCTTTGTCCCAACATCATGAGTTGTATGTTTTGATACAATCAAACATCTACCATAACAGGTTGACTATAAAGACTGATGTTGGATATGCCACAATCCATGTTGTAGGATATGGTTGATTAAGATAGGATTTATCCCTCGTACATAATGGGAGTAATATCTTTGGCCACTTGATAAAGTGAAACTAGAAATGCATGGACATGCTCAAATGAGTTGATAAGAGATATCACATTTATTTGTTTATTGTAGTCTATTAAGAATATCAAGGAATATGAGATTGGACTATACAAGTGTGACTATACCGTGACTTGTGTCAAATCTTGGTATAAAGGATAAAAAGATATAATACATGAAAAGTTTATCACATAAAGGTTATGTCAAATGATGACTTCTTGTAACTTGGGTAGTAATGATGCATTACTAGATGCCACTCATTGCTTATAACATTAGAACTGTTCAAGTATTACTACCAATGTTACAAAAACCTATAAGGTCATACCCTATGGTTAAAGCGAGCAGATTCACGCTAATAGAATGGGCGTATACCCTCTTATATACAACTATGGAAGATTTTTATCAATGGCGGATAAGTATCAACTGGCAGATAGTATCCCCCAGTAGATAGCATCGTCTGGAGAACAATATTCTCCAATGCATTATTGATTATATATATTTCCATGTCACATTATGCCAATATATCACTATGTTTGCCTTGTGATATGTTTGGTGTTATGCCATGGTTGCATGATTTAGTATGTTTTCTTTTAACTACAGATTTTATGTGTAATTGTGGCAATTACTTGTACACTCACTAAGCTTGGAAAAACTCACACTTCATTATATTTATTTTGCAAAAAAATTGTAATGCCCCAAATTTTTGGATTTTTGAACATGTTTGTTTGTCAAGTAATTTGATTTCGTATGTTGGTTAAGTGTCTTAAAGCTTTGCTTTTGGTCTTATGTTTGAGCCCCATGGTGCGCGAGTGTGGTAAAATTTTTGTGTGGGCTTTTGTTGGGTATTATTGTTGTATTTGAATTCTATAATAAAGGTTTGATAGTTGGGATTTGAATCAAATTTATTTTCTATTTTATTTTAGCATAATCTCATCAATGACCTATTTTATTTCCAATTACAAACGTCCAAACTTCCACATCCCCTTTTTCACGTTACTTCTTCTTGTTCTTCAATTTTGGTGGCACATTTTTTTGTTTCTTTCTCTTGGGTTCTTTGCTTTTCTTTCCTTTTTTTTTGGTTTAATTCCTACGTATTGTTGATTATTCAATGTGGGTCGTTTGATTGGCTTCTGGTTGCGATTTTAGTTCCATTAATAGCATATGTGTGGTCATTTGTTTTTCCTTTGTTGCTATTGTTGATGGTTCATTCATTCATTGTTCTAGGGTAGTTTTGGTTTTGGTTTTTGTACTAAGTGATGTTAAATGTATCGTGATTCTCGGGTAGGCGAAGTGTTGGAAGCTCAAGTTCCTCTAGGGGAGTAGGTTAGGTGTTGGACAATGTTTCAAAGAAGTAAGTAATCAAATTTCGGTTTAGAGGTTTGAAATTTTGTTTAAGGATGTGTCATGTTTGAGGATATTTATTTCGATTAATTGATATGATTTAATAAATGATTGTAGATTTCATGAGTTCTAGGAGGGTGGTTAATTGTATTTTCGATCAGGTGAGTTCTAGAAACTCCAAAAATCGTGAATCAGAGGTTGTTTTTTGACACGGCCATGTGGCAGACCGTGTGGCCAGGCCGTGTGTGGCACACTACCTTGTAAAATTTTGCAGACCATGTGGGCAGGCCATGTTGACCACACGGGCTAGGTTTTTGGGCTGTGTGGGCCTTTTTGCCCAATTTTAGGGGCCGATTAGGGGTTGTTTGAGGGACTCAAAATTTGGGTTAGTAGACATCGTATGGGGTCAAAAAAGCCTAAGTTTCGGTACGTAAAAGTATACGGTTAAGCTTGGGAGGTATGTTAAGTAGGAAAGGTACCATTTAATCATGTGATATGCTATGATTGATATGAAAATTATGTAAATACACATGCTGTATGAATTATGATACATACGAGTATGATATATGATATATGATTTGTTTATGTTAAGGGGTGGGATTAAATATGATGGAGGAAGTGTTATATGGCAGTTTATACTGCAGTTGTAGTGACTAGTCCACAAATTTGTGTATGGCAACTCAACTACAACTATATGAGTGGCACATCGCCACATTTTGGTATGATTGGATGCATGGACTCTTGTAGTCCTATATGGCGTGATTGCCTAGACAGAGATGGTGTGTAGCGGATGAGGGTAGGATGTAATATGATATGATATGTTATGCAATGCTTTGCTACGATATGACATGATATGATGCGATATGATATGATATGACCTAATATGGTTCAGTGGGATTATAATATGCTGTGAAATAGTTCTAATAATTATTAATACTTGTACTGTCTTTATGGGCTTAATCACACACTAGGCTTAAAGTTCACGTTTTTGTTTGATTTGTTTTAGGTAATCCTCTGACTTAGAATTGGACAACAACTCTAGAGCTCGAGTTTCATGTTTTTTATTTAAGAACTATGGACTATATTTTTGTTTAATATGGATATTTTGGACTTTCTTGGGTTTTGTTTATTTTTGGACATTTTATGTTTTGTTTAGGTTGTTAGGATTATTCTGGTATTTATTACGCATAAGCCTTAAACTTTTAAATGATGCTTAACTTAGATGACTAAAGATAATAAACCACATTTTTATAAACAATATGCTATATGGTTTCTCCCCTGCAAGACCAATTGACATTCTTTAAATATTTTAGCTCGCAAATGTTTTCAAATAAATTGGTTTTGAATTTAGTAATATTTTTAAGATGTGATTTTGAAATTTGCTATGTTTTACAAAGAGTTAATCAAATTTATTTTTCTTTTCGCTGAAAATGAATTCTATAAAAAAATTACCCTTTTGTTGCTTTTGCTTATACGATGTAATCTCCATAATCTAACCGTAACGTCCAGGCTGGGTATGGGGTGTTAAAAAAATAGCTTCTGTGGGGAGGGGAAAGTGTGCAAGTGGTGATAAAAAAAAGGCAATCTTTTGAGTAGGTGACTTAGTTTGATTTTGCAAATAATAAAGGCAATGTGGGACTCATTCTTAGAGGGAACTAGATTTTTGTTTTGTTAAAGGGTTGTAATAAGACATTATGGACTATTTAATTGGTTTTTGAGACTTTGGATTGTTTTAGAATGTCACTTCAAATGCTTGAATGAGTATGAAAATTAATGGGTGGTATGTATGGTGAATTCGTATGCGAGATATTTGGCTAATATGTGAAATGCAGGTGAAATAAGATGCTAGACATTGAGGTGAATTTTAAATGATTTATTGGTATGAAATAGACCTTTGATTCACTTAAAACTGTATTGGAGGCAAAATTGGTATGCTAAACAAATTGGTTGTGGACTTGTATGTGCATGCTAGTATAGATAATCAGATGAAGTGTTAAATCATATTATTTTATATTTTTATGACTGTAAGCTTGTTTTGTGTATTCTATGTATGCTATATAATATGTTAGATTAAGGACATTTGGCATGTTTTGCGGTCATCGCAATTTAGTCCTAACTTTTATACTATGCAATCAAAGTCCTTAAAAATTATAAAATGTTTTGAAAATTTCCATTCCAAGTTTTATAAGATTAATTTCATAATTTTTCTACCAATTTTATAAAAGGATAATTTTTGAATATTTTGCCAAAATTACGATTTAGTCATTAACCTTCGTTTTTAAAATTAAATGATTTTACTTATCGGTTCTAGTCTTTTCTTCCAATTAATGTTTTAAATAATATGCCATAGCATGTATGTATGTTTATGTTTGTGGTTTTGTGAATGTTTTATGCGTCTTATGTAAAAAGACATTTTACCCTTGAATGTTATTTTGATGGTTTTGCTAAAAGAGCATGGTTTTAGGGCTTGCGTGTTTAATTTCATTTATTTATTGATAATTAAGTGTGTACCCATATGGTGTGAATGGTGACTTCTGTGGTGTGTTTTGGTGGTAAGTATGGAGGGTCACGTAAGTGGCTAATGTGATGTTTCAGATTTGAGTCGAACCCTTTCGATAGAGTTTGAGCACTATATTTAATGTAACACCCTAGGAAAATCCTACATCGACAAAGTATGGGAGAAACCTGGACTATATAAAAGAGTAGCAACAGTTAAGTGGTAAGAGGCCTTTTTGTGGGTGTGTGGGTGCTTCTAAGAACAAAGTCGTGAGGGCCATGTACGCCCAAAGCGGACAATATCTTATCGAGTTGGGTGTTGGCTGTGACATTTATTGGTATTAGAGCCACTCGCCGTGCCTATTGGGCAATGGTGGGGCAAACCTCAACAAGGACGCTGAGTCCCTAAAGGGGTGAATATAACACCCTAGGTAAATCCCACATCAGCAAAGCATGGGAGAAACTTGGACTATATAAAGAGGTAGTAACACTTAAGTGGTAAGATGCCTTTTGGGGGTTTATGGCCGCTCTTGAAAACAAATCTGTGAGGGCCATATGCACCCAAAGTGAACAATATCTTATCAGGTTGGGTGTTGGCTATGATAGTTTGGTTTGTAGGGGGTCGTTGTTGGCAAGAAGATGTTTATCGGGGCAAAGGAGTTAGTAGAGTTGGTGGAGTTGGAAGGGTTTGGGGGGTTGAAGGTAGCATCATTCTAAGATGAAGTCATTTTAGTCCATGTTCACTGCACCAATTGTTGATACAATGTACAACAAGGGAAGAGATATGGAAGAGGGAGGAGTGTATGATGATGTTAAGTAAGGCCAGTTTACTTTGAGAGGCGGAGAGATAGAAAATGACAAGAGGATAGGTTGCTTCCAAGAAGGAAGGATTGCTCAAGGTAAGTTAAGGGCACAAAGAGTTGATCCTTTCTTCATCGTTGGAAGTGTAATAGCCCGATTTTGGGTCTAGTTAGAATAGTAGTTTCGAGACCACAGATTTGACATAGAAAAATGTGTTTTATTATATTTTTATGGTCTACATTTTTATGGAATTATTTTTTAAAAATTTCGTTCGAAAATTTTGACGTTTGGAAACTCAATTTAGTCAAAAGGACTAAATTGTAAAAAGTGCAAAAGTTGAGTTCTACATGCTAGAGGTGTCCAATTGTTATGAAATTTTAAATTAGAGGTCCTTATATGGTAATTAGACCATTTTTTAAGTGGGTGGACAAAAATGGATATGGCTAGGCATGTTTCCAAAGTTTTTCATTAAGGACATTTTGGTCATTTAGTTATTAAAATGAATTAAAAACAAAATTAAAAGCCATTTTTGTCCATCTTCAACCCATTGGCCGAATTTCACATGAGGAAGACATAGCTAGGGTTTTTCAAGCTTCCAAGCTCGACTGTAAGTCCGTTTTAGCCCCGTTTTTAATGTTCTTTACATTTTTGAGATCCTCGTTGCTCAGTTTACCTATTTCTACCAATATTTTGAACTAGGGTTTATATTTAAAATTTTACCCATGGATTACATGCATGTATTTTGATGTTTTATGGAAGAATATGAATGTTTGGAGTGTGATAAACAACTTTTACTAAGTTATTTTTGATGAAATTACATAAAAGGACTAGTTTGTAAAAAGTTGTAAAATGTGTGTAACTGTGTGATTTAGTGCAAATTGTGGACTTCTATAGTTATGAAAATGGTTGGCTATGCCTAAAATGCAAGGAAATTGAATAAAAATTATTTTTCGAGCCTAGGGGCAAAATCGTAATTTTGTGAAACTTTAGGGGTAAAATTTTAATTTTTGCCATAGGATGTTTTTGAGCTGATTTGAATAATGTGAGCATCGAATAAGTCAAATGTGATATTATAGACTAAGAAAGATGTGGAATTGACTTTGATCGGGGAAAGGAAAAGATTGTAGACTAAATTGTAAAATTGCTATATTTTTTGCACCGAGGTAAGTTTGTATGTAAATAGTATATCATTTTTACTTATGTTACAATATTTTGTTATTATATGAGATGTGGTTACATATTGAATGATCACTTGATGTAAATTATGAATTGAAATTGATTATGGATGAATTGGTAAAAGGTTGAAAAGTGAATAATTCCCCGATTGGACCTTCAGAATAGAAAATATACGAATAATCCGTTGTGAGAACACATGTGTAGTACTATGTGCAGGCTACTATGTGTTTAAAATGGTTTTAGGTCATGTGTGTAGTACTAAGTGCAGGCTACTACGTGTACCAGATGGTTAGGTCACATGTGTAGTACTAAGTGTAAGCTACTATGCATACCCGATAGCTTCGATCACATGTGTGGTACTAAGTGCAGGCCAATATGTGTAAGAGATAGTTTTGATCACAAGTGTGGTACTATGTGAAGGCCACTTTATGAAGAAGGTAGCTTTAACTATAAAGGTGGTACTATGTACAGGCCACCGGGTCTCTGTTATTATTCCGATGTGTTCAACGGGAAATGACTAGGTGTAATTGAATTTGACTATGTGATGAATAAGTACAGGTATGTGTGTGTAAACTTATAAGCAATGTGCTCGATATGTGATCGAACTTTGGTAAGATTGATATGGAGTAAGTGTTACAATGAAAGTTACTACAAAGAAAACATGAAAGAGTGAAATTTAGTAATAAAACAGTTTTGGACAGCAAAAGTTGTGCAACTTTGAAAAATAACCAAACATGGTTGAAATAAAATTAGAGGTTGAATAAGATATGTCTAATTTCATATAAAGGAAACGATGTAAGCAAAAGAATTTCATATTATGAGATATTTGAATTTTTGTGAGACAGAGTCAGAATGATTTCAGAATCCCCTATTCTGATTTGGGAAAATCATGAAAATTGTACAAAAATAATTATGGGTTATAATTTATATTCTTAAAATCCTTAATTAGTCTATTTTCAAAATAAATGAACAAGAACATCATCTGAATCCCGAATGAGGAGATAATTAATTTTTAGTGAAAAGGGGTCAGAACTGTTAAACAGCGAAATAGGGGTGAATTTAAAGAATAAACTGTACTTATTGGCTAAACCAAAAATTCTGAAAATTTTATGGTAAGAATATATGCGAGTCTAGTTTCTGGAAAAATTAGCAGATCTTAATTTTGAGTTCCATAGCTCCAGATATAAATAATTTAGTGACTGTAACTCGAATAGACAGCTTGTTTTAAACTTGAGTAAATAGTGGATCTATGTGTAGTTATGATTGTATTATTTTGAAAACATATTTTGAGGATTTTTAAAAGCATGTTAATAATTTTTTTTATTTACATACCTACTTAATAAGCTATATGGTTACCCCCTCTCTTTTCCCTTGTTTTATAGTGTCACTAAGCTAGCTCGGGGTACGAAAATCGTCGGAGATCCATCCACACTATCATCATTTTTTTGGTATTTTGAAATTCATATTTTGAATTATGGCATGTATAGAGGACTTGGTTATTTTGTTATATGTCATAATTGATTTGGCCTAAAATGTTGGCCTTTAATATTTGATAACTCATTTTGTATAAGGCCATCGATGTTGGCTAATATTAGTTAAGTTATATGTTATGATGATGCATTTTGTAAGAGGCATGAGTTGGTTGAATCAGTGTGTAATGACTAATTATGGAAAATGTGGCATGTGAATCATTGTGTGAAGGACGCGGCCTTGGACATGGGCATATGCCCCTATTTTCAAGAAATTTTTCAATGTTCTCCAAAGTTCTCGATTTAGTCCCAGACCGCTTCCATAGTATGTTTTGGGCCTCATAGATCCATATCAGGGACTTAGTGATGAAAATTGAAAAGTTTAATTTGGATGTAAAAATTATGTCTTGGTTTTGTACGATTGCATGTATATGTTCTGGTAATGCCTCGTACCCTGTTCCGACGTCGAACACAGGTAAGGGGTGTTACAGGAAGGGTATTTATAGAAGGGATCCTCTTGTATTGTAGTGTGACGTAGCAAGTTGTTGCAATGGATAGTGGAATATTGGCATAGTGTATGTGAGTTATGGACGTAGTGGTCCTAGATAGTATGAGGTGGTTGTTATTCTTTGATGGTGCCTACTCAAAATTTGAGGTGTGTTCACACTAAGAAAAGTGTT
The DNA here is from genome assembly GCF_007990345.1 of Gossypium hirsutum. Classification (NCBI taxonomy): domain Eukaryota; kingdom Viridiplantae; phylum Streptophyta; class Magnoliopsida; order Malvales; family Malvaceae; genus Gossypium; species Gossypium hirsutum. Next base: position 12,428,278 of record NC_053427.1, read on the forward strand.
TGTACCTAAAAAACGAGTGTCTGATGAGGTAACTTGCTGAGTGGGCAGCCTTGTCAAGGAAGCAGATGGCTAAAGCCATCTTCAAGAGGGAATAGGTGGTTAAGATCATCTTTTAGGAGGAACGAGTGATCAAAGGGACCTAACGGCGAGAGGTAGTGATTCCGGTGGTTTATTATGTTAATACGTGTCTAAGCATATGAAAATTTAACTATTCTTTATCATCCTCTCAATGTTAGTAGTTGTTGGATGCACTTATCTGTCACTTGAAGTCAACATCTACTTTTGATCTTTCGACTACCTCGGTCAATTTAGCCATGCAGGGTAAGCTTCCTCATTATATCGACAACATACCTTTCAATGACGAGATAATTGAGATGGAACCAATAAGCACATTTATATTTCTGAATCCGTTTTTGATTCTCTCCATACGATCTCCAATGCTTCTATCATTCTTTCCAATGGCCATTTGGTTGGTGTTCATTCTGTTGGAAACGTTGCCCTTTAACATCCAACATTTTCTTACATAATGTCCTTTTTGTTCTGGATTTCGAATTTAATTTGTTATCTGTGAGAGTTGGTTAGTTGACAAGAATGATCTTACTCTTCATGTGGCTCGGGCTCTCTATTTTCAGCATAAGGTCCCACTTCAATTAAGGTAGGAATGTCACCTCGTCAAGGCAAAAAATCCCCTCATTAGTTACTTTTCAACACTGCTTGATTATTCTTTCATTGAAGTCTTGCAAGGACAAAATTTTCCAAGTGCATTAACAGTAGTTTTTATTGGACATCATAAAATAAAATAATGTTTTAATTAGTATTTCTGTTAAAAAAACAACAATTTTTTTTATTTTTGAATGATTGAATGTTAAATTTGACTCTTTTATAAGATTGATGACCAAATTGACAAAAAATATAAATATAAAGGATTAAATTTGTCATTATACCTTTACAAAACAATAAAAATCTCATCACTTTCAATGAATAAAAATGAATTAAGGAAAACTAATTTTCATTTGCTATAACGATAGATTGTTTTTGTCAATAGAAAATACATATTTTTAAATGCAGTGAAAATGTTAAAGAAAAATTGAAAGTGTGAGAGCAAAGACTTAACATGTTCAAGTGGCGCTAATTAAGTTTGCTTTACCGACAAAACAAGCGAAAACTACGGATAAATCAACCAGTAGCCACTAAGATTCCTCTTGACTTGCCAATCCACTAAAAAGCAAATACTAATAATTACAATTTACAGTAATCTCATAACACAAACCCTTTGGCTAAACCAAAACCAAGAAATCCTACCTTATATTCTTCAGTGTTGGAATTTTCCAAGCACATAAACTCCAATTTCTTTGTCAAGGTTTCTCATCATTTTAGTGCTACCTTCATCTCTCTTCTTTTCTATTTCCCCTTTCCATAAAGACAAAAAAAATAAAATAAAATTCGAGTTTGCTTTTTGTGTTCAGTTTTATTTGCTTTCTTTTATTCCAAAAAATACCTAATCTTCAAATCCTTTTGATTGTTTTCAACTAGTGGAGCATTTTCTCAGCACCAAGTCTAGTTTGATTTTGAAGTTCTCAATTGAGGTAAAGGTATTTATATATGCTTCATTTCTTAAATTGTGTTTAAATACATACATACATATATATATATATTGATCTAATCATCTCTTATTCTGTTTTTTTCTTGAAGCAAATCAAAGCTAAAAGATGGCATTACACTCGTGTATTTGATTTTGTCAACTAGTATGAATTGATAAGCAACAAATAAAATGTAATAAAAACTTCTCAACTAAGTCTTCTTTCTGACTACTTATCTCACCAATTCTGTACCATACTTACAAAATTTCTATGGTATAAAATTATTTTTAGTTTTGCATCATATCAGTTCTACTGTCGGTATAAAATTATAAGATTTCAAATAATATTTTTTTATTAAGTTTAGCATAGTATTCACTTTTTGTGTTTTGTCTACAGCTGGACTGAATTGAATAAAAGCCGATTAATTTTCGTACTTGGAATTGTCTTTCACCTTGCATGGTATGTCTAAGATATAGATGTTCATCTTCAACATTTTTTATTTCTTTAATATTTTTTTTTCTAATATAATTACTTATGATTTGTTACAGTGTTTGAACTTGGAAAATCGTATTCTTCAATAGAGCTTGCCAACAATGGGTTATGAATTTTGTGAGTCTTCTCTTGCTAACTCCGTTGGAACACGAGTTGTGGACAATGTGGTAAAGCCGGTGGGACGTTAACTTGATTATGTCCGCCGCTTTCATGACAATGTTGAAAAGCTCGTGGAAAAAAAAGGTGAACTTGTAAGGGCACGAACTCGTCTGCGGCATGAGACTGACTTTGCTGAAAGGCAGCTTTTACATATTGAAGATGATGTACGGGATTTGCAAACGAAGGCAGTGGAAATCCTATCGAATGTGGAAACTTTGGAAATGGAAATTCAACAGAATAAGAGGTGTCTCAATTGGTGTCCTAATTGGAGTTGGAGATATCGATTAAGCAAGAAAGCAATGAAGAAAACTCTGGATATATCTGAGCTTTTGGAGAAGATCAACAAATTTCGTCAACCTGGACGAGTCGGTTACCGTGCTCCTAATACCCTTCCCACCATAGAATTCCTATGCTCTAAGGAATTTGTGGTTTCGGAATCTTCAAAGATTGCTTTCCATCAAATCATTGAAGCCCTACAAGATGACAATATCAGCATGATTGGATTGTGGGGGATGGGAGGGGTGGGCAAAACCACCTTGGCTCGTGAAGTTGGAAATCAAGCTGAAAAGCTGAACTTGTTCAATAAAGTTGTGATTGCAACTGTGTCTCAAAAGCCAAACTTCGAAGCAATTCAAGATCAAATTGCACAATACATAGACTTTGATATGAAGAATGAACGAGGAAGAAGATCAGTGCAAGATTTATGGCTCAGACTGAAGAATGAACAGAGGATTCTTGTTATCCTTGATGATGTTTGGACATATATCAACTTAAAGGAGAAGATAGGAATTCCGACCGGTGAAGATCATAAAGGCTGCAAAGTTCTTTTAACAACACGCCGCCAACAAGTATGTCTTGCTACGGATTGTCAAACGGTGGTACAACTGGGTTGTTTAGATGGCGATGAAGCTTGGACTTTGTTTGCAATGAAAGCAAGTCTAAATGGCTCTGTTGATGACGCTATTAGAAAGGTGGCAACTAAAATCATCAGAAAATGTCAAGGTTTGCCCATTGCTATAGTTCCGTTGGGAAGTGCTTTGAAAGGTAAAAGTTGTCACGAGTGGAAAACGGCATATCGGAGACTCAAAGATCGTAGATTAACTGAAATTGAAGATGTTAATGAAGAAAATGCTTATCTATGTCTTGAGGCGAGCTTCGATTACTTGAAGGGTATGGAGACGAAGACATGTTTCTTATTGTGCTCTTTATATCCCGAAGATCATGAGATTTATGTGGAGGACTTGGTGAGATATGCATGGGGATTGGAGTTGTATAAAGGCATCAACTCAATTGAAAAAGTTAGAAGCGAAGTGCTTGCATCGATTGAGATCCTCAAGAACTCTTGTTTGTTGTTAGATTGCGAAGAAAGGCATGTCAAAATGCATGATGTGGTTCGTGAAGTTGCTTTATGGATTGCATCCTCCAGAGAGGAGAGAGGAGTTTTCTTTTGCGAGTGTTGGAACATTGCCGATGGATGAAAGTTTCAAGCATTTCATGGCAATCGCCTTCAACACTGATCAACTGGGTGAACTTCCCAAAGGATCGGTTTTCCCAAATCTCAAATTTCTTTTACTTAGAGGAACAGGTAAGGATCGCATGGAAACTTCAAGTGAATTCTTTGAGGGTATGAAAGCATTAAAAGCTTGTGCTTTGGATCATCAGTTGATATCTCGAGTTCCATTTCAATTTCAAATCAACCTTAAAACTTTGAATCTGCGTTACTCTAGATTCTCTGACATCTCAATGATTGGGAAGTTGAAGACACTTGAGATTTTTTCTTTAAGTGAATCTCGTATCTCTGAATTACCGAACGAAATTGGTGATTTAGAAAATCTAAGACTGTTGGAGTTGTCAAATTGCAAAGAACTACGAAGAATCCCTTATCGATTAATACAAAGATTGTCCAATTTAGAAGAACTGTACTTTCATGGTTGTTGGTCAATGAAATGGGCGACTGAGAACACAACTGAAAACGAATGCTATTCTAGCCTATCAGAGTTGAATTTATTGCCCAAGTTGGGTGTTCTATCGTTGGATTTGGATCCTCAACATCTTCCAGATGGCTTTGTGTTTCCTAAATTATGGAAGTTTGATGTTTGGATTAGGTCTAATTGGTGGACGTCATTTAAACCTTGTCCAATCTCAAGATCTTTGAGAATAATTGACATTAAGTCCATAGATGCATGCAAGCAACTATTTGAAGATGTAGAATCTCTTGACCTAAAAACAGTGCAGGGCTATCCAAACCTTATTCCAAGCTTGGAGTTGGAATTCAGTAAGTTGACTTCTCTAGGTCTTGATAGTTGCGATGGTATGAAATGCCTAATTGATGCATCAAAGCAACAGGTGCCAACCACTGCATTCTCTAATTTGAGAAGCTTATCATTAGCATCTATGCTTGCTTTAGAAGAGCTGTGCAATGGCCCACAACCACAAGGTTTCTTACAAAAGTTAGAAACCTTGTCCTTACAGGATTGCAATGAAATGATTGGTTCAATTCCAATTTCACAAAATCTTGAAGCGCTTCAAGTTCATCAATGTGGTAAAATGCAAATGCTATTCCACACTGTTGAATTGAGAAGCATAGAACAGTGGCCCAATCATCATTTAAGCCTCCAAAGTCTAAAGGTTGTACAAATAAGTGACTGCAACAGTTTGAAATATCTCTTCCCAATGTCAGCTGCTAATAATAGCCTTGGGCAATTGCAATCTCTGGATATACGGAGATGCTCACAATTGGAAGAAATAATACAAGGGACAGAAGTGTTAAACATAAGCCCCCAAAGTCTAAGGAAAATAAGAGTAAGTGAATGCAATAAGTTGACATCTCTTTCCTCATTGTCCCATGGTCACAGGTTGCAGGAGTTATCAGTGGACGATTGTCCGCGGTTGACACCTCTTATCATTTCGGCTAAAATACAAGTAAGATTTATTAATTTTTTTTCCTCGTTAATAATTCGTGATCCCAATAGAGCAAATGCTTGTATAGCTGTTTAAAAGATATGTAGTTTTCATTTTATAATTTTGGTCTACAAACTAATCCAAATTACAGCTAGCTGACTATAGTACCATTTAATAACTCAGATAAAATTTCATTAATAGACTTTTTATGATTTGTAATAGAAATTAATTAATAAAATGATAAGTTGTTCACTTTCTTTACACATTTTGAAATGATTTGTTTATAGAAATTGGAGCTACGGAGAATGACAAGTGAGCAATTGAGCAATTTGGATATATGTAATTGTGAAGAAGAGGAGCAGATTACTGAGAAGGATCAAACTTCATCACATGATCATCAACTCCAACCTATTTGCTTTCCTAATTTTACTCTGATTAGTATCTTCAATTGTGAGAACTTAAACTGTCTCTTCCCGATCACTGTTGCTCATGGAAGCTTTCCAAAACATCTAAATGCGTCTAATTTGCAAACTCTGGAGATAAGGAACTGTTCCCAGTTGGAAGAAATAATCCAAGATCCACAAGTGTCAAACATAGGCCTTCAATGTTTAAGGGAAATAAAAGTTGAAAACTGCAATAATTTGAGGTATCTTTTCCCGATGTCTATTGCTAATAGCCTTCAGGGATTGCGAACTCTACAAATAAGTCGGTGCTTTGGATTGGAAGAAATAATCAAAGCAAAAGAGGCTGCCAACGTATGTCTCCATAGTCTAATGGAAGTATTTGTACGTGAATGCAACAAGTTGACATCTCTTGCCTCATTGTCCCATGGTCACATATTGAAAAGTTTGACAAATCTAGAAATTTACGATTGCCTTCAATTGGAAGACACTTTTCCAATCTCAATGGCTCAAGGTCTTCCTCTATTGAATGAGGTTGTGTTGGAAAATTTACCTCAATTCAAAGGAAGGGGTGGAAACGAGGTTGTGCTTACCCTTTCATCATTGCAGAAGTTAAAAGTGGTGAATTGTCCTGAATTGACACCTTTTATCATTTCAGCTAAAATAAAAGTAAGCTTTATAAATTGCTCATTAATCTTTTATTGATTTTCCTCTCTTGATGATTTACTGAACTATATGTATTTGTTTAAACTTAAATAATTTGATAATTTTTTAAAATTAATAAAATTTATGTAAGAAAATTGATGACTGATGATATGTTTATAGGAATTGACCCTTCTGATGATGAAAGGAAGGAAGAAAATGAGCAACATGATGGGGAGAGGAGGATCATCAGTCAGTACGGAATATTTAAAAATTTCCAATTTTAAAGAGTTATTTGACTCTATCTATAATCTTTCAAGCCTGAAGTTCCTAAGTTTGATGGAACTAACTGAATTGCAAGTGATATGGAATGGTCCCATCCAAGCTGTAAACTTTCAAAATCTCACTGAACTGAATGTTGGAAACTGTAGAAGCTTAAGATACATATTCTCACCTACCATTGCTCAATATTTGCCACGATTGAGCGAGTTACATATATCTGATTGTGAAGATTTGGAACAAATTATTGACAAGGATCAAACGTCATCACAACATCATCTCCAACCTATTTGCTTCCCTAGTCTGGCCGTCGTTAGTATCAGGGATTGTGAAAACTTGAAATATCTCTTTCCGATTACTTCTGCCCATGGTGGGCCTCCCAAAATTGGAGGCAATAAGCATTAGAAACGTCTCCAAATTAGAGCAGGTATTTGAAGAAGATGAAGCAAATGTGAGTACGGATGAAGAGAAAGTGATACACCTACCCCAATTAACCTACTTAGACCTTGATACGCTACCAAACCTCATGAGCTTCGGCCCTGTAGGTTATCATTTTGTTTTCCCATCTTTGGAGTATTTAGACGTAAAAGGTTGTCCCAACCTAACCACAAGTTTTAGTGTTGATTCAGAGCAATCAGTGCATGCCGAAACACAGGTGCATTTCTCTCCCAAACTCAGTAATGAGCTTTAAAACTAATGTTCATCTATTTGAATTCTTTTTCTGTGTCTTTAATTTCTATGAATTAATGCAAGATTTTCATTTTGGTTGTCTGAGAGAAATTATGTTTTATGCTTTAATTACTAAATGAAATTACATTAACTGTAATTAATTTATGTTGGTTATCAGTAGTTCTTTCTGGATATCCTTGTTGCATTATTATTTTCTTTTGTTGAAAATTCTGTTTGCTTTCATCATCATAAACAAACAGTAATATGTCAAGCTTTAATTCGTTTTGCAGGCAAGCCAATCAGTTGATGAAACTATAGTGGAAGAATCTGTTAGAGCTCCGGAAACTACATGGCCAGCTAGTAGCAACATATGGTGCCGGCTACACAGGGGCGAAGTCAGAACACTTTTTAAGAGGGTTTAGTGAGATTTTAACTTTTTATAGTCTATATTTTTATAAATTTTAAAGGATTAAATAAAATTTTTATAATTTTAAGAAGGTTAAAATATAATTTTATTTTTATTAATTTAAAATTTTAAAAATTTTTAAAAGACCTAAATAATAAATTTTTATTTTCGGGGGCCGGGTCCATGCCACCCCTTCTGGGTGGCGGAAAATAGAAACTGAAGAAGAGATTTCTGTACAACTTTTTTAATAGGAAGATGCAATTGAATGAAGGCAATTATATAAAAGGAGGTTACCTGAAAATCCATCCGTTCTGAACCTCTGTTATTTGTTTCATTAAACAACTTTCCAAAAATTACTTTTATTTAAAATAGTTGATATTTTTTAATGTTTGAATATCTTATGTAAAATATTTTTCGTCAAACGAATAAATCATAATATTAAACAACTAAACAATAGCTATTGAGTCAATACGTAAATAAAACAAAGTTTCTAATCTACAAAAATCTTTTGTTGCATGATTTTTTTTGTTATGAATATTTAAAATAGTCCATGATAAGCAAATATGTTAGTTTTATAATTATTTACAACATATTATTACAAATTGAATAATATATTTTATTTTTATTTGATTTTCATTTTTTTCTACTAAATATTATCAGTATGGTTATTAATATTTTTGATACGTTTAAATATTTTCATTTAATTTTTGGATCATGATTTAAATTTCATTAAGGCAAATTACCCTATACATCACACTAAAATAAGGTTGTTTCTATTTTGGTAACTCTAAATTTTTTTGTCAATTTAGTCATTGACATTAGAAAATTTGTTCAAAATGGTCACTCATTTGTTATCTCATTAACGGATTGCTTACTGAGCCTTCCACGTCAACTTTTTTTCACAAAAATTACAAAATTTTAAGTTAATGTAACACCGCATACCTGGCCTAGACGTTAAGACCAACTCTGGAGCTACACCAAATCATTTTAGAACAAACCAACCTTTAACTACTTGAAATTCAACATTCTGAAATCATGTAATTAGTTAAACCAAATATAGAATTTCAAACTTTCGAAATGTAAACCAAAATAAACACACAATAGCATGACTTTATAAAAACAGTAAAATAACTAGACAGAAATGACCGAGCTTCTGTCACGCCGACCTGTCTAAGTCTGTGGGTTACCTGTAATCCAAACAAACAGACTTAATGAGTTTACAACTCAGTGTGTAACTTACCTTCTCAATTAAACAATAACATAATAGATGTGATTTCAGTTCTTCATTAATCAGTCAATTCTCAGAATCGAATATGGAAATAGAAACAGAGGATATCAGATACTATTGCAAAGCAATTCAGATACTGATACAGATTCCTACCCCTAACCACTACACACCATCTTCATTCATCCCTACACACCATATAGGGTATCAAGTACCTAACCATCCCTACACACCGTATAGTGACTAAGTGTCACGTTTCAGAGAGACTGCAATCAAGCTACCAGATAAGAATGTGGTAATTAGCTAGAGTCAGATATAAGTTTGTAGCTTAGCCACCAGATTCAGCATATTATTAAACTGCCAAAACTTTCGCCTGTTCACAATCCCAACGTAATGTAGATGTAGATTCAATAGATATCAGATATGCATATACAAAAGTACAGATTTAGAACATGCTCATATAATGCTATTGCACTTATTTATCATATTTTATATTAAATATATATATGGAAATAACTTATTACTCAGTAACAGATCATCAGATAACAATTTCATTGTTGAATTTAGATCATACAAACCCTACAGTAGGCCTACGTTCGATTCGAACGACGATTACAACCCTAGGAAAAAATCCTGATTTTTGGCCCACACATCTGTGTGGGTTCACACGGCTTAGATGGCTAGCCTGTGTAGCCCACATGGCCCAGCACACGCCCGTGTCTGAAACGTCCTTAACCTGTCTCCATCGCTAAATTGGGCTACAAAGAATTATGATGAACATTTCACACATTTAACATTTCATAGAAGCAAATATACATGTATTATTATAATAATCGTAACATATTTTATTCATAATAATATGCACTCATTAGCCTTTAACCGAGTTTACGGGATCCTAAAATAGTTTGGGAACATTCTGGGATTAATTTGAAACAAAATAGAAAAATTAGATAAAAGTTAAAAATTTTGGAAACAACTTGGCTCAGACCGTGTGAACCTTTGAAGTCCAATCACACGGTCGTGTCCCAACCTATGTGTCCACCCATGTGGGTATTTGGAGTAGGGTCACACGGCCATGCTGCAAGCCGTGTGCTAAAATGTGTGTATAAACTATTTTGGGACACACGGTCATGTCTCAGGCCATATATCAGACCATGTGAAACTTGCACCTAAAAAACATTAAGACACACTGTTGCATGGATAGGCCATGTGTGACACACGGTCGTGTGATAGCGCATGCCCCAGGCCGTGTGCACCAAATTTTTCTTTCAAAACAAGGCAATTTGTAGACCTACCTTGGCTACCAAGCCAAGCCTAAAATCACCCTTTAAATATCATCAAATACACCTCAAAACAATTCAAAACATGCCAATTGTATACAACCTAAGTGCTTAACCAATGTGCCCTCATTGACACTACATTTCCTGTAACGCCCCAAAATTTTTAAGAGTTTAATTGTGAGATCTGCAGTAAATAAATTATGTATCTCTGGTTTTGTGCGCTACTTCTATGTTTAAGGTCTGAAGTTAGTGTTACGTTGCTAAAATTTTGTGATTGTTTTAAACAATCTCCATCTAGGCATTCCGTAGTTAAGTTCAATTTTAGGCAATTCGGTGACAAGAATGAGCCTGCTGGTTCACTGGTTAAGCATCTGTCTATATTCTGTCTGGTTCCGAGTTTGAATCCCATAGTATGCATTAGGAAGTAATTTTTGGCCATTGTTGGAAGAAGGTGGTTAGTGTTTAAGTTGTCTAAATCAAAAGTTTTTTCCTTTCTTTTCTTTTCTTTTCTTTTTTCACTTTTTTGTTTTTACTTTTTCCTCTTTCCACTAAGTTTTCTCTTATTTCTCTTCAATTTTTCTTTTTCGGGATTCGATTCATTGTTAATTGAGAACTCTTCATTACCTGTTAGGACGACTGTGAAATATTGAGTAAGTTCTGCTATCGTTTTCTTTCGTTTTGTGAGTTTTGACAAGTTAACGATATTATGTTGAAATAGTTTTGCTTAGTTGGTTGAATGCTTCGTTTAATCGTTTGACTGGTTACCTTTTTAGGCGGAGATATTATAAGAGGTGGTAGTCCGTTGTGATAGTCGGATTTCTTCTATTTCGTGCGAGGTGAGTGTGCAAGATGTTGGGGTTTCATCGAATGTTTTTCGACATGTCTGACGGTGGGTCATTTTATTCTATTATTGAAATTGGTGGTGAAATTGATTAATGATTGATTGTTTAGGTTCCCGGTAGTCTCCGTAACGTTCCTCCATCTAAGAGAAATCAGGTGCATACCCAAAACTTTACTTTTCAAGTTTTGGATCACCAAAAATGGTGGCTGTCGACACCACACGGCTAAGCAGACGGGCGTGTGACTAGGCCATATGGGCCACACGGGCATGTGGCAGGCCATGCAAATGACCGTGTAACTCACTATTTACTGAATTAAGGCTACATGGACGGCCACACGTGCATGTGACTAGGTTGTGTATGGCCAATTCTAGTGCAGGGTTCACATGGCCAAAGACAAGGGCATGTGCCCAGGCAGTGTAGCTCATTGTTTGTACTTAAGAACCACACGGCCAAGGACACGGGCGTGTGCCTAGGTCGTATAACTCACTGTTTGTGCTTGAAAACCACAGACCTTGTGTCAGAATGTCGGGCTCGAAAACTGTTTCTAAGGCCGAAAATGATGCTAAACTTTGATATTGGTTTCCCCAATGAACGAATGACTAAAATTGTTTATACGAGGACTATCTGATTGATAAACCATACTATATACATATTTTTATCCCATTCTTGGCATATTTATGGATGATTTTTCCTTGGTTTCATTGAATTTGATGCTCCTAATCCTTTAAATTCATGTTTTATACTTAGGTGAGCATAGGAAGGCGAAAAGAGTAAGAAACAGGCCAAAAAAGGACAAAATAGGCCTAATTTAGTGTTTCACACGGCCTAGGCACGATTTACACGGGTAAACACACCCCCATGTGAGATACACGGGCAGGCCACACGCCCGTGTGTCATGGCCGTGTCGACTAAAAACCAACTCAGAATTATACACAGATTGAGCACCTTCACACAAGCGTACACACGGCCGTGTCCCTATCAAGCCCAAGTCTAATTCTACTCGAAAAAGGCTAATTTTGAGGGTTTTAAAGCATTCCAAAGTCTATATAAACACCCTAGAAGAGGATCAAAGGAGACACGCAGAGTAGAAGGCAGAAAATACGCAAGGATAGCCATCGAAATCAGCTCAGAAACAAGATCTACTTCAAGATTGAAGATCTCTATTCAATTTCCTTAGAAGTTCTTTGGATTTCTTTATGTTTTGTTGTTTTTCCAATTTTGAGATGTTTCCCATTATTATGAACTAAACTCCCTAAATACCTAAGGAAGAAGAAACCTAAGACAGATCTTATTACTATTTGAATTATATGATAAATACTTGTTCTTATTCTTAATTGTGAGTTTTAATCCTTGCTTTAATATTCCAAGATATTATTCAGGTTGTTGATGTGCTTATTCAGTGGAGCAAAAGTCCCTGTTTAAGAGTAAATATTTCATAATTAAGCGGAGTTGTATGCAATCTTAGAGATAGGACGACATAAATCTGCCAAATTAGAGTCAAATCTAATAAGGGAATCTATAGATCGAACTAATGCGACAATAGGGGTTTTAATTAGAAAGAGATTTCAATTAATCAACCTAGAGTCAGTTGTTTTTAGTCTCGAGAGAGATATTAACATAAATCAAGGATTTCTACGGATTAAGTCAAGTGAATAAATCGTCTAGTTCAGAAGTAATAAGTGAAGTCTAGGTGGATTCTTCCTTGGGTATTGTCTCCTTCATCGGTTTTCCAAAAAAGTATTTTCCAACTCTAATCTCTGTCGTAGTCTTAGTTAATTAGATAATTAGTCTTAGTTAAAACATTCCTTTAATTGTTAGGCTAGATAATAAAAAGATAGTAATTACTAGTACTTTTAGTCCTTGTGGATAGATATTTCCAGTCTTACCATAACTATACTATTGTTCGATAGGTGCGCTTACCTTAGTCGAATTTTTAGTTAGTTTAGCGACCATCAAGTTTTTGGCTCCGTTGCCGGAGACTAAGATATTAGGTGTAAAGACCCAAAATCCGTGGGCACCGGAAAAGTGTGTTATCGGGCCTCCGTCTTAGTGAAATAAGTTCGAAAATAATTATTAAAAATATTTATGAGTCTAGTGGTGTGTCTAATTAGGTTTTAATTAAGTAAATTTAGCTTAATTTAAAGTAATTAGTAAAAAGGATTAAATTGAATAAGAGGCAAAAGTTTAATTCTAAAGCAATAGAAAGTAAAAAGGGCCAAAATGGAAAATATGCCATTAAGTAATGGTTGAGGCCGCATAAACGTATTAAAAATCTAAGATTTTATTTAGATTATATATATTATATTATATTATATTATATAATTGATTATTATAATTATTAATTGTTATGGTTTTATATTATTATTATTATTATTATTAAATAAATTAAATAGTAGAGAATTGTATGGTAATAAAAATATTTGTATATTTGTAGTATCTATGTGTACTTGTTATAAAATAATTTGTTACTTAATATTAAAGTAATAGATAATTAGATTAAATTAAATTATTGGTAATTAAATAATTATATCATAAGATTTTTTTTATATGTCAAATAAAGTATGATTATGACAAGTGTAAGGTGATAAAAATATACATATGTAATGATAATATTTATACAATTATAATATTTTATTTAAATTAGTAGGTATTTATTATTATTATTATTATAATTCAGAGATATTTATTAATTAAATAATTATAAAATAAGATTTTTATGTGATAATTAAATAAAATTATGACAAATGTAGGGTGGTGATATTGGACAAATGTAAAACATGTGTGTACAATTGTTATATATATAATTGCTATTAAATATATATTTATTAATTAAATATAATATAAATTAAATAAAGTAAAAAAAAGGAAGATAAAGCATAAAATAAATAGAAACTAAACAAACAGAATAGAAAATAGAAGCATTTGAAAACAGGGGAGAAAAAGAGAAATTAAAAGGGAAAGAAAAAGAAAAAGGAAAAACTAGAGATTTGAAGCTTGAAACTTTGATTGGTAAGTCAATTAAGTCCTTTTTAGTTAATTTTGATGTTTTAGAAGCTTTAGAATAAAGTTTTGTTGAAATTAAGTTAAGGTTTTGAAAGTTTTTAGATTCTTGAACATAGTTCATGTTGAGCAAAATAATGAATTAGAGATTTAATTGAATGAATTTTAAGTTAGAATTGAATAAAGGATTGAATTGTAAACTAAGCTATAAGTTTTGAGTTTTAGGGATTAAATTGAAATAAATTCGAAACTATGAAAATATGATAAAAATTAAATAGTTAGATGTGGGTTTGGCAAGAAATTGAGTAGCAAAAAGGAATGAATTGAGAAAGAAAAATATATAGGTTTAGTTGGGATTAAATTGGAATTAAAGTAAAAGTTAGATAAAAATTTCAGCGTTTAAATTGTGTTATGCTAATAATTGTGAAATTATTTTAATTGTTTGTAGCTAATATCGAGCCTGAAGCATCGACCCAAAAAGGAAAAGGAAAGATTGTCGAGGATTAAATCCGAAGAGAATTCTGGTTTGTATCACTATAACTCAAGCTTTATAATTAATATGTGTTTAATTTAATATTAATATGTGGTAAGTATTTTAAGATAAGTATTTAATGAACTGATAAAATTTGTGATTGGGTATTAAAATTGATATTGATACTGAACTAAATTATGGGATTCTAAATATTGTTTTGAATACTGAATTGAACTGTGAAATTACTGAATAATGTTACGTATATTGCATTGAACTGTAAAATTTCTAATGAAGTGAATTACTGAATTACTGTGAAAATTGATCAAAATAAAAAATTATAATTAATATTGAATCGAAATGGAAATTGTACTAAAAAAATGATTTAAATACCCTATTAACTAGTCAGGCTAGTCGGATATAGTTGGCATGCCATAGGATATGGAAGAGTACGGGTTTTGCCGGCTTACTGATCAGGCACTTATGTGCCGACTACCATTGCTGTTACCGATTCGACACTTTGTGTGTCGAATACTGTTACCGTTACTGTTACAGATTCAGCACTTTGTGTGTTGAATACTGTTACCGTTACTGCTACTGCTACCGTTACTGATTACTGATTAGGTACTGTGTACCGTTAAGGCACATTGTGTCGTACTGGTGTGTATCCGCCGAGTCCGAGTCAAGTTAATAGGGAAAAATGAAATAAATCTACTGATAAAACTAAATTTGAATGATATGGCATATGTGAAAGTTGAGAATTGAAATAAAGAAATAAGAATGGTATATATATAATCGAATGATAACATAAAAGATTAAATTGTTCATTAAGTGATGATAATTGTAATGTAAAAGTATGTGTGCGATTTAATGTATTTAATTATAAACTGAATTATAGTGATACCACTGAGTATATGCATACTCAGCGTACGGTTGTTTCCGTGCGCAGGTTGTAGAAGTCAAGTACTGAACCAGCATCCAAAGCCAAACCCGACTTCAGCAAACTTTTTTGTTATATATATTTTCTTTTGGTAATGTGGCATGTACATAGGATGTGTGTAAAGGTTATTATGTTTTGAATATAAATAGTTTAAAATATTAGTATTATAAGTCTAAGAATTATAATGAAAAAGTCTATCCATTTCAATTTAATTAGTACAATGATAATTTTAAATTGATATTATATTGATTAAGTTTATTAGAAGGCATTTAGAATAGAAAATGAATGTGTGAAATCAATTGGTTGAATTGGTTATATTTGAAATGAATATGGTTTAATTGCAGGGGGTTTTATGTAAAAATAAGCAGAAATACTGTCGAAATTTATAAAAAAATAAAAAAAAATTGGAGTACTTAAACGAGTCCCGTTTCACTTAAATGTATGATTTAGATTTGAATAGTTCAATATAGGGATTTAGTAATTAAATTATGCTATGAATGTTATTTTATTTGTGAATTATTCATAAGTTGTCTGATACGTCCGGTAATGCCTCGTAACTCTGTTCCGGCGACGGTTCGGGGTTAGGGGGTGTTACAATTGTTGGTATCAGAGCTAAGGTTTAGCCGATTTTCGAACTAAATCAAGCTCGTAAATGAGTCTAGAAGTACATGCCACATTTTAGTCGAAACTGAGTCTGGTTTTTGGATGCTAATATATTTATTTGATTTTGTTTTATAGATAAAATGTCAGATGAAAGAATGGATAATGTTGAACAGGAAATGTATACTGGAAGTCGAGAATTTGAAGAAACTGAATCTGCTACACCTAGTGTGAATCCGTTAGATAATCAACCTCCTAACGTAGGAAGAGAAAGAGATGCCTCACAACTGTTAAGAGATATAGCTGATGCATTACAGCATATAGTGAGAACTATACCTGTTATTACATCTGTACCTACTGTCAGACAAGCCCCGATTAAAGAGCTACGAAAATATGGTGCCACGAAATTTCAGGGATTAAAAGGAGTTGATCCGTCCGCTGCTGAAAATTGGATGGAAACAACAAAAAAATTTTTGCAACAATTAAACTGCACTCCCCGAGAGAGTCTGATATGTGTTGTATCACTGTTACAATGAGAAGCCTATCTCTGGTGGGAATCTGCGGTTAGACATTTGTCGGATGATTAGGTAACCTGGGACTTGTTTCAAAAAAAATTTCAGAATAAGTACATTGGGGAATTGTGTATCGAAGAGAAAAAGCAAGAGTTTTTAGTGTTGAAACAGGGGGATATGTCAGTACTGGATTATGAGCGAGAGTTCTCTAGATTGAGCAGGTATGCTTCAGAATATGTTCCAACCGAGGCTGATAGTTGTAAACGATTTCTACGGGGACTGCGAGATGAAATCAAGATTCAATTGGTATGGCTCAGAATCACTGAACTTGTTGATCTGGTTGAGCAAGCAAAAATGATAGAAAAAGTACTAGGCCCGGATAAAAATTTAGAAATAGGTAAATCAACTGGGAAACGTGTGGGAACTACCAGTTCTAATCCATTACCGAAGAGATTCAGAGAATCAAGAAGTGGTTGGAGATCAAGCTTTCTGTAACACCCCTAACCTGTTTCCATCGCTGGAATGAGTTACGAGATGTTACCGAACCAAATACTTTTTCATAAATTTTCATGCATCTACTTCTATCATAGTCATTTCATTAGGTACTTTAAACCATCACATAAGTTTACGACATATAACAACCGTATTAAAAGATTTGATGTTATATTCCAACATAACCAGATGACTCATTACGCTATCTCAAATTAAAATACTAAGATCAAATACAATAGTCAAATTACAATTGTTCACTTATATAAATGTATCATAATCGAACCACTCCAAACATAAATTCGATATTTCTAACATTCTCAGCGCTCAAGCTTATATATATATTTATATCATGCATTTTTAGTATTAAACATTATAACCAAGATGAATAATACCATGATTAAACATAACCAAATTCAAACTTAATATTTAAGCCATATTCGCATGGCTGAAAGTATACATATCAAAATTCAAACAAAATACATTTTAGCCTATACATGCCATAATGTTCACTTAGACAACTAAGAAGAGGGTACCAAAATGTTGAAAGTTGGTGTGATGACTTCGACGATGGTCCAAAGCACGCAAAATGGGTCAGAGCATCTAAATAGGAGTATTCAACTCAGTAAGTCGTAAGCAATGAAATGTAATAGTTAACTAACTAAAAAAAATAGAAATTAAAAGGTTCACATAATGTCTAAATTATCAATTCACTACTAGTCAACTATCACCAAATCTAAGTATTATATAATCAACTTCACACAAGAAGTGCTCGAATAAGAAATTCTTATACCCATCATACCATATTAACTCTCACACATGGTTCTTTAGAAATCCACATGCGAAATGACAGTTTAACTCTACACACCAATGCCATATATATTCGCACACATAGTGCCATAAAATTTCCACACACTTAGTGCCATACAATTTCCGCACACTTAGTGCCAAGTCATCTCATTCTTACAAAATGATTGATTTAATTAACTAAATAGAATCGGCCATTACTCTTTTCAATCAAAGGATTTATTTTTTATGAGGGTAATTCTTTCATGATATGCATGTACCAATTATGTATAAAATAAACAACCTTAATTGCTTATAGACTTACCTTGTTTCGAATAAAATGACCCTAATCAGCTACTCGATGTCCTTCGACTTGCCCTTGCTTGATTCTCCTCCTTTAAGTTCTTGAGCTTAATCAAAATACATTAACTAGTTTAATTACCTTGCTAGTTATTTATCTCCAATAATATTAATGATTACATAACACAAGAAACTCACGGTAAAATTTTTATCATTCTACCTTATGCTTTTATGCTATTCGGCTACCAACCACCTAATATCACTTTATTAACAATAATCCAATCAATACTTTAATTACACTCATATATAAACACATATCTTGCTAATTACTCACATATATATTTTACTGATTTTCACTTCATCTTACAACCATTATTGTTCAAAACATTAAAACCTTAACTAATACTTATAAAGTGTCTCAAGGCCGATTGCATTCTTACTTCCAAAATAACATAGCCTATGATATATTTCACTTCAATGTATATATTCATGAATCAAATTCAACCGTATAAGCCAATATCACCCATTTGATCAATTATAGAGAATTAAAGATAATATCACAAATGTGTACCCTATATGGCCGATTATACATAATCAAATTTAACATCATCTATGTATTTACTCATATGGTCGAATATACATACTCCAATATAATATCATTTTCATTTCATTTCATTTAACACTTAATTTTTTTTACCACATATCAAATTGACCAAATATTTCTAACTAACAAAACTCCTCATCTATTCATGCTATTATTCAAAAACACATATGTCCATTAGCTAGTTCATTCTTCACCTTCTAATATATCCATCCTAAGCCTCAACACTATCTCTTAACATCTAACCATAGTAACCGTATGTATATTTTGTCACTAAATAAAGAAAATCAACATATGGGTTGGAATATGAACTTAACTATGAACTAAATTCTCATAAAATTTAATGAAAATAGCATGAAATCTTACCTTAATCAACCCCTAAGTTGGCTGAATGCCTTCAAAAATTTTCTTTCCTCCCTCACTTTAGTTTCGGCTTTTGCAAGGAGACGATGAACACTCTCTTACCTTCCTTTTTTTTAATTAATTTTATTTTATCATTTACCATATTAAAATGTATTTAATTAGACTTAGTGGAGTAACATCATTTCATGGCCGGCCACTACATGCATTAAGGGTAAATTGACATGCAAACCCAAGCTTTCTCACCTTATTGTTATTGGATCCTTACAAATTACCTATCATCTTTTCTCAATTTCTCAACTAAGTCCTTTCAAGAAAAATTTACATTCCTAAGACTAATTTAAAACATTTAATTTTTCATACATACACTATCACACATAAATATATGCAATTAAAATTAAAATAATTTTCTATGACTCGGTTTTGTGGTCCCGAAACCACATTCCGACTAGGGTCTAATTAGGGTTGTCACAACTCTCCCGCACATAAGGAATTTTTGTCCCCAAAAATCTTACCAGCGAATAAGTTAGGATATCGATTCTTCACAGTGTCTTCGAGTTCCCAAGTAGCTTCTTCGACCCTATGTTTAAGCCACAGTACCTTCACTAATGAGATTTTCTTATTTCGTAGTTCTTTTGCTTCACGAGCTAAAATACGAACCGGTTCTTCTTCATAACTCAAATCAGATTGAATTTTGACCTCTGATGGATTAATTACGTGTGATGGGTCGGATCTATAACGTCGAAGCATTGACACATGAAAAATGTTGTGAATCTTTTCAAGTTCAGGGGGTAAAATCAATCTATATGCAACCGGCCCAATTCGTTCAGATATTTCATACGGCCCGATGAATCTCGGACTCAATTTGCCCTTACGGCCAAATCTGAGTATTTTTTTCCAAGGTGATACTTTAAGAAACACTTTGTCTCCAACCTGATATTCGATGTCTTTTCTTTTTAAATCCGCATACGACTTCTAACGATCTGAAGCTGCTTTCAGACTTTCACGGATCACTTTTACTTTCTGCTCAGCATCTTTAATCAAATCAACCCCGAAGATTTTACTTTCACTAAGTTCGGTCCAAAACAACGGTGTACGGAATTTACGACCGTACAAAGCCTCGTAAGGTGCCATCTTAATGCTTGATTGAAAACTATTGTTGTAAGCGAATTCAATCAAAGGCAAATATCTTTCCCATGAACGACAAAACTCTAGAATACAACATCTCAACATATCCTCAAGTATCTGAATTATCCGCTCAGATTGACCATCGGTCTGGGGATGAAAAGCGGTGCTAAAATGCAACTTGGTACCCAATGCTTCTTGCAATTTCTTCCAAAATCGCGATGTGAATCTCAGGTCTCTATCCGACACAATAGAAATAGGTACTCCATGTAATAGAACAATTTAGGAGACATATAATTCTGCCAATTTATCGAGCGAGAAATTCGTACGGGCTGGGATAAAATGAGCAGATTTCATCAATCTATCAACAATAACCCAGATTGAGTCTTTCTTACTCTGTGTCAATGGTAAACCAAATACAAAATCCATCGTGACTCGATCTCATTTCGATTCGGGTATCATGATAGGCTGAAGTAATCCCGAAGGCACTTGATGTTTGCTTTCACTTGTTGACATATCAGACACTTTGAAACAAAGTCAGAAATGTCTCGTTTCATACCAGGCCACCAAAATTGACGTTTCAGATTGTTGTACATTTTTGTACTACCCGGGTGGACTGACATTCTGTAACACCCCGAACCCGAGACCGTCACCGGAGTCGAATACGAGGTGTTGACAGACTTTTAAAAATTTTTTTTTCCAGACACTGCCCAGTCTGAGTACTAGTCGCTTCAAAAATCATATCTTGAGTTTCACAACTCGAAAATCAATTTTGTGATTTTTCCCTGAAACTAGACTCATGTCCCCACCTACGAATTTTTTTCTAAAATTTTTGGTCAGGCCAATTAGTACAGTTTATTAGTCAAAGTCTCCCATGTTACAGGGGTCGACTACACTGACCTCTTCCCATTACGACTTGGATATCTCTCTGCACAGAGCTTCAATACGGATGCCGTTTGTTTCTATGGAAACTAGACTCAGATAGGAAACCATGCATATATGGTATGACCCCTAATTATCTCTGGTCAATTTATAGTGAATTTCCAAAGGCGGAACAGAGAATCCAGAAACTGTTCTGGCCCCGTTCCACAAGAACCCGAATATCTATTACTGTACTGTTCATATGATTGTTTCGTTACTTCCATATGAAAGTAGGTTCATCAAGGTTCGATTACATAATTTATTCACTATTTAATTCCACTCCTACGAATTTTTGTGATTTTTAAAATCTACACCACTGTTGCTATCAGCATCTGTTTTCAAGGTAAACTTTACCTATTTTGTGGTTACCATGGACCAACTAGGGTTTTTCCATACATAGGTCCACATGTGATCATATTTAGCCATTCCAATGGCTGATCATTAGCCCAACACTTCCATTTCAAACCATAGTCACATCGTGAAACCATATATACATACATAAACACAAATGGTCTAATGCCGTACTCCACTTCTATGAGCCATTTTCGCATGGCTTTACACACATACATCACAATAAGAACTTAAACAAAAGGGGGTAGTCCTATACATGTCATATCCAGAGTTCATCTAAAAGAGTACCAAAAGATCTTTGATAGTGTAGATGACTTCGACTTCGCTGATCCCGAATCCGATAGCTGACGAACAAAATCTATAAAACAGAGAGCCAAAGCAACCGGGTAAGCATTTTAAGCTTAGTAAGTCTCAAGTAATGAAATCGGCTTTGACTACAGTATTACATTCACATAGCTAACTAAATCACTTTATTAACACACATTCTCATAATCATACTTACTTCACACTTCATCAACATATATACACAAGGTATCAACCTTTCTAAAAGCCGAAAATTCGTTAGCCGATCGCACGAATACTATTTAAAACGAATCGACTTTTCCAATGCACATGCAAACATACCTTATCATTCGGGTTGGTCAAGCATATTTATTAAATTAGTTACAGCACAAAACGCTCACATTCAAACCCAAGTTTCTTCGGTATTTAACCGAATACAGCCGCAAACACATTTTCCTTCGGGTCTTAACCCGGACATATCAACTCGCATAATTGCCTTCGGGTCTTAGCCCGGATATATCATCTCGCATAATTGCCTTCGGGTCATAGCCCGGATATATCAACTCGCATAATTGCCTTCGGGTCTTAGCCCGGATATATCAACTCGCATAATTGCCTTCGGGTCTTAGCCCGGATATATCATCTCGCATAATTGCCTTCGGGCCATAGCCCGGATATATCAACTCGCATAATTGCCTTCGGGTCTTAGCCCGGATATAATCCAATGCTCATGCACACATATATCAATAATCATAACACATCCATATCATTTCTTCGTTACTAAGGCTCAAACACAAAACATTTATTAAACCTTTCAAATTTCGGCTCAGTAGCCACACACAAAGAGCACGATTTCAATTGGCTTTATAAGATAGTCTCTAAGCACATTCGACTATCCGTCATAGTATGACTATTCATTTCAATATAATTCAAGTAGGGTCATTACTCGAAGACTTACCTCAAATGTCGTCGAACGACTTCAACGGCTATTCAATTACTTTTTCCTTCCCTTTATCGGATCTAGTTCCCCTTTGCTCTTGAGCTTAAGTTCAACAAAATTTAAAATAGTCATTAATCGACTATTCAAGTATTACTTTCAGAATAATATATATATTGATCCGACTTTCACACACATAGATTATAGTAAGCTTTATAATAATCAATAAATAATTCATCGGCAAACTTTCATTAATGTTTACAACAAAATCACATATTCACTACGAGCTGTTTTCCTGAGCAGTAGTTACTAAATTACTTATAACTGGAGCTACTAAACTCCAAATCACTTGCCGTTAATTTTCCCTGAATATACACTCGTATATCTTCCATCCATAAAATTTTCAGAATTTTAGGCTTGGCCAATCAATACCAGATTTTTCTTAAAGTTTCCCCTATTTCACTGTTTGACTATTCTGACCACTCTTCACTACGAATCCAATTTCTCACTTTTCAGAATTCCAAATGTGTTGTATTTAATCTCATTTGAAACTAGACTCATTAAGGAGTCTAAGCATATAAATTTTATCTTATAATCATTTTTGTACAATTTATAATGATTTTCTAAAAACAGAACAGGGAATCCAGCAGTCATTTTGACTCAGCCCCACAATACTTCAAATATCTCTAGATCGGTAACTCTTTTGTTTCTATAGTTTCTTTTGTAAGAAAATAGACCCTTGAAGCTTTAATGACATAATTCACTCAGCTTCTAATTCAACTCCTACAAATTATGGCGATTTTCGAAAACCACCTTACTACTGCTGTCCCAAGTAGATTATTACCAATTCACCATTTATCATCAATGCCGCACACACAAATACCTACATACTCCTATGTATATGAACCGTCTATAATTAATTTATAACCTATTCGGCCTTACTACTTAAACTTAGCCTTCATATGTAATTATATATTATGACCTAATACAACAATTTCATATAGGTTTCTTCTAAGCTAATAATAACCGAACCATTTAGTCAAGCTTAAGGCCGATTCTATTTTGTTCAAATTAAGGTCACACTCCCTTAAAAGAAATTCTAGCCTTCTTAACTTTAATTAGCTACTACCTATTCTTTAAACATTAAATACAATGCAATTAACATTTAAACCTTTATACCGAATTTGCTCACACAATAGTCCTTGACCGAAAGTTCTTAGACTCTAGTTACCCTAATATCATTCCTTGAAACACATCCGAATATCACGTTCAACACCTCCCATCAACAAGTTAAAATTTCTCAAATTCAATTACTAGTGCTTTTATAAAACATAAACAAAAATACATTAAACATTATTTCCCCAAGAATCAATAGCATAACCGAATACATATATTTCTTTCTCCCTAAATTAGATTCGGCAATCCCATAAACCATATTAACCTTAACTTTCAAGCTAAAACAATTAACAATTTAACACATCCAACCTAACTATCCATCTAATGTCATCAAAACTTCTACTAAAAATTTTAAGCTCCTAGGCCGAAATTCAACCCTCATAAATAACCTAATTTCAATCCAAGATTCAAGTAAAATTTAAACCAATCCTCCAAATTATGCATACATTTTCAAGAGTGGCATAAAACATACCTTTTTGTATCAAAACACCTTAGCCGAAATTCAACAAGAGTTTTTCTTCTTTCTTTCTTCTAGTTTCGGCAATGGAGAAGTAAAGATGAAACACTTTGGTTTCTCCTCCCACTTCTCATTATATTATTTCCTTTAATTCTATAATTCCTTTAATTTCAATTATTAAATCATTTGTTAATACAAAATTATTTTAATTTTTGAATTAGTGGAGCATATTCTTTCCTTGGCCGGCCACCATGTTTATCATGGGTAAATTGACATGCAAAACCACTCCTTTCAATGCATGTACTATTAGACCATTGTAAAATTAACCTCTCACTTTCCAACAAAGTTTCATATAAGTCCATATTAATAAATTCACATAAAGATGATCAAATTAATGCATGAAACTTTCACACATGCATTTACTCACATCATAAACACAGAATATAACTTTTAATTATTTATAAGACTCAGTTTAGCAGTCCCGAAACCACTTCTCGACTAGGGTCAGTTTTGGGCTGTCACACATTCAACTACTATGAACCTCACATCATCGAAATAAGTTCCGAATTTCTTGGAACACATAATCGACTCTTGAACGTCAAGCAATCATTGTCGTCAATCTGAAACTTTGATTCCACATTTGAAACACATTCAGCTCGTTTAGCAACCAATTCATCGTCGACTTTCTGGGATTCAAGTATTTGATGAATCAATAATGGTTTGGCCTTTAATTCTGCTACTAACACATTATCGGATGAAACGGATAGGTGAACATTCATCACTCTCAAAGCAAACAGCGATTTATGACTTAAAGCATCGGCAACCACGTTAGCCTTTCCCGAGTGATAATCAATGACGAACTCATAATCTTTCAACAACTCAAGCCAACGTCTTTGTCACAGATTCAAATCTCTTTGAGTCATCAAATATTTGAGGCTTTTGTGGTCCGAATAAACATGACACCTCTCTCCAAACAAGTAGTGTCGCCATATTTTCAAAATGAATACAATGGCCGCTAATTCAAGATCATGGGTCGGATAGTTTTTCTCATGCGTCTTTAATTGCCTCGACGCGTAAGCCACAACTCGACCTTCTTGCATTAACACACAACCCAGCCCAAGTAAGGATGCATCACTGTAAATAACAAACTCTTTACCGGATTCTGGCTGTACTAGTACTGGAGCTTCAGTTAAACAGGTTTTCAATCGGTCAAAACTTTTCTGACATTTTTCTGACCATTCAAACTTAAAATCTTTTTGAAGTAGTTTCATCATCGGTGTGGCTATCATCGAGAAACCCTTTACAAATCGTCTGTAGTAACCGGCAAGTCTCAAAAAGCTCCTAACTTCAGAAACATTCCTCGGAGGTTTCCAATCAAGAATGGCTAAAATTTTGTTCGGATCAACTCTAATACCCGAAGCGGATACAACATGCCCTAGAAAGCTGACTTCCTTTAACCAGAATTTACATTTACTGAATTTTGCATACAACTGATTATCTCGTAAAATCTAAAGTACTAACCTCAAGTGTTCGGCGTGCTCGGACTCATTGTGAAAATAAATCAGAATATCATCTATGAACACCACTACAAATCTATCTAAATACTGTCTGAATATCCGATTCATCAAATCCATGAAAACCGCTGGGGCATTAGTGAGCCCAAACGGCATCACTAAAAACTCATAGTGTCCATATCTCGTTCTGAAAGCGGTCTTAGGAACGTCAGAATCTCTAACTCGCAACTGATAATAACCAGATCGCAAATCAATCTTCAAAAACACCGAAGCTCCTTTCAACTGGTCAAATAAGTCATCTATCCGTGGCAACGGATATTTATTCTTTATCATCATTTTGTTGAACTGATGATAATCAATACACATTCGCATAGTTTCGTCTTTCTTTTTCACGAACAGTACTTGAGCACCCCATGGTGAAAAGCTAGGTCGCGCAAAACCTCTGTCAGTCAATTCTTGTAATTGAGCTTTCAATTCCTTTAACTCGGTTGGTGCCATACGATAAGGAGCGATCGAAATAGGTGTCGTACCTGGAACCAATTCTATGCCGAACTCTACTTCTCTAACAGGTGGCAATCCCGGTAATTCCTCAGGAAACACTTCTGGATACTCACAAACTATAGGCATAGTCTCAAACTTTCGTTCTGATACTTTGCTATCTAGTACATATGCAAGATAAGCTTCATAACCCTTTCTCACATATTTCTGAGCTAACACAGAAGATATCACTGCTGGTAACCCCTTCAAATCACTAGACTCAATTCGAATCATTTCACCACTTGAACATCGCAAGTCTATGGTCTTTCGCTTACAATTTACCAAAGCATCATGTTCAGTTAACCAGTCCATTCTGAGAATAATATCGAATTCGTTGAATGGTAATAACATCAAATCCACTGGGAAATAGAAATCTTTAATTATTAATGAACATCTCTTACATACTTTATCAACTAACACATACCGACCCAAAGGGTTTGACACTCTTATCACAAATTCAATAGACTCAACAGGTAGAGTCTTGCTGAACGTTAATGTTTCACATACGTAAGAATGAGTTGAACTAGGATCAATTAAAGCAAGTACACTAGTATCATAGAGAGTGAATGTACCAGTGATAACATCAGGGGAAGATGCCTCCTCTCGTGCACGAATGGCATAAGCTCTGGCAGGAGCACGAGTCTCTGATTGAACAGCTGTATCGAAGGTACCTCTCTGACTACCACCCCTACCTCCAGTATTTCTCGGTGGTCTACCTCTAATCGTTGTACCACTCGATCTCGCACCTTGTACCTTATTTTTCTCATCAGGTTTCGTGCAATCTCGAACGAAATGATCTCGCAAACCGCATCTATAGCAGGCTCTGTTAATAGACTTACCCCAACATTCACCTACATGTCATCTTCCACACTGTTGACATTTAGGTTTTTCTTGCCGATTGTTGCCCACACTAGCAACCGAAGTAGCTCGAGAGTCCGTTGATGGTCGTTCCTTAATAGAAATTCCTGCTGTCTCTAGCTTTATTTCTAAAATACCCACCAGCCGTTTTAAATCTTCATTCAACCCCTCTTCAAATCTTTTACACATGCCAATTTCATCAGCTACACACTCCTGGGCATAACGACTGAGTCTTACAAACTCACGTTCATATTTGGATACCGTCAAACGGCCTTGTTTAAGCTCCAGAAATTCTTTGCGTTTTTTATCGATGAATCGTTGACTAATATACTTCTTACGAAACTCCGTCTGAAAAAAGTCTCAAGTAACTCGTTCTTTTGGAACAATCGAAATCAGGGTTATCCACCAATAGTAGGCTGAATCTCGTAATAAGGATATTGCACATTTTAGACACTCATCAGGTGTGCAAGACAGCTCATCGAAAACACGGATAGTATTATCAAGCCAAAACTCAGCCCTTTCAACGTCATCAGTAGCTGTGGCTCGAAATTCCTCGGCCCCGCGCTTCTTTATCAAATCAACAGGAGGTTTACTCAACCTCAAAGGATCAGTAGCTACTGGTATTATAGGCACCGGAGGAGGATTACTTAAATTTGGAAATGGTTGAGCAACCGGGTTTGTTCGAGCATATTGTGCAACCCACTCATTCATCATGGTAAAGAAGGCTTGCTTAGCCCCATCATTTTGATTACTCGCAGAAGGTTGAGGTTCAAGAGGCACTGTCCCTTGCGTGGGAGCAAGAGCTACACTCTCCACATCATCCGCTAATGCTCTTTCCAGAGGGGATTCCATTTACTAATCAAAACCATAATTTCAACCATCAGAAGTCATCACACTATCATTTAATAGCATTATGGCATGTATATCTAGACTCATACGCACTACGGTAGTCCTAGAACCTACTAAACCGTAGCTCTGATACCAATAAAATGTAACACCCCTAACCTGTTTCCATCGCTGGAATAAGTTACGAGATGTTACCGAACCAAATACTTTTTCATAAATTTTCATGCATCTACTTCTATCATAGTCATTTCATTAGGTACTTTAAACCATCACATAAGTTAACGACATATAACAACCGTATTAAAAGATTTGATGTTATGTTCCAACATAACCAGATGACTCATTACGCTATCTCAAATTAAAATACTAAGATCAAATACAATAGTCAAATTACAATTGTTCACTTATATAAATGTATCACAATCGAACCACTCCAAACATAAATTCGATATTTCTAACATTATCAGCGCTCAAGCTTATATATATATATATATATTTTTATATCATGCATTTTTAATATTAAACATTATAACCAAGATGAATAATACCATGATTAAACATAACCAAATTCAAACTTAATATTTAAGCCATATTCGCATGGCTGGAAGTATACATATCAAAATTCAAACAAAACACATTTTAGCCTATACATGCCATAATGTTCACTTAGACAACTAAGAAGAGGGTACCAAAATGTTGCAAGTTGGTGTGATGACTTCGACGATGGTCCAAAGCACGCAAAATGGGTCAGAGCATCTAAATAGGAGACAAGCAAACACACAATATGAGTATTCAACTCAGTAAGTCATAAGCAATGAAATGTAATAGTTAACTAACTAAAAAAATAGAAATCAAAAGGTTCACATAATGTCTAAATTATCAATTCACTACTAGTCAACTATCACCATTAAATCTAAGTATTATATAATCAACTTCACACAAGAAGTGCTCGAATAAGAAATTCTTATACCCATCATACCATATTAACTCTCACATATGGTTCTTTAGAAATCCACATGCGAAATAACAGTTTAACTCTACACACCAATGCCATATATATTCCCACACATAGTGCTATAAAATTTCCGCACACTTAGTGCCATACAATTTCCGCACACTTAGCGCCATACAATTTCCGCACACTTAGTGCCATATAATTTCCGCACACTTAGTGCCAAGTCATTTCGTTATTACAAAATGATTGATTTAATTAACTAAATAGAATCGGCCATTACTCTTTTCAATCAAATGATTTCTTTTTTATGAGGGTAATTCTTTCATGATATGCATATACCAATTATGTATAAAATAAACAACTTTAATTGCTTATAGACTTACCTTGTTTCGAATAAAACGACCCTAATCAGCTACTCGATGTCCTTCGACTTGCCCTTGCTTGATTCTCCTCCTTTAAGTTCTTAAGCTTAATCAAAATACATTAACTAGTTTAATTACCTTGCTAGTTATTTATCTCCAATAATATTAATGATTACATAACACAAGAAACTCACGGTAAAATTTTTATCATTCTACCTTATGCTTTTATGCTATTTGACTACCAACCACCTAATATCACTTTATTAACAATAATCCAATCAATACTTTAGTTACACTCATATATAAACACATATATATAATATATACACGGCAACCACCCTTGCTAATTAATCACATATATATTTTACTGATTTTCACTTCATCTTACAACCATTATTGTTCAAAACATTAAAACCTTAACTAATACTTATAAAGTGTCTCAAGGCCGATTGCATTCTTACTTCCAAAATAACGTAGCCTGTGATATATTTCACTTCAATGTACATATTCATGAATCAAATTCAACCGTATAAGCCAATATCACCCATTTGATCAATTATAGAGAATTAAAGATAATATCACAAATGTGTACCCTATATGGCCGATTATACATAATCAAATTTAACATCATCTATGTATTTACTCATATGGCCGAATATACATACTCCAATATAATATCATTTTCATTTCATTTAACACTTAATTTTTTTTTACCACATATCAAATTGACCAAATATTTCTAACTAACAAAACTCCTCATCTATTCATGCTATTATTCAAAAACACATATGTCCATTAGCTAGTTCATTCTTCACCTTCTAATATATCCATCCTAAGCCTCAACACTATCTCTTAACATCTAACCATAGTAACCGTATGAATATTTTGTCACTAAATAAAGAAAATCAACATATGGGTTGGAATATGAACTTAACTATGAACTAAATTCTCATAAAATTTAATGAAAATAGCATGAAATCTTACCTTAATCAACCCCTAAGTTGGCTGAATGTCTTCAAAAATTTTCTTTCC
This sequence comes from Gossypium hirsutum, assembly GCF_007990345.1. Classification (NCBI taxonomy): domain Eukaryota; kingdom Viridiplantae; phylum Streptophyta; class Magnoliopsida; order Malvales; family Malvaceae; genus Gossypium; species Gossypium hirsutum. The sequence goes on from NC_053427.1 coordinate 12,458,564, forward strand.
TCCCTCACTTTAGTTTCGGCTTTTGCAAGGAGAAGATGAACACTCTCTTACCTTCCTTTTTTTTAATTAATTTTATTTTATCATTTACCATATTAAAATGTATTTAATTAGACTTAGTAGAGTAACATCATTTCATGTCCGGCCACTACATGCATTAAGGGTAAATTGACATGCAAACCCAAGCTTTCTCACCTTATTATTATTGGATCCTTACAAATTACCTATCATCTTTTCTCAATTTCTCAACTAAGTCATTTCAAGAAAAATTTACATTCCTAAGACTAATTTAAAACATTTAATTTTTCATACATACACTATCACACATAAATATATGCAATTAAAATTAAAATAAATTTTTGTGACTCGGTTTTGTGCTCCCGAAACCACATTTCGACTAGGGTCTAATTAGGGTTGTCTCACTTTCGGTCTGATAGGAGTGACAGAAGTAGAGGAAAACATATTACTATCTCCACTGGTAGTATTAAAGCTCTACCCCGAGAAAGTGAAAATCCTGAATGCGATTATTGTGGGAAAAGACATTTTGGTGAATGCTGGAAGAAAACTAGAGGATGTTTTCACTGTGGCTCTACTGAACACTTTGTTAAAGATTGTCCGAGAACTCAGAATAGTACACCTGCCACATCTCAGAGATCGGTATCGACTGCCAGAGGTAGAGGAAATGTTCAGAGGAGGTTCTGTTTCGAGGAGAAGTGGAGTTGGTAGAAGCAGTGATATAGCTACATAGCAATCTGAAGCCAGAGCTCCAGCTAGAGCTTATATAGTCAAAACCCAGGAAGAAGGAAATGGTCACGATGTGGTGACAGGTATATTTTTACTGTATTCTGAGCCTATTTATACTTTGATTGATCCTGGATCTTCACACTCATATATTAATTCAAAATTAGTAGAGTCGGGGAAATTAAAAATAGAAATGTCTAAAGTCTCAATAGAAGTATCAAGTCCATTGGGGCAAACAATATTAGTTAATCAGGTGTGCCCGAGATGCCCGCTAATGATATATGATAAAACTTTTCCGGTGGATTTATTAATAATTCCTTTTGGAGATTTTGATGTTATACTGGGTATAGACTGGTTAGCTGAACATGGGGTAATTTTGGACTGTTATAAAAAGAAATTTAGCATTCAAACTGAAGATGGTGATAGTGTTGAGGTAAATAGAATTCGTACCAGTGGGTTAGCTCGAATCATATCAGCTATTAAAGTTAATAAGTTACTTCATCAGGGTTGTACAGCATATCTGGCATATGTTATTAATTCTGATTCAGTCGGAAGTCAGTGTAGTCAGATTAGAACTGTATGTGAATTTCCAGACGTATTCCCTGAAGAGCTACCGGGATTGCCACCTGACAGAGAAGTAGAATTTTCAATTGAAGTATACCCGGGTACAGATCCAGCATCGATACCTCCATATCATATGTCACATACTGAATTGAAGAAGTTGAAGGTACAACTGCAAGATTTACTGGAACGAGATTTTATACGACCTAGTACCTCACCGTGGGGAGCTCCAGTGTTATTTGTTAAAAAGAAAGATGGTTTGATGCGATTGTGTATTGATTATCGGCAATTGAACAAGGTGACAATCAAAAATAAATATCCATTACCACGTATTGATGACTTATTTGATCAATTGAAAGGAGCTTCAGTATTTTCAAAGATTGATTTAAGATTGGGCTACTATCAGTTAAAGGTGAAAGAAAGTGATGTACCAAAGACAGCATTCCGTACAAGATACGGTCATTACGAGTTCTTAGTGATGCCATTTGGGTTAACAAATACCCCAGCTGCTTTTACGGATCTTATGAATCGAATTTTTTAGCCGTACTTGGATCAGTTCGTGGTAGTTTTTATTGATGACATTTTGGTATATTCAAAGTCCGAATCTGAACATGAGCAACATCTCCGAATTGTTTTGCAAACGTTACAAGAGAAATATTTATATGGGAAATTGAGTAAATGCGAATTTTGGTTATCAGATGTGGTATTTCTTGGTCACGTGGTATCAACAGATGGAATTAAAGTGGATCCAAAGAAGATTGAAGCAATCGTTCAGTGGAAGACTCCCAAAAATATGTCAAAGGTACGTAGTTTTCTTGGATTAGCTGGGTATTATCGAAGGTTTGTGAATGGATTTTCAAAAATAGCTTTACCGATGACAAAATTATTGCAAAAGAATGTTTCGTTTGTTTGGAATGATCAATGTCAAGAAAGCTTTATGAAATTGAAGCAGATGCTGACAGAGGCACCAGTTTTGACTTTACCAGAATCAAGAAAAGATTTTATTGTATATAGCGATGCTTCTTTAAATGGGCTCGGGTGTGTACTGATGCAAAATGGGAAAGTGATAGCTTATGCTTCTCGGCAATTGAAACCACATGAACGTAATTATCTGACACATGATCTGGAATTAGCAGCCGTGATATTTACTTTGAAAATATTGAGACATTATTTATACGGTGAAAAATGTTACATTTATATAGATCATAAAAGTCTCAAGTATCTTCTATCATAGAAAGAGTTGAATTTGAGGCAGCGTCGATGGATAGAACTTCTAAAAGATTATGATTGTGTTATTGATTACCATCCAGGTAAAGCTAACGTGGTAGCTGATGCATTGAGTAGGAAAGCAGCAATTGAATTGCAAGCGATGTTTGTACAGCTCAGTATTAGTGATGATGGAGGTTTATTGGTTGAATTAAGAATTAAACCAGTGATGTTTGAACGGATCAAGTCAGCTCAATTAGAAGATGATAAGCTAATGAAGAAAAAAGAAATGGTTCAAAGTGACACAGCAGGGAATTTTAGTATTGATGAGTATGATTGTTTGAGATACCAAGATCGGATTTGTATTCCAATCAATTCAGAGATTAAAGAATTAATTCTTCGAGAAGCACATGACGGTCCATTTGCTCTACACCCTGGAGGCACAAAGATGTACCGTGATTTACGATAATTGTACTGGTGGCCAGGGATGAAAAAAAGATATAGTTGAATATGTCAGTAAATGCTTGATTTGTCAGCGGGTGAAAGCAGAGCATCAGGTTCCTACTAGATTATTACAGCGGATTACTATTCCAGAATGGAAATGGGATCGTGTTACGATGGATTTCATTACAGGATTGCCATTGTCTGTAAGTAAGAAAAATGCTACATGGGTAATAGTTGATCGACTCACAAAATCGGCTCATTTTATAGTTGTCAGAACGGATTGGTCACTTCAGAAACTTGCAGAGGCCTATATTCGGGAAATTATAAGGTTGCATGGTATACCGGCTTCTATAATTTCTGATCGAGATCCTCGATTTACATCGAGATTCTGGAAACAGTTACATGAGTCTTTGGGTACTAAACTTAATTTCAGTACAGCATTTCATCCACAGACTGATGGGCAATCTGAGTGAGTAATTCAGATTTTGGAAGACATGCTTCGAGCTTGTGTTATTGATTTTGAATCTGGTTGGGAACGTTACTTGCCGTTAGCTGAATTTGTTTATAATAACAGTTTTCAGTCTAGTATTCAGATGGCTCCGTATGAAGCTCTATATGGTAGAAAATGTCGATCACCTATATGTTGGACAGAATTAAATGAAAAGAAGATAATTGGACCTGAATTGATTCGTGAAATAGAAGAAACAATCAAGAAGATTCAACAGAGATTAAAAGCAGCTTTTGACAGACAAAAATCTTATGCTGATCTGAAACGTCGGGACATTGAATACTCAGTCGGGGATAAAGTGTTTCTCAAAGTTTCTCCTTGGAAGAAAGTATTAAGATTTGGCCAAAAAGGAAAGTTAAGTCCTCGGTTTATCGGACCATATGAAGTTATAGAAAGAGTTGGACCAGTTGTTTACCGATTGGCTTTACCTCCGGAATTACAACAAATTCATGATGTTTTTCATGTTTCCATGTTACAAAGGTATCGATCGGATCCATCTCATATTATCTCTACTGAAAACATTAAGATTAGACCAGATTTGTCATATGAAGAGGAACCAGTTCAAATACTAGCTCGAGAAGTGAAAGAGTTAATAAACAAACGAGTTCCTCTGGTAAAAGTACTGTGGAGAAGCCATAGTGTAGAAGAAGCAACATGGGAACCGGAGGAAACTATGAGATCACAGTATCCTCATTTATTTTCAGGTAAAATTTCGAGGACGAAATTTTTTTTAAGGGGGGAGGAAATGTAACGACCCAAAATCCATGTGCACCGAAAAAGTGTGTTATCGGGCCTCCGTCTTAGTGAAATAAGTTCGAAAATAATTATTAAAAATATTTATGAGTCTAGTGGTGTGTCTAATTAGATTTTAATTAAGTAAATTTAGCTTAATTTAGAGTAATTAGTAAAAAGGATTAAATTGAATAAGAGGTAAAAGTTTAATTCTAAAGAATAGAAAGTAAAAAGGGCCAAAATGGAAAATATGCCATTAAGTAATGATTGAGGCGGCATAAACATATTAAAAATCTAAGATTTTATTTAGATTATATATATTATATTATATTATATAATTGATTATTATAATTATTAATTGTTATGGTTTTATATTATTATTATTATTATTATTAAATAAATTAAATAGTAGAGAATTGTACGGTAATAAAAATATTGGTATATTTGTAATAAATAGATACATGTGTACTTGTTATAAAATAATTTGTTACTTAATATTAAAGTAATAGATTATTAGATTAAATTAAATTATTGATAATTAAATAATTATATCATAAGATTTTTTTATATGTTAAATAAAGTATGATTATGACAAGTGTAAGGTGATAAAAATATTATGACAAGTGTGAGGTGATAAAAATATACATATGTAATGATAATATTTATACAATTATAATATTTTATTTAAATTAGTAGATATTTATTATTATTATTATTATTATTATTATAATTAAGAGATATCTATTAATTAAATAATTATAAAATAAGATTTTTATGTGATAATTAAATAAAATTATGACAAATGTAGGGTGGTGATATTGGACAAATGTCAAACATGTGTGTGTACAATTGTTATATATATAATTGCTATTAAATAGATATTTATTAATTAAATATAATATAAATTAAATAAAGTAAAAAACAAAAAAAGAAGAAGATAAAGCATAAAATAAATAGAAACTAAACAAACAGAATAGAAAACAGGGGAGAAAAAGAGAAATTAAAAGGGAAAGAAAAAGAAAAAGGAAAAACTAGAGATTTGAAGCTTGAAACTTTGATTGGTAAGTCAATTAAGTCCATTTTAGTTAATTTTGAGGTTTTAGAAGCTTTAGAACAAAGTTTTGTTGAAATTAAGGTTTTGAAAGTTTTTAGGTTCTTGAACATAGTTCATGTTGAGCAAAATAATGAATTAGGGATTTAATTGAATGAATTATAAGTTAGAATTGAATACAGGATTGAATTGTAAACTAAGCTATAAGTTTTGAGTTTTAGGGATTAAATTGAAATAAATTTGAAATTATGAAATATGATAAAAATTAAATAGTTAGATGTGGGTTTGGCAAGAAATTGAGTAGCAAAAAGGTATGAATTGAGAAAGAAAAATATATAGGTTTAGTTGGGATTAAATTGGAATTAAAGTAAAAGTTAGATAAAAATTTCAACGTTTAAATTGTGTTATGCTAATAATTGTGAAATTATTTTAATTGTTCGTAGCTAATATCGAGCCTGAAGCATCGGCCCAAAAAGGAAAAGGAAAGATTGTCGAGGATTAAATCCGAAGAGAATTCTGGTTTGTATCACTATAACTCAAGCTTTATAATTAATATGTGTTTAATTTAATATGAATATGTGGTAAGTATTTTAAGGTAAGTATTTAATGAACTGATAAAATTTGTGATTGGGTATTAAAATTGTTATTGATACTGAACTGAATTATGGGATTCTGAATATTGTTTTGAATACTGAATTGAACTGTGAAATTACTGAATAATGTTACGTATATTACATTGAACTGTAAAATTTCTAATGAAGTGAATTATTGAATTACTGCGAAAATTGATCAAAATGATAAATTATAATTAATATTGAATCGAAATGGAAATTGTACTTAAAAAAATTATTTAAATACCTTATTAACTAGTCGGGCTAGTCGGATAAAGTTGGCATGCCATAGGATATGGAAGAGTACGGGTTTTGCCGGCTTACTGATCAGGCACTTATGGGCCGACTATCATTACTGTTACCGATTCGACACTTTGTGTGTCGAATACTGTTACCGTTACTGTTACAGATTCAGCACTTTGTGTGTTGAATACTGTTACCGTTACTGCTACTGCTACCGTTACTGATTACTGATTAGGTACTGTGTACCGTTAAGGCACATTGTGCCGTACTGGTGTGTTGGTTGGAATCCGTGTATCCACCGAGTCCGAGTCAAGTTAATAGGGAAAAATGAAATAAATCTACTGATAAAACTAAATTTGAATGATATGGCATATGTGAAAGTTGAGAATTGAAATAAAGAAATAATAATGGTATATATATAATCGAATGATAACATAAAAAGATTAAATTGTTCATTAAGTGATGATAATTGTAATGTAAAAGTATGTGTGCGATTTAATGTATTTAATTATAAACTGAATTATAGTGATACCACTGAGTATATGCATGCTCAGCGTACGGTTGTTTCCATGCGCAGGTTGTAGAAGTCAAGTACTGAACCAGCATCCAAAGCGAGACCCGACTTCAGCAAACTTTTTTGTTATATATATTTTCTTTTGGTAATGTGGCATGTACATAGGATGTGTGTAAAGGTTATTATGTTTTGAATATAAATGGTTTAAAATATTAGTATTACAAGTCTAAGAATTATACTGAAAAATTCTATCCATTTCAATTTAATTATGTGACAGCCCTATTTTTGACCCTAGTCGGAAAGTGGTTTCGGGACCACAAAACCGAGTCACAAAAATAATTAACCGTTATATCTTATGCTTATTGTATGTGAACTTGCATGTGTGAAAGTTTCTTGCTTTAATTTTGTCGATTGTATGTAAAATTTATTAAATAGGACTTATGTGAGACAATTGTGAAATGTGATAGGTAATTTTAAATATGGTCTACTAATGCATGTTAAAAAAAATGGACTTGCATGTCAAATTATCCATTTTTCCTTAGTGGCCGGCCATGTAGTTGATTCATATATATTATATGTATATTTTATTAACATTAATTTAAACTAAATGAATTAAAGAATAAAAATAAAAGAATAATGGCTTAGTGGGGAGGAGAAACCAAAGTTGGTTCATCCTTTGATTTCTTTGGCCGAAAATTTCAAGAAGAGAAGGGGGGAAAACAAACATTTGGCTACCCCTTCCTAGCCTTGATTAAGGTATGTTTGAAGTGTTTTGATAGAAATTTCTTGTGTGTTTTAGGATAGTTTCTTAATTCCTCCATAACCCATGTGCAAATTTTCATTTTGGTAGCTATAGGAGCAATCGGTCATGAGAGGATTTTTCATTTAGAAATGTTATGTTGATGTTTTGTTGTGAATCAATAAAAGTACTCTATTTGGTTGAGATTATAAAAGTATGTTAAGTTTTTGAATTTGTAATTGTAAAGATTAAGTGTTTGTGTTATGGCCGAATATACATTGAAAATTTTAATGGAGAAACTCTTATGATATAAGCTTGTAAAATTTAAGTTATAAATTGTGTTTTATAGTTTAAATGGTTAAAGACTATTCGGTTATAGCCTTAATTTTTCATGAAGAAATCAAGTTAAATGTATTTGTGTCTATGCTATGGCCGAATGTACTATGGCTGATTGTGGACTATGATAAAATTTAGTAAGGTATGTGCTTTAAATGTGTTATGAACTATTATAGGTTAAGTTAGGTTGAAGCTTGGTGAAATTGAACTTGAAAAATGATTTGAGCACAATGTGGTATTGATATTATGTATAAGTAAATTTATAGATATATATATATATGATGAAATTGATTGGTGAGATACATGCTTAAATAATATGTATGCAAAGAATGTGTGAAAGAGTGAATTGGTAATAATCTACTTGGGACAGCAGCAGTAAGGTGATTTTTGAAAATCACCATAAATTGTAGGAGTTGAATTAGAAGCTGAATAAATTATGTAATTAAATCTTGATGAGTCCAGTTTTCTATAATAGAAACCGTAAAAGTAAAAGAATTACCGGTCATGAAATATTTGAAGTAATGTGGGACAGAGTCAAAATGACTTCTAGATCCCCTGTTCTGTTTTTATAAAATTATTATAAAATGTATAAAAATGGTCATAGAATAAATTTTATATGCTTAGACTCCTTAGTGGGTCTAGTTTCAAATGAAATAAATGACAATATATTTTGATTTCTGTACAATGAGAAATTTATTTCATAGTGAAGAATGGTCAGATTTGTCAAACAGTGAAACAAGGGAAACTTTAGGAAAAATCTGGTATTGATTGGATAGACTAAAAATTATGAAAATTTTATGGATAAAAGATAAATGAGTTTATTTTCAAGGAAAATTTACGGAAATTGATTTGGAGTTTCGTAGCTCCAGTTATAAGTAATTTAATGACTGTTGCTCAGGAATTCAACTTATAGTGAAATTGTGATTATATAGTAAACATTGATAAAAGAAAAATTTTGCAAACGAATTGCTTATTGATTTCTTATAAGCTTACTATAATCTGTATGTGTGAAATTCGAATATATATGTATTATATTCTGAAAGTAATACTTGAATAATTGATTAATGATTAGTTTAAAATTTATTGGATTAAAGCTCAAGAGCATAGAGGGGCAACCACGGATAAGGGAAAAGCTAAAGTCGCGGAATAGCCAACCCGAAATTTGTTCAGAAAGATACAAGGTAAGTTTTGAGTAATCGCCTTTAGTATAAAATTTATAATGCCTTGACATATATATACTACATGAATTTTGATCTTTTTGGTTATATTTGAATTAAGTTGAATGGTAAATAATCTAAGTGTATGACCTATAGTTGAATGGTAAATTAGGGTTAAGCTTGATTGATGAAAGGTACGTGTGATATTCATGCATGATTTTAAGTTGAAATGAAATAATGGTGTTCATAAGAAGCTCATGTCTGAATGTAGCCAATGGCTACTAATAATGTGAAATGTTCTATAAAATGTGTTAGAATACGATTAAAAAAAAAAGACATCTAATTTGATGTGGAATTGTATCCAGGCTTAAAGACCCGCAGGCTTCGTGCTGGAATTGTATCCGGGCTTAAAGACCCGCAGGCTTCGTGCTGGAATTGTATCCGGGCTTAAAGACCCGCAGGCTTCGTGCTGGAATTGTATCCGGGCTTAAAGACCCGCAAGCTTCGTGCTGGAATTGTATCCAGGCTTAAAGACCCGCAGACTTCGTGATGGAATTGTATCCGGGCTTAAAGACCCGCAGGCTTCGTGCTGGAATGACATCCGTGTTAAAAACCTACAAGCTGTGCTAGATATGTGTTTCGAGTCCTAAGACTTGATAGGACCGGTGTTGTAAGTTAAGTATGATTACGACATTGAATATCCGTGCGAGTAAGTATTATATATGTTATACCTGCTAAGGTACGTATTACGTACTCATAAGTGAATTGACTTCAAAACAAATTATTAGTATCAAAGAATGGTATAATATATGTGAGTGTGTGTATATGTATGTGAATGAATACTGTATTTATGAATAAGAGAATGACTTATTTGGTCAATGTATGTCATTGTAAAAGCATGTGTCTTAAAGAATTTTTATGAACCATATAGTATAGTGAAATATGTACTGAGAATTTTCTTGTGTATTCATGTATATATATATATATTCGGCCAACAGGTTATAATTAATGTACTTGTGAGTTTTTGGCCAAGTAATTTACAAATTAAATTTGGGTTCTTGTGATACTTAATGTTAGATTTTAAATGATACGTTTTAATTGTTTGAAACACTTAAAACTTACTAAGCCTCGAAAGCTTACTCTGTTTTATTTTATTTCTTTGTTTTATAGATTGTCAATTTTGGCCACCAACTCGGGGATCATCAGCAGTTCATCATACTATCGATCTTTTTGGTACAGTTTTATTTTGGCTTTTGTATGGCATGTATAGGTTAGGCCGGTGACGGTTATGTTTTGTATTGTAAATATTTTAGCCATATGAAAATGGCATTTATATAACTTAAAGATCAGTATGTACTCAGCTTAATTTCTGTCTTTGTTGATTGATTATATGGACAAAAAAAAATTTAATTGTTTGGCTCGGTAATACCTCATAGCCTAAACCGGCAATCGGACTCGGGCTAGGGGTGTTACAAATTAGTACAATGATAATTTTAAATTGATATTATATTGATTAAGTTGATTAGAAGGCATTTAGAATAGAAAATGAATGTGTGAAATCAATTGGTTGAATTGGTTATGTTTGAAATGAATATGGTTTAATTGCAGGGGTTTTATGTAAAAATAAGCAGAAATACTGTCGAAATTTATAAAAATAATAATAATAATAATAAAATTGGAGTACTTAAATGAGTCCCGTTTCACTTAAATGTATGATTTAGATTTGAATAGTTCAATATAGGGATTTAGTAATTAAATTATGCTATGAATGTTATTTTATTTATGAATTATTCATAAGTTGTCTGATACGTCCGGTAATGCCTCGTAACTCTATTCCGGCGACGGTTCGGGGTTAGAGGGTGTTACATTAGGAACACTTAATTTGTATTACTTTAGGCATTTTTTATTATTGCAATTTAATTTTGTTTTTTTTAATTTTAATCACTAAATTTTCTTTTCTTTACTTCTGACAAGTTTTTTTTATAGTTAAAGACTAGAAGAAACCTGTCAGGACCTCTACTTTTTGACAGTGAGATTGAGAGCACAGCTAGCAGAAACTGGAGAGAAATAAGGCAAGGCCTACAATACATAGAGGAAGAGCGAGAGGGCGATATCCGTACTACAACCAAGGAGATGGCTAATAATCAAAATAATCTGTTACCTCCCGTGGTTGCTGCAAATCCAGTAGATCAAAATCCTGCTCCTCATACTATGTATGATTATACTAAGCCCAATTTAACAGGAACTGAGTCGAGTATAGTTAGACCTGTTGTTGCTGCAAATAATTTTGAATTGAAATCTAACACTATTCAAATGATACAACAGTTTGTTCAGTTTGATGGTTTGCAGGACGAAGATCCAAACACTCATTTAGCAAATTTTCTGGAATTCTGCGACACCTTTAAGATCAATGGCATTTCTGACGATGCCATTTGCCTTCGGTTGTTTTCCTTTTCATTGAGGAATAAGGCTAAACAGTGGTTGAACTCATTACCACGAGGGTCAATCACTACTTGAGAATAAATGACCGAAAAATTTTTACTTAAATATTTTTCGCCGGCTAAAACGGCTAAATTAAGGAATGATATCTCTTCTTTTGTGAAGATGGATCTAGAAACTCTTTATGATGTATGGAAGAGATACAAGGACTTATTGAGAAGGTGCCCCCACCATGGGTTACCTCTATGGCTGCAGGTTCAGACTTTTTACAACGGTGTGAACTCCTCAACAAGATAACTGATTGATGCAACTGCCGGTGGAACTTTAAACAATAAAACACCTAAAGAGGCTTACGAATTTATTGAAGAGATGTCACTGAATAACTATTAGTGGCAAATCATGAGAACAAAGCCAACAAAAGCAGCTAGTGTTTTCAACCTCGACGCGGTCATGCTATCTAACCAGGTAGAACATTTAAATAAAAAGATTGATAGTTTGTATAGTTCTACTTAGGTAAATCCAGTAATGAGGTGTGATTCAAATGGAGGAGGAGTGCACAACACAGATTATCCATCCTTCAACTCTAGCACTGAGGAGGAACAAGTCCACTATATAGGTAATAATTCTAGATCTCAAAATAATCTGTATAGTAACACTTATAATGCAGGTTGGAGGAAACCATCCCAATTTCTCATGGGGTGGTCAAGGAAATCAAAGACCACAACATCCTCCAGGTTTTCAACAACCACTTTATCAACAAGAGAAGAAACTGAACCTTGAAGAGATGCTCACAAAATTCATCTCGGTGTCAAAAACTCATTTTTAGAATACCAAAACAGCACTTAAGAATCAGCAAGCATCGGTTCAAGGGCTCGAAACTCAAATAGGACAGCTTGCTAAGTTGATTTCAGAACGACCACAAGCTAGCATGCATAGTAATACAGAAACTAACCCAAGGGAGCAACTCCATGCCATCACTGTATGCGACGAAGAAGGGCTAGTTGAATCTAAATTTGAAACAAGGCACAAAGTTGTGGTAAGTAATGGTAAGGATGAGATGAATCATAGTATACAGCAGACGGTAAGCAAAGAATATAAACCTCGTGTACCATATCCTAATGCAAAAAGGAAATACCACATAGACGTACAATTCAGTAAATTCCTTAAACTACTTAAAAAGTTACATATTAACTTACTGTTTATTGAAGCTCTTTCGTAGATGCCCAACTCGGTTAAATTTTTAAAAAAGCTTTTATCAAACAAACGAAAGTTAGATGAGTCATCAAATGTGGAGTTAAATGCAGTCTACTCAACTATTCTACAAAACAAGCTACCCAACAAACTGAAAGATCCAGGGAGTTTTACAATTCCTTGTTTAATTGGTAGTTTGAATGTTAACAATGCTTTAGCTGATTTAGGGGCAACTATTAATGTTATACCTTATAAAATGTTTAAACAATTAGGTCCTAGGAAACCCAAACAAACTAGGATGAGCGTTAAATTAGTTGATAAAACCATTAGATTTCCTAGGGGTATAATTGAATATGTGCTCGTAAAAATTGACAAATTTATATTTTTAGTAGACTTTGTTGTTTTAGACATGGATGAGGATAGTGACACACCTATAAATTTAGAATGATCCTTTTTAGCAACTACTAGAACTATCATCGATGTTGACACAGGTGAATTGATACTTCATGTAGGAGACGATACGATTAAACTTCAAGCTCGTGATTCTGCTAATATATCTAGTAATCGAGACGATTGTTTAAGTTTTGTTAACTTGAGTAATGTTAAGGCACAAACTTCTTTGCAGGAATCCCGTAAGAAGAACGTGATAGAGCCTCATTCCAATCCATGCAACAAAAATAGAGCGACTCACGAAGAACAAAGTCTTCAGATCGATGAACTAGACGAATGGCGAACACATGTCAAGGAGAAACCAAAAGTACACGATGAATCCAAGTGACACTACAATGAGCGTAGGGATGGAGCAAAGTAATTTAAGGTCGGAGACAAAGTATTGTTAGATGAAATGGACCCTAGAATTGCTATTTCAGAGCTCAATACAAACAGAGCTACTCCGTTTATGGAACTTAATGTTTTCCCATACGGCACAGTTGAGGTACATCATTTTAAACTCGACACTTTCAAGGTAACTATTATTCAACCTAGATTGTATATGGATAATAGAATTGACAGTGAGAAAGAGGGGTCTCAACTTCTCGAACCACCATGACCGTGCAAATATGAGGTGAGTCGAGCTTAGACTTTAAATAAGCGATTCTCAGGAGACAACCCGAGTACTAACACCACAAACCCGTTTATTTTATCTATTTTTCGTTTTTTTATGCAGGAACAATGACCCACACGGCCTGAACACATGGACGTGTCCTTGGTCGTGTGGAAACAGGGCTAAAATTTCCCAAAAATTGACATGCACATGGCTTGTGATAAATCTACATGGGCTACGACACGACCATGTAGACCACACGGCTTGGACATACGGGCGTGTCCTAGGCCGTCTGAAAACTGGAGCTAAATTTTTAAATTTTAAACAAGTCAGAGAGTTACACGGGTAAGGCACACGGTTGTGTGCTCAGACACACGAGCATGTGGGATACCACACGGGCGTGGGAGAAGCTCACAACAAAGCACATGGTCGTGCAATACTGCCGTGTAAACCACACGGACGAGACACACGGGCGTGTCTAAGGCCGTGTGAAGAATGGTCATTAAATTTTTACGACGAGCACAGGCTAAACTAGAGCCACACGGGCATGTGACAGGGCCGTGTGGCCCAACACGGGCCTCACACGACCATGTCCAATTCAACCCCCTAAACCCTAATTTCTTTTGGTCATCTTCTTAAAATTTTCTTTCCCTCTAAACCGCCGGCTACCCCTACCTTGCCCCTACTTCGGCCACTTTTTTCCACCACCGTCCAACCTTAACCCCACACCAAATCGCAGCCACTTCTCCCTCTCTCCCTTGCAAGCAAACCACTCTCGCCCTCACACCACGCCCTAACCCACACGACTCGAGCCCATCCACACCACCTCTGTTCGGCCACCACTCATCTCGGTGTCAGTTTACCTCATTTCCCCATTTCCTCTAATTTCTTTCATTTGCTTATATTTTATCTTATTTATTTTCTATTTTTCTTTTATTCTTGCCATTTTTTGTATTATTATTATTAATTCTCTCAGTTTTGGATTCATTATCATATTTAATTGGTTATATATGTTTTTGGTTTCACTCTTATTCTACCTTCGACCATGCTACTTCTAGTTAATTTTGGTAGTTCGTTACTTATCGTAGGATTTTCTTTCCTATTCACTTATTAGGTCCCGTGGGTTGTCTTGTTAGCTTAGTTGCAATTTCTCTTTACTCTTATTATGACCACTTAATTCATATGCTCTTAATTTAGGTTCACATACTGTCAATTTTTTATTTTCGCATGTTTGGTTATTGGCGCATATAGGATTAGGTTCTACATCTCAACCATTTTTCTTTTATCACACTAAGTCCTTCATATTACATTTTTGTCTTATTCACATAACTACTCCTAAATTACTAGCTATGTTTGCTTGGTGATACTTGTTCCTGTTTTACTAATATTCGAATATTCTATTTTTTAGGAATACTATGACAAATACACGAGGCAAGAAAACTGTCGTCCCCGAATCGAAAAAGATGAAGGGTCTTGGCGCAACCTCCTTGAGTGCCTCAATCGAAGCTCGTCACCCTCTGCTTTGATTTTCGTCGAGCCCACAAGGTGACTTGTTTCAGCTTCTTCGAGTACGACCATTAGGAGTGGGCCGTTCCATAGATTGGACCACCTTGGACTAGGTCTATCTTGCTCAGATGGTTCGATTTCATCTCACCACTACCTCTTGGGATAGGTTCTTTACGATTATCGAGCCCACCTATTCGGAGCTTACCTAGGAGTTTTGTACTACTTTTCATCTACAACATGTGATGAATACCCATGACGAGGCCGGTCCTATCATTTTTAGGCTGGGTGGACTCGTACGACACATGTGTGTACCAGAGTTTGGAGCTGTTTTGGGCCTCTACACAGAAGAGTTTATGGCTTCCGAGAATTTTATACATCTTCACCGTCACATACTCTACTCGCCCTCCTACTGTTGGATCGACCTTACGGCGAGTATTGTTCCCTATGACGCAAGTCGCTCAAAGGCGACTTCTCTTCCTCCAGCACTACGCTACATCCATGCTATCTTGGCTCATACCTTGACTAGGAGGAGAGAGAGCACCGGCGCCGTTAGCACCACCGATGCTTACTTCTTATGGAGCATGATGACTGGTCATGTATTTGATTTGGCATATTTTATCACCCTTACTTTTCGCCACCAGACAGACCGCCATAGGAAGGGCCCCATTTGACTTAGCCCCTACGTGACTCGCCTCGCCCGACACTTTGGCCTCTTCGACACTCTAGAGATGTCATCGACACTCACACTAGTAGGCCAGATGTCTCCTCAAGGAATATCTAGTATGATCCACATGAGGATGATAAAGTGACGCCGTGGATTTGACCCCCCTCAATACATACTCATCCATTCTTATGCTCATGATGATCCAGAGGACATTACTGATGATGTCCCTCCCCCTCATGAGGACACACACCCACTGCAACCACCGAGTCACCAACCTTCTGCTGCCACCGTGACTGATATATCCGAGCGACTTACTCGCTTCAAGTAATAGTGTGTTGCGAGGTTCGACAGCATCGAGGTGACTCTGCAGTAGATTTGCCAGCACTTCAACATCTCACCTCCACCACTACCACCTCAAGATCCATCTTTTGATGAGCACTTTTGAGTCCATTTATTTTTTATCTTTCATTTTTCGCTTTATTTTTATTTTTATTTTATGTTTATTTTAAAAGACTTGTCGTTTATACTTTTAAACTATGTTTATCTTTATGGTTATTATCGAGTAACCCTTTAATTCTCTTCATAGTTGTGTTTATTTTCTTTGTAGTAGCTCAAACTCATGCACATCATTGGCCATATCTACAATTTTCGCTCTCAATATTTCACGTATTTCATCTCGAAATTCAGGGCAGTATCGCTTCTTTCTCCATCTTCTGATATTATGCTTATATTGTTATTATCTATCTTTGTACATGGAGGACAATGTACATCTTAAGTGTGGGGAGGTTATTTTTATTATCCCTGAATTTTTATCTCGTTCTCAAATGATTTTCTCATTTTATTATTAAAGTGAATTCTGATTGATTAATAACTTTTATTTATATGTTTTGAAGTAAATCATGGGTAATTGTGCATTGATTGTTTAAACTGTAAAGGCATTAGAGAATCAAGCATGATAAGTTGACTTTTGAGAATCAAAATTGCTAGGTTGTTTCCCTGAATTGAGGTATTATCTTAAAGTTTTGAATTGACAGGATTGACATCAAATACCCATAATTTTCGTGAGATTTTGAGCCTTTTAGAGCATATATCTTTCTTGCTAACTGATTTTATTGGTTATGAGTGTGTCAGCATTGATTTGTTATTCTAGAATTTGCTTCGATTATGCATGTCAAGACCACACCTTTGATTTAATATACTGAGATGATAAAGGCACTTAGATTTTAACCCATTTACCCTATAAAAAGCCTACCCACATAATTGACCCTTAGTGAACCCCTTTGAGCCTTAACCATTGTTTCTTGATTTCTCCCTTAATGCTAACCCACAACTTAACCCTTTTTGATTCGTTAAGAATTTTTTTCATTTTTATTGACTCCTTTTTTATCGAGATTTGATTTGATTAGTTACCTAATTTTTTTCGTTCATTTCAGTTGTTGAATTTTTCCATACTAAGTATTTTTCATTATTGTTCTTATTCTTAAAAAAAGTATATTTATATTTATATTATAAAGCGCTTGGATAAGTTAAAATTATTTTATTGAGAGATAAGCTCACTTCATTAGTTTTGGATAGTGTTAATTCTGGCATTTGTTTGTAATTCAGTAATTAGCTTTATTTTTCTAAGTTTGGTAATTTATTACATTAACCTCGATTCTAGCCCTCTTTTTCAGCCTTTATCCACACCTTTAACCCAAGCCCCATTACAACCCTGTTAAAGACCTTTTGATTTGTGTATCATCTCATTTATAGTGGTGGAGATTTGATTTTCATGCAAGCCTATGGTAATAACTTTTCATGTTTGACTATTGAGTGCTTAATTATTGAACTTTAAACACTTTGAGTGATTTGAGTGAATCTTTAGTGAGGATGTTAACCCTCGTCGTTTTAGAATTAAAGGTAATTATTTAGATAAAGGGGGATACCTATGATTTTATGATTAAAATGCTCAACTTTGATTATTTGAAACTTTAATGTTCTTTTAGTTAAATTCTCAATGTATGATTGCTTGTGGATTATTTTGAAACATTATTGATGAGAATTATAAGTTGAGAAGAATTCATTTTAATTGTGAGTTGAGAATTTTGCTTAAGGACAAGCAAATGCTTAAGTGTGGGGATATTTGATAAGCCATAATGTATACATATTTTTATCCCATGCTTGGCATATTTATGGATGATTTTTCCTTGGTTTCATTGAATTCGATGCTCCTAATCCTTTAAATTCATGTTTTATACTTAGGTGAGCATAGGAAGGCGAAAAGAGCAAGAAACGGGTCAAAAAGGGATAAAATTGCCCTAATTCAGTGTTTCACATGGCCTAGGCACAATTCACATATGTAAACCACACCCCCCGTGTGAGACACACGGGCAAGGCACATGCTCGTGTGTCATGGTTGTGTCGACTAAAAACCAACTCAGAATTACACACGGATTGAGCACCTTCACACGAACGTACCGCCACACGGCCGTGTCCCTGTCAAGCCCAAGTCTAATTCTACTCAAAAAAGGCTAATTTTGAGGGTTTTTAAGCATTCCAAAGTGTATATAAACACTCTAGAAGAGGATCAAAAGGGACATGCAGAGTAGAAGGCAAAAAATACGCAAGGATAGCCATCGGAATCAGCTCAGAAGCAGGATCTACTTCAAGACTGAATATCTCCATTCAATTTCCTTAGAAGTTATTTGGGTTTCTTTATGTTTTGTTGTTTTCCCAATTTTGAGATGTTTCCCATTATTATGAACTAAACTCCCTAAATACCTAAGGGAGATGAAACCTAAGATAGATTTTATTACTATTTGAATTATATGATAAATACTTGTTCTTATTCTTAATTGTGAGTTTTAGTAACTACTTTAATATTCCTGGATATTATTCAGGTTTTTGATATGCTTATTCAGTAGAGCAAAAATCCCTATTTAATAGTAGATATTCCATAATTAAGCGGAGTTGCATGCAATCCTAGAGATAGAATGACATAAATCTGTCGGATTAGAGTCAAATATAATAAGGGAATCCATAGATCGAATTAATACGACAATAGAGGTTTTAATTAGAAAGAGATTTCAATTAATCAACCTAGAGTCAGTTGTTTTTAATCTAGAAATAGTATTAATATAAATCAGGGATTTCTACAGATTAAGTCTAGTGAATAAATCGTCTAATTCAGAAGTAATAAATGAAGTCTAGGTGGATTCTTTCTTGGGTATTGTCTCCTTCATCGGTTTTCTAAAAAAGTATTTTCCAGCTTTAATCTCTGTCGTAATCTTAGTTAATTAGATAATTAATACATCTCAAGAGTGGGGAGTTTAATGAATGCTTAAGTATGTACGCATCCAGATTTTGTGTACATTATTGGAATGTTAGGCAGATATTTAAGCAACCTTGGTATGAACTACTGGATAACAGCCAAGAGGGTTATAAGGTATCTTCATAGAACAAAAGATTAAATGCTCACATATCAGAGGTCTGATAAGTTAGAGATCATCAGGTATATAGACTCCAATTTTGATGGAATATTGATGCAAAATTTTGTCACTAGGGTGCAAATTGTAACAATAATTGGTAGTCTTTTATTCCAATAACAATAAGAACACATCAAAGTCAAAACAAATAGACTTTAAGTTCTCGGTTGTTAAAGTAAAAGTTCAAAATGGTTAGGTACTTATAAAGCATATTAGGACAAACTCCATGATTACAGACCTGCTTACTAAAGGACTACACCCAAGGTTTTATAATAGCACACTACTCATATGGGTGTAATGTCATTCCAAGATATCTAGTTTTAATGGGAGTGTGTAATTTAAAATGTTTTTCTATTATAGAAAAATTTTCAGTTATTTTAGTTTATGGATATTAAGTATATTTTCTGCAGAAATAAAGTTTATTTGGTTTATTCACACTCTGAATTTGGTAAGGTTTGATCTTTCTAAGATTTAAGGAGGACTAGTTGGAAATAGACATGTTTGGATCATATTGCATGTAATTTCCATACTACACATTCATACTTCATCTATGCCATTTGGTTGTGTTAATATACATGATTAGGGATGGATTTAGTTATGATATATAAAACGAAAGTCGTCTTTGTTCTATGTTAACATAATTAATGGATAAGATTGTTTGGAATACCTTTTGGATATGATTGTAAAGTTTTGAGCTCATACGGTTATATAATGATATGTAATTATAGAATAATTAGTATATATATGTTTTCCAAGTGGGAGATTGTTAGAAAATATGGACATCACATATTTAATAAGAGTAACTACATGTTATTATTTACTATCATAAAAAGGTTAGCCCAAATTAAAAATGGTCTAATTTGGTTAAGGTTTATTGGGCTTTAGTTATTAAATAAAGTATTGACCAAATATGTGTTGATACTCTAGTAACTAATTTCTAATTGATAATGGGCTGATAAGAAATTAGGTTAATATGCAAAAGTTATATATTAGGGTTATAGTCCCTAAATCACACATATAAGTAACTTTTCTAATATCTCGTCTTTAGAAAAGTGAAAGTCACATTTTCTAGATTACTTATGTGCTAATTTGAAAGATCAAAATCGCAAGATCCGTAGATTTCAAGAAATCGATGAATTCAGGTATGCTTCCGTATCTAATTTTGTTCTTGATTTGTTCTTGATGATTTGACATGACAAATCTTGATTTATAATTTGTTAATTTTTATATCAGATATTATTTTACGATTCTAACATAATCTTACTCTTAACGTGGCTTGGGCTCTTTATTTTCAGCCTAAGGTTCCACTTCAATTTTGGTAGGAATGTTACCTCGTCAAGGCAAAAAAATCCCCTCATTAGTTACTTTTCAACACTACTTAATTATTCTTTCATTGAAGTCTTGGAGGGATAAAATTCTTCCAAGGGCATTAGTAGTAGTTTTTATTGGACATCATGTTGGTGTGAGTGGATATAAACTTTATTATTTACATTCCTAGAGTATATTTGTTTCCAGGGATGTTTTTTTCCCTTTTATCATTTAAAGAACTCTCACTTAATAATTAGTGATTAATGTGAGAATTATATTTTACAATAATTAAAAAATATATAAGGATAAGAACCTCGTGTGTTGGCCTAATGGTCAAAGTGTTCTCTACTTGAGGTATGACCTGAGTTTGAGTTGCGCTAATTGTGTTGCTATTAGGGCTTTACCCTTCTCTTGTAATTCACCAAAAAAATTTAACAATAAATAAACAAGTAACATATCTAATTTAATTATCTTATAGTATAAATCATAATATTAAACAACAACCTTAGTTAATATGTAAACAGTTATAATAATTAAGCAATTCTATTAATCAATTATTTATTTTTATTAGTGATAAATTACACTTATTATTTTATAAGATTAATATAATATTTGGTACCTAAATTTGATAATTTTTCCTAATTTGGAACCTAAATTTTTTTTTGGCTCAATTTGGTACTTGAACTTAATTTTTTTTTCCTAATTGGGTACCTAAACTTTTTTTGGGCCCAATTTGGTACCTAAATTTATTAAACGTTATACAATTATGCAAAATACTAACGGTGTTAAAAAAAATTTTGTTATGCTACAAAAATATTGTTAATATTAGAGGAAATTCATGTTAAAAGAATAGGTATTGAGTTATACTTAACGAATTAAATTAAATAAGAAAAATATTTGTAAAATCTTAAATTAAAAGAAATTCATTATTTTCAATTAATAAAATAAATAAATAAATAAAACAAAAAGTAATTGGACATATAAAATGCAAAAAAAATATCATATCATCTGTATGTCGGTCATACATTGATTATTTTTGGTATCTCATAAAAAGCATTTTTAGTATTTTGGAGTAATTTGTAAAACATTTAATAAGCACCGAATCAAACAAAAAAATTAGGTACCAAATTAGGAAAAAGAGTCAAGTTCAGGTACCAAATTGGCCCTAAAAGATTAAGTACCAACTTAAGAAAAAGTGTTAAGTTTAGATACCAAATTAGAAAAAAGTGTTAAGTTGGTTACCAAATTGGACCAATAAAAAAGCTTAGTTATCAAAATAAAAAAAAAGTGTAAGTTTCAGTACCAAATGTTAAATTTAAGCTTATTTTATATTAATAATTATAATTTAATTAATTAATGTTACAATTATATATAATTAAAACTATTATAAAATAAAGGGAGATGAAGAGAGTAAAGAAAAAATAAAAAATGAAAGCAACAAATAATGAACTTTATTGATCAAAATGGATGATTACAATGCTTCATCAGAGTCTCTATTTATAAGGATAAGAAGTATAAAAGGAATAGAGATCTAATTCTAATAATTATTAGAATTTAAAGTATATCAAAACTTTATCTTTATCATGATAGACATCCACTTAATAAAATATTCATAACATTCTCCCTTGGATGTCCATTAGTAGATAATGTGCCTCGTTAAAACCTTATTAGGAAATGGGAGCACATGGCCGTGTCTCACACGGCTAACAGACACGCCCGTGTCATAGGCCATGTGGACATTTGAAATGGGAGCACAAGGCCGTGTCCTAGCTCGTTTCCGACCCTGTGTAACTCTCTGACTTGGGTCACACGACCAACACACACACTCGTGTGGCTAGCTCGTGTGCCCTACAAATGGCCATACGCGCTCATGTGGCAAGCCGTGTGCTAGGCCGTGTCAAACCTGTAAGGTATACTGACTTATGCCACACGGCCATCTCACACGCCCCCGTGTGAGGCCGTGTGGAGCATACTGACTTGATTTTTATTTTCAACAACAGGGGACACACGGCTGTGTACATAACCTTGTGTCACACACGGCTGAGACATACATCCATGTCTCTGCCTGTGTGGACAAAAATAGACTATTTACCAAGCCATTTTGCCACCCAAACTTATGCACACCTACACAACTCCAACCAAGCTTAATTCACTACTTCAATACCAACAATTTACATGTTCATATTACCATGTAGTTCCCATTCTAATCATAACAATTCCAAATTCACAAAACATCTATATGCATTATTTCAACCAAACATTTTAGGTTGCCTAAAATCACAAACATACAATAACCATTTCCAAACATTAGCTACCTTAAATTCTAAACTACTACAAACCATTTGCAAACAATTATGAACCACATTATCGGCCACTTTCACATATATGCATATACATCCAAAACAACCAAATTAAACCAACTTATATGGCTATACACTAAACCAAACTTAGAACATTTACAAGCCAACTCAAATGGCTACATTCATCATCAATACATGAACCAAAATGACCAAAGTCCCTATACATGCCATATACTCAAAACATAAACTCAAAACTACCAAATTGATAGTTGGATAGTGTGACGATATCTCGACGATCCCTGAATCCGAGCTAGCTTTGAAATCCCTATAAAACACAGAGAAATACACAAAGTAAGCTTTATATCTTAGTAAGTTCGTATAGCATTTATATCAACTCATCATATATACTCAAATTAAGCGAAAAACATAAATAACATATCTCATTATGAATCATCAACCTACCACATTTGCATCCACCAAATTAGATGTAATTTCCATAATTTTCATCATTTCAGTGTATGACTCAGTTCCTATACATACCTGTACCTTCCTGTATTTAACTCATACTCATTCACATATTTGACATATCCGTTAAACCATTCAGAATATTTTTAGATACTTGGAAAATTCGCACACTTAGTTCCAAATAAATAGTTGAAGCTGTATCACACTAAGTGCCAATATATATATATAGCCGAAGCTATCTCGATCTCGCACACTAAGTGCAAATATATAGCTAAAGCTATCTTGATTTTGCACATTAAGTGCCCATAATTAGCCGAATCGTCATCGAACACGACTGTAGTCTCATATACACAATTTATACAATATCAAAGCATTTAAAGCATAATTATAACAATGCTTGTTACATACAAACTTACCTCGAATTCAAAAACGACGAAATAGATCGTTTAGTCCAACACTTTATTTTTCCCCCGATCTAAGTCCGAATCTTGCTTTTCTTGATCTATATATAATCAAATTCACTTATTTAATCATCAAGCTATTCAATTTAATCCAAATTTCATATTATGGAAAATTACATTTTTACCTCTAGTAATTTCACATTTTTACACTTTAGTCCTTATTTCATAAGATCACAAATTCTTGCAATTAAATCACAACTCATGCTAGCCGAATTTCAATTAGGTCTCTTGCAGACCATATTTTTCATTTATTTCACAATTTACCCACAAACTTTTCACATTTCTCATTATAATCCTTAATTGGACATTTTACTAAAAATCACTTAATAAATGTTGTTTATCTAACAACAATCATGCATTTTCTATCATCAAACAACAAATCACACATAAATTCATCAATGGAAAAACTCAAAATCTTTAACAATTTTACAAAATAGTCTTTGGGCTAGCTAGATTAAGTTGCAACGATCTCAAAAACGTAGAAATCATTAAAAACGGGATAAAACAGACTTACATGTATGGACAATAGGTGGCCGAACCTTGAAGCTATTTTAATGGCTTTATCTTCTTCAAAATTCGGTTGAGAAAGATGAACATAAAGGTTTTTCTTTTGTTTTCTTTAATTTAATATCCTTTATTTACAATTTACAACATTAACCTTAATAATATCATAAAAAAATTCACCTAACCATGCCCATAAATGTCCTCCCAAATTTCAAATGGTTTAATTACCATTTAAGACCACCATATTTAAAAATCAAAGCTATTTGACCTTTAGCTATAAGAACACCACTTTTGCACTTTACATGATTTGGCCCTTTTTATCAAATTAATCGCTCAAACAATAAAATTTCTTAACGAAATTTTCACACAATCATATTATCATACTGTAGACCTTAAAATAATAATAAAATAATTATTTTGACTTCAGATTTATGGTCTCGAAATCACTACTCTGATTTGACTAAAAATGGGCTGTTACATTCTCTCCCCCTAATGTTGGGAATATTGTTTCATTAAAGTGACAATCAACAAATCATGCAGTAAATAAATCTCCAGTTAATGGTTCAACATACTTAATTATAGAAGAAGATTCATAACCAACATATATTCCCAACTTCCTCTGAGGACCCATCTTTGTTTGTTGTGGTGGAGCAATTGGAACATATTCTACACATCCAAAAATTCAAAGATGGAAAATATTTGGCTCCTGACCAAAAGCCAATTGCAATGGAGAATATTTATTATAACTTGTTGGTCTAATGCGCATAAGTGCTGCTACATGCAAAATAGCATATCCCCAAGCTATAATAGGGAGCTTTGTTCTCATAAGTAATGGTCTAGCTATTAGTTGGAGGCGTTTGATAAACGATTCAGCTAAACCGTTTTGTGTGTGAACATGAGCTACAGGATGTTCAACTTTTATCCCAATTGACATGCAATAATCATTGAAAGCTTGAGATGTAAACTCACCAACATTATCAAGAGAGATAGTTTTTATTGCATAATCTGGAAATTGTGCTCTTAATCAAATTATTTGAGCAAGTAGTCTCGCAAACGCCAGGTTGCATCTACTAGATACATCAATTAATACCATAAAATATCTAAATGATCCACATGGTGGATGAATAGGCCCACATATATCACCTTGAATACGTTCCAGAAATGTGGGAGATTCAATCCTAACTTTAGCTGGTGAAGGTCTAAATTTCTTTGAGATTTAGTGGAAAATAAAGCATCATCAACGAAAAATTTTGTACCTTTAGGTAATAATAAAATTACTCTTCCGGAGCCTTCAATAAGTTTTGAACTACCCGAGATTGTATTAATATGAGCATCACTTATTGTTAAATGAGAAAAATATTTTTTCTCTTTGAGTATCGTATGTGCTGTAGCACTATCAGGAAGACATATGTCTCCATTGATTTTGGATCCAACAAAATTTTGTTGATCATTCATATTCTTCAAAAAAATAAATAAAATATAACATTAGAAACGTTGCAAATATTTATTAAATATGTATAACTTGCAAAATAAGTAAATAAATAAACATACTTTCTTTTTAATCCAGAAAATGAACATATTTAAAATAACATAATAACACCAACTTATTCCTTATGCAAGAAAATGAAACATACTTAAAAATATATATATAATGCTAAAATAACACCAACTATTCTAATGATTCTCAAAGAAATCTATCACATCAAGGTGAGTTATATCATTGAGGCCATGAATTACATCACCCTCCTTTTTTGCCTCCATTTCATCATTTTTGGATATAAAATTTGTCTTAATATTATTTTTCTTCCCTTTAATAGATGCTTGATAAAGTTCCACTAAATGATCATGCATACGAGAGGTACATGCCCAATGTCCCCTCATACCACATCGGTAACATAAATTCTCAATAACCTTTGAAGGATTATTTTGACCACCTCTTTCTTGTCCTTCATTGCTATTCTTTTTCTAGTGGTTAGAAATGCCACTATTATGAACACCATGATAGCGATTACTAGTGCGTCCTCGACCACTTCCCCCACTACATCCACGACCACAACCATGATTGCGACCTTTGTATTTTTCATTTCCATATTTATTGTGTACTGCAGCATTCACTTCAGCGAGTGGTGCAGTACCAGTGGGACGAATTCCATGATTTTTCATCAACAACTCATTATTTTGTTCAGCCACTAAAAGGCATGAAATCAATTCAAAATATTTTTTAAAACCTTTTTCACGGTATTACTGCTGCAGGAGCACATTAGTAGCATGAAAGGTTGAAAAGGTTTTCTCTAATAGATCCTTATCAGTTATGTTCTCTCTACATAATTTCAGTTGAGAACTAATTTTGAAAAGTTCTGAATTGTATTTTCTTACAGTCTTAAAATCTTGCAGCCGTAAGTGCATCCAACCATAATGAGCTTT
This sequence comes from Gossypium hirsutum, assembly GCF_007990345.1. Taxonomy (NCBI): domain Eukaryota; kingdom Viridiplantae; phylum Streptophyta; class Magnoliopsida; order Malvales; family Malvaceae; genus Gossypium; species Gossypium hirsutum. The sequence goes on from NC_053427.1 coordinate 12,485,172, forward strand.
AGGAAGGATCACCGTTTTCTGATGGTCAAATCTTTCTTTCAAATTTTTTCACAACTCAAGAGGGTCTTTCACAGTGAGATATTCCACTTTTAATCCTTCATGTAGATGATGAAAGATGAAAATCATTACTTTTGCCTCGTCTTGTTTAGATGCTTCTTTATTTTCTACTATAGTATTCCCTAGACCTTTAGCATCTAGGTGAATTTCAGCATCTAACACCCATGAGAAATAATTTTTGTCTGAGATGTCTAAGGCGGCAAATTCAAGTTTGGCAAGATTTGACATTATAATCACTAAAAAAAACTAAAAAAATATTAGTAAAAGAATAGTAATCATATTATTTGTCAAATGTAATTATAATAAAGTATTTAAGAAAAAAATAGGAAATAACATAAAATAATTTGTGATATAAAATTTAGGATTACCTTAAGTCGATAGAGAAATTAAATTCGATTCCTCCCAAGAACTTTAAGCAAATCGTTGCACAAGTTTGAACCCCTCTTTTTTTGTCAATTTTTGGGTAGCCAATCAACCAATTTGAATGCTAGGTAAGAAAAATAATGAAAGTAATTCAACGGGGGATTAGAAAAGGATATAAAGCAGTTAAGGTATGGGTTTCATTTTTTGGGGGGGGGTTGTCGAATGAAAAATAAAAATAAGGTGGGTTTAGAAAAAAAATTTGAGAATCGTATTGATAACATGTTATAAAACTAAATTTAGCACATAAATGTATTAGCATCCAACATTTTTAAAGATTGTTTTTGGAACTAAACTGATTGAACTAGAACCAGCTAATATATTGATCTTATAATAAATAAAAAATTGATTGAATTGCGAACCAGTTAGAACCGACTTTGGAATGTGAACCAAAAATTGGATAGACGACAAAAAACCAATTGAACCGGTTTTTTATTTTTAATCTAATTTTTTTGCCCAAAATAATAATAATAATAATAATAATAATAATAATAACTAAAACCCAATTTTTTTAAAAGTTGAAACCGGCCCAAATTTTTTTTAATAATCTATAATATATATAATATTTGACTGAGTGTTTTTCAACCGAGTCCTGACTCAATTATAAAATTATCAAAGACTCGTTACTTTTATAAAAAGAACTTGAATGTATTTATATTTTTTTAATATTTTGATACTAAAAAATTACATTTTCGTAATTGGGAAAGATAAGATTTGAACTTAGTTATTAGAGTTTTCATTGTCACAATTTTACCATTTTAACTAAAATTTTATTTGGTTTTTATATTAATTGTTTTATAAAATTATTTATTTATATTTTAAGTGTATTATAATTTAGTAATTACTTGTATTAATTGCACCAAATAAAAATTATTAAATAATAAAAATAAATAGTATATTCAACAAGGCAAGTCTATAACTATATACGAAAACAAAATACATGTGGGACTGTAGAAGAATGACCTTGTCACTTGTTTCGTTTTTCTTGATTTTTGACATGAGACCAAGTAAAGAAAAAGAGAATGAAAAGAAATGAGGGAAAAGGAAATAACAAAAATTAAATACATTATCAATATACAAAAAGGAAATAACAAAAATTGAATACATTATCAATATACATGTTTAGAATTTTGCTAAAACGTATAATGATAGATTTAATATTTAATATTTATATTTTTTAGGTCAATTTTATCTTTATTTTTTAGTTAAATTTGACTATTAATATTTTTAAAAAGAGTCAAATCGTTTTTTCTTAACAGATATACTGACTAAAACATTAATTTTTTTAATATATTGGCATGACAACTTGCAATGTAATACACGTGTATTTCATGTTGATATGACACTATTTTTCTTATATATCACATCAACAAATAATTTAAAAATTATAAAAAATAAAAAATTAAATAAAAATTGATAAGTAATTATAAAAATTAACATAAAGCACATATAAATTATCATGCGGTCTGTTATGTTAAAAAAATTAATGTTTTAGTTAGTGTTTATGTTAAAAAACAATAATTTAACTCTTTTTGAATAGTTGATGATCAAATTTGACTTTTTTTATAAGATTGATGACCAAATTGACAAGATAAAAACGTTAATGTTGAAGTTGGTGAATAAGTCGTTATAACAACTCCTAGTATTTAGGGATTAGTTCTTTGTAATTTTGTAATTAAGTACTAAGTATGCTAGTTAGTTACTACCTACCCATTATATTACAATCAAGTTGTAGCAACAAGAATGACAGACTTGAAACATTTTATTTTCTCTCATCTTTTCAATCGATATCTTAACATGGTATTAGAGTCAGGTTCAATTTTTTCTTGGTTCCCTGTTTTTTTTCTTCATAATCTTCTTCAATGGCAGTCCATCAATCTTCTTCTCTTGTCATTGACTTTCATCACCCTCTTTATCTTCATCCCTATGATACCCCTAGCACTCTACGGGTCTCTCATCAGCTTCTTGGCTTTGAGAATTATAATATATGGACTCGATCAATGGAAATTGCTCTTCTTGCCAAAAACAAAGTCGATCAATGGAAATTGCTCTTCTTGCCAAAAACAAACTTGGATTTGTTGATGGTACTTGTTCACAAGCTAATCTTCCAGCTGATCTTCATCCTCAATGGGACTATTGCAATGCTATTATCCTCTATTGGATCCTCAACACCGTTTGCCAAGAACTTTCAGCTGGTATTATTTTTGCTTCGAGTGCCTGTCTTGTTTGGAAGGATCTTTAAGAATAATACAGCAAAGTTGATGGGTCCAGAATTTATTATCTCCATCACACTATTTCTTCTCACACTCAAGGTACTTATTCCATCTCCACGTATTTCGCACAGCTCCACCTTTTATTGGACAAGTATGAAGTTTTAGTGCCTTGCTCTCCATGTGACTGTGAAAATGCTCGAACCACATCTTCCTTTTTTTTTCAATGACTCTTTTAATTTCTAATGGGCCTCAATGATTCCTATTCTGCTATGCGTAGTCAAATATTACTTATGCAACCACTACCTTCAGTCAATCAAACCTACTCCATGCTTGTTTAGAAAGAATCTCAACGTCAAATCTCCTCTCCACTGCTTTCTGCATCTAAGCTTACTACCCTTTACTACTCGACTACTACCACTAGGAGCTCCAAGCGTAGATTCAATGGCACTTGTGATCATTGTCATGTCCGGGGCCATAAATGTGGAAACTGTTATAAACTGATTGGTTTCCCACCTGATTTTAAGTTCACTCGTAAGAAATCAATTGCTACTAATGTCACCTCTTCGATTGATTCAGTTGAACTGTGATTCCATCCTCTGTTCAGGCTTCATCTGCTCCTACTTTAACATCGGAACAGTACCAGCAACTTCTAACTATTTTGTAGAAAGATTCATCTATTTCTACTATTGCTCACATGGCTGGTACGGTCTCTTACTCTACATCATCTGGTTGTATCCTTGACACAGGAACCACCAACCATATGACATTTGATTTTCAATGCTTGAATTCTTCTGCTGCTCTTGCTCCTAACAGCTCTTGTGTTCAATTGCCTAATGGGAAATCAGCTCTGTTACTCATATTGACCATCATATCAGTTCCCCCACTTATAAGCTAACTAATGTTTTATACATACCTGATTTTAATTATAATTTGCTTTCTGGTTCTCAGTTTACTAAAGACCTCAATTGTTTTGTGTCTTTTTACCCTTCTTTTTACCTTTTACAGGACCTTTGCAATGGACGGATGCTGCGGATTGGTAAGAACATGTTGGTCGTACTACTTTCACCCACATCAGCTCTCTTCTAGTCTTAGTCATCCTCACAAATTTGTCAATATTTCTTTTCCCATTATTACTTCTTTTATGGCTTTACATAATGATCCACATGTATAGCATGCTCGCCTTGGTTACACCTCTATTTCTACAATGAAAAAAATTGCTCAATTAAAATCTGTTTTACATGATCTTAATGAATTATCTTCTTGTTCTATTTGTCCACTAGCTAAACAAACTAAATTTTTGTTTCCTCGTAGTTACACTCAAACTACTAGTGCTTTTGCCTTTATTCATATTGACCTATGGGGACCTTATAAAATCTCAACTCATAGTGGTCATCGTTTTTTCCTCACTATAGTTGATGATTTCACTCGAATGACTTGGGTATACCTTCTACGAACTAAGAATGATGCTTCTGTAACTCTTAAACTATTTGTTACCTTTGCAAAAACACAATTTTCAGCTGATATCAAGGTCATTCGGAGTGACAATGGTTCTGAATTTTTAACTCTACATGCACACCTTTTTTCACCTCTCTTGGTATTATCCATCAAAGTTCATGCATCGATACTCCACAACAAAATGGGGTTGCTAAACGCAAACATTGCCATCTTCTTGAACTTGCCAAAGCCTTGAAATTTCACTCTCATTTGCCTTCTAAATTTTAGGGAGAATGTGTACTAATAGCTTGCTAATGTGTACTAATAGCTTGCTACATTATCAATCGTTTACCTACCTCTATTTTTTCTTGGAAATCTCCTTATGAAAAATTCCACAAAACTCCTCCATCTCTTGATCATCTTAAAGTTTTCGATTGCTTATGTTTTGCCACCTTACCTCATTATCATGATAAGCTTTCCCCTAAAGTCATTCCTTCTAATTTTCTCTTGGTTATTCTCTCGTTCAAAAGGGGTATATTCTCTTTGATCTTCTTTCGAAGAAATTTTTTGTCAATCGAAATGTCACCTTTCATGAGACTATTTTTCCTTTCAAAATTTCATTTCCTACTACTCCAATGTTTCCTATCACTACTTTTGGTCCTATAGAAGACTCACATTTCTTTTCCAACCCCCCATACCTTCTCACATTACCTTCTCCGATCTTTCTTCTTCCTCTTTTACTTTGGATCCTTCCTCATTTCCACCTTACACCTATCTCTTCCTCTTCGAAGATCCACAAGAACCACTAAATGACCATATTGGCTTTAAGACTTTGTATGTTCTCCTCCATGTTTTTCATCCTCTTCATTTGCAATACAAGGTTCATATCCTCTTACTCTTTCTTATGCTCATTTACCTTTCCATACACAACACTTCACTGCCACCATATCACACCTGGTTGAACCACAATCTTATTCTAAGACTGTTAAACATAAGTGTTGGATAGAGGCTATGCATCAGGAAATACAAGCTTTGAAATCCAATAGCACTCGGGAAGTAGTCTCTTTACCTCACGAAAAAACTTCCATTGGTTATAAATGGGTGTATAAGGTCAAATATCACTCTAATGGCATAGTTGAAAGGTTCAAAGCCTGCCTTGTCGCCAAAGGCTACAATCAACAAGAAGGTATTGAATTTCAAGACACGTTCTCTCTAGTAGCAAAATAAGTCACCGTCCATACTGTTATTGTTCTTGCAGCCCTCTTTCATTTGCCACTTTATTAGCTAAATGTCTTCAATGCCTTTTTACAATGTGATTTACAAAAGGAAGTGTTCATGACTCTTCTAGAGGGATTTTGCAACCAGGGGGAGAATAAGGTCTGCAGGTTGCTTAAATCTCTCTATGGCCTGAAACAGGCTTCACGATAATGGAATTTGAACTTGACTGAAACTTTGGTTTCACATGGATACATTTAGAGTAAACATGACTACTCCATGTTCACAAAAAGTGTAGAATCCAAACAAGTCATCATGTTAATATATGTTAATTATCTGTTGACTACAAAAAAATGACAGTAAATTGATTAGCAAATTAAATGGTATATTGCACAACAATTTCAAGGTGAAGGACCTTGGAAGTCTAAAATATTTTCTTGGGATCGAAATATCAAAGTTGGATAAAGGCATTGTGCTAAATCAGAGAAAATATGCTCTCGAATTAATTGGAGATGTCGATTTAAAAGGAGCAAAATCAACGGTCACTCCATTAGAGTAGAATCAAAAGCTTACAACAGTAGAATTTGATGAAACATTGCAGTTGAAAAATGGTGGTGAAAAATGATGGTGAAGTTTTAGCAGATGCAACAATTTATCAAAGACTAATTAGGAGATTGTTATACTTGACAAACACTAGACCAGACATTGCTTATGGTGTGCAACACTTGATTCAGTTCATGCATAAGCCTAAGAAGTCTCATTATGCAGCTGCATTGAGGATTGTGAGATACATTAAAAGCAATTCAAGACAAGGAATTCTGCTTGCTTCCAATGGAGATCCAATGTTAATTGCATACTATGATTCAGATTGGGCATCTTGCCATATGTCTAGGAAATCAATAACGAGGTATTGTATAAAACTTGGAAGTTCCTTAATCTCTTGGAAATAAAAAAAAATAAAAAAAAGCACTGTCTCAATATCTTCAGCAGAAGCCGAATATAGAAGCATGATATCTAATGTTGCAGAGTTGAAATGGTTAAAAAGATTACTTGAAGAATTGGAGATCAAAGAAAGTAAGCCAGTCGTGCTTTATTGTGACAGTCAAGCTGCAATTCAAATCGCAGCAAATCCTGTCTACCATGAAAGAACCAAGCACATTGAAATCGATTGCCACTTTGTGAGAGAAAGTATACAAAAAGGTTTAGTGAAAATTGAACACATTTCAACAAAGGCACAGCTTACAGACATTCTCACCAAAGGACTAGCTGTACCACAACATCGACACTTAATATCCAAGTTGGGAGTGATAGACATATATCACCCTTCAACTTGAAGGGGAGTGTTGAATTCGGTAAATAAGTTGTTATAACAGCTCCTAGTATTTAGGGATTAGTTCTTTGTAATTAAGTACTAAGTATACTAGTTAGTTACCACCTACCCATTACACTCTTGAGTGTTGGAATTTTCCAAGCACATAAACTCCAATTTCTTTGTCAAGCTTTCTCATCATTTTAGTGTTACCTTCATCTCTCTTCTTTTCTATTTCCCCTTTCCATAAAAAAAAAAAAATAATAATAATAATAAACCTTCAAGTTTGCTTTTTGTGTCCATAAAAAAAAAAAAGCAGATTAATTGACGTTGCACCAAAACATTCCATTCAAATTTACGAAACAACTATACAAGAACCAAACATTTAATCTCACAAATAATATATATCGTAGATAGTTTCTAATGAAATCCAAACCTGCACAAACTGTTATATATTTATTTATTATATAAAGTTTACTTCGACAACAATAGATAATCACACTTATTTTCATAAATAATCAAATTGAAAATTAAAAATTAAAACCCTAATCAACATAAATCCAAAATATTTGGCATGTATAATAAAAAAACATTAATCTATAAAATTTGACTCTTTTTGAATAGTTGATGATCAAATTTGACTCTTTTTATAAAATTAATGACCAAATTAACAAGAAATATAAATATTAAGGGTTAAAGTTATCATTATATTTTTACAAAACAATAAAAAAATTCACTTTAAATGAATAAAAATGAATGAAGGAACAACTAATTTTCATATTCCATAGCAAATGAAAATTAAGAAAATAGATTTATTTTTGTCAATAGAAAATACATATTTTTAAATGCAGTGAAAATCTTAAATAAAAAAAAAAGAAAGAAAGAAAAAAGAAAAATTGAAACATCGGTTATTGAAATTTCAAGAAAAGTGTGAGAGCAAAGACTTATCATTTTGTAGTCTGCTTTACAATATTATGTACACGGCACAAGTTTCTTCTCAAGACTTTCATTTATTTTTAAATATAAAGAGTTATATTTTATTTGATTTTCATTCCAAGTCCTGGGTATTAATTGTAAAAGAAATTACCCAGTAATTGCAAAAGTAAAATCCTCTTGCCTTGCCAATCCACTATACTATAAACAATTGATTAAAGCAAATACCAATAATTTGACCCAATCTTGATTGTTTGTTGAAACTTTATTTACAATTGCAGTAATCTCATAACACAAATCCTTTGGCTAAACCAAAACTAAGAAATCCTAGCTTATATTTTTGAGTGTTGGAATTTTGCAAGCAGATAAACTCCAATTTCTTTGTCAAGTTTTCTCATCATTTTAGTGCTACCTACATTTCTCTTGTTTTCTATTTCCCCTTTCCTTAAAGAAAAAATAAAGTGTTCAGTTTTATTTACTTTCTTTTACTCCAAATTAGTCCTCCAAAAAAAAAAACCTAATCTTCAAATCCTTTTGGTTATTTTCAACTAGTGGAGCATTTTCTCAGCTTTGATTTTCAAGTTCCCAAGTGAGGTAAAGGTCTTTTATATATGCTTCATTTCTTGAATTGTGTTTATATATATATATATATTTCTTGATCTAATAATCACTTACTATGTTTTTTTTCTTGAAGGAATTAATTTTCTTTGCACTCACATACTTGGAATTATTACTTTCATTTTGAAGAGGTAAGAGGGGAATGTTTATTATGTTTTCCATTGTTATATGCATAATATTAGTGTGTGTGAGGGTAAACTTTTAAAGAATATTGAATTACCTATTTAAATAGCATCAACTTTAAATATTTTATTACTTTTGAATTATAATATTGGTGTAGAACCGCGAATCTAAAAATTTGTTTAGGAAGGATCGAAAATTAATTATGAATTTTTGAAATGTTAAAATATAATTTTATCATTTTAAAAAAAAATTAAAATTTTGTTTTTTTTTTTTTTTTTGAGGCCAAAGTACAATATCACTATATATTAATTTACAATTTTGCATTTTCAAGGGGCAGCTAAAAAAAACTTTAGAATTATATTTCTCTATGTGTAATTAAAAATATCTTTCTAATTTAAAATTAGATGGCATTACACTCATATATTTGATTTTGTCAACTAGTATGAATTGATAAGCAACAAATAAAATGTAATAAAAGCTTCTCAACTAAGTCTTCTTTCTTACTACTTATCTCACCAATTCTGTACCATACTTACAAAATTTCTATGGTATAAAATTATTTTTAGTTTTGCATCATATCAATTCTACTGTCGATATAAGTTTATCACAGTATTCACTTTTTGTGTTTTGTCTGCAGCTGGACTGAATCGAATAAAAGCCGATTAATTTTCATACTTGGAATTGTCTTTCACCTTGCGTGGTATGTCTAAGACGTAGGTGTTCATCTTCAACATTTTTTAATTCTTTAATATTTTTTCTAATGATAATGTTGGTGTTTGACACTCTTTATCCGAATGAAATATGAACTTCAATTTGGATCTTAAACAACAGAGTAATATATCCGGATGAAGAATGAGGAAAACTTGAGAATCAGGTCTGGAGTTTTTAAGCAAAACAAAAACAGAATTGAAAAGCAAAGAAAATATGTAAAGGAAATGGAGAGGATATTGAATGAAAAAGATGATGATTTTTCATTAATTTGACATTGGCAAATTGCCATTACATATATCAAACATGAGATGATCATTATAAGTCAAAATGCTACCTAAACATTTACCTAACATCACTTAAAACATTGAAAATTGCTAAACTAGCTTGCACAAGTTGCTTTGCTGAACTTTCAGTCAATCAACATCTAAAATACATCAAGAAGTTTACCAACTAAGTTCTAAAAGAACTAAGTTACAAACTATGAATTTAAGGTAACCAAAATGAGTTGAAATTGGACAGCATCAGTAAGCTTCTGCTTCTGTCTATTGGTCTCAAGCTGCATGTCTACCTTTTCTGGTTCAATATGCATACTTCACCCTGTAATAGTACGACAGTTTGATCTCTTTTTTTACAGCTGCATGCATGGCTCGGGCTGCTTCTTGACACTTTGGCTTCTTCACATGCTGCATGCAGGCCAACTTCAATAGATAACTCTTATGATCTGCTACAGTGTTTGAACTTGGAAAATCGTATTCTTCAATCGAGCTTGTCAACAATGGGTTGTGAATTTGCGAGTCTGCTCTTGCTAACTCCGTTGGAACACTAGTTGCGGACTATGTGGTAAAGCCGGTGGGACGTTAACTTGATTATGTCCGCCGCTTTCATGACAATGTTGAAAAGCTTGAGGAAAAAAAAGGTGAACTTGTAAGGGCACGAACTCTTCTGCAGCATAAGACTGAGGTTGCTGAAAAGCAGCTTTTACATACTGAAGATGATGTACGGGATTTGCAAATGAAGGCAGTGGAAATCCTATCGAATGTGGAAACTTTGGAAATGGAAATTCAACAGAATAAGAGGTGTCTCAACTGGTATCCTAATTGGGGTTGGAGATAACGATTAAGTAAGAAAGCAATGAAGAAAACTCTGGATATATCTGAGCTTTTGGAGAAGATCAACAAATTTGGTCAACCTGGACGAGTCGGTTACCGTGCTCCTAGTACCCTTCCCACCATAGAATTCCTATGCTCTAAGGAATTTGTGGTTTCGGAATCTTCAAAGATTGCTTTCCATCAAATCATTGAAGCCCTACAAGATGACAAGATCAGCATGATTGGATTGTGGGGGATGGGAGGGGTGTGGGCAAAACCACCTTGGCTCGAGAAGTTGGAAATCAAGCCGAAAAGCTGAATTTGTTCAATAAAGTTGTGATTACAACTGTGTCTCAAATGCCAAAATTCCAAGTAATTCAAGATCAAATTGCACAATTCATAGACTTTAATATGAAGAATGAACAAGAAAGAAGATCAGTGCAAGATCTATGGTTGCGACAGAAGAAGGAACAGAGGATTCTTATTATCCTTGATGATATTTGGACAAATATCAACTTAAAGGAGAAGATAGGAATTCCGACTGGCGAAGATCATAAAGGTTGCAAAGTTCTTTTAACATCACGCCGTCAACAAGTATGTCTTGCTATGGATTGTCAAAAGGTGGTACAACTGGGTTGTTTGGATGGCCATGAAGCTTGGAATTTGTTTGCAATGAAAGCAAGTCTAAATGGCTCTGCTGATGACGCTATTAGAAAGGTGGCAACTAAAATCATCAGAAAATGCCAAGGTTTGCCCATTGCTATAGTTTCGTTGGGAAGTGCTTTGAAAGGTAAAAGTTGTCACGAGTGGAAAGCGGCATATCGGAGACTCAAAGATAGTAGATTAACTGAAATTGAAGATGTTAATGAAGAAAATGATAAATCTTTATTGGTTTTTTAAGTGAAAAAGCTAAAACACCCTCAAATAATATAACATATTTTAAGTATAGAATGACATTCTACTAATTTCCCTAATTGAATTAGTGACCCAGTTGAGGGTGACACCAACTCAAAAAGGAATTTTATCACTACAATAAAACAAGTCTATCGCAATTTTTTTTTTTACTTAAGACGACGCAAAAAAAGTTGGTATAGGTCATCCCGACGCTTCCGAAAATGCCGTCTATAGTGCAATTGGTATAGGTTCTGCAACGCTTTTGAAAAAGTGTTGGCATAATTCAACATAAGCCGACCTTTATTGAAGGGTTGGCAAAAACCTAGTCAAAGTCGACATTTAGAAAATGTTGGCATAGGTGGAAATAGACAACGAAAAAAATGTCGGAATAAAGCATAAATATGTAAACCCTTTAAAGAGTTGGCTCATGTCCATGTTAAAGGTGATTTAAAAAGGTTAGGATAGATCCGTCTAAGACAACTTTTAAAAGGTTGAGATATACCCGTCTAAGGCAACCTTTAAAAGGTTGGGATAAACATGCCTAAGGCAACCTTATATAGGTTGAGATAAATAGGTCTAAGTCATCCTTATAAAATGTTGGGATAGACACATCTAAGGCTATTTTTTATATTTTTTATTATTTCAATATTAATATATTTTCATAAACATTTTCAATGAATAAGGATAGAAATTATGCTTTAAATACAACTAAAAAGATAAAATATAAAATTAAAATTAAAATTAAAATTAAAATAAAGGTTGAATATTCACTACAAAAGTTGAAATGAACACATCCAACATTCAACCGAATGTACAGAAGTAAAAAAATAAAAAGGAAAATAAAATAATTGCTCTAACAGCAAACAAGCCAAAACAAGTTCAATGAGGTCGATAATTGATTCTGATGAACCACCTGCATGACCACACCCATCAGAACCTCTTTCCTCCTCCATTATACTAAATTTTTTTATCAAACACACCTTGTATAGGCCCAATTATGCCCGGCCCAAACTAAAAGACCAAACCCAATTAAATACAAACCCTAAAGCCCAAATCCTAGCCCCCTGCAGAGAAGAGAAAACAGCAGCAGCCCTCAAGCCTCAACAGCACACTCGGCCAACCAATGGCCGCCTCGCGCACCACCACCAGCATATGCTCCCTCCATGCGTCTGACACGCCCATACCCTGCAAACACAAACAACAAAAACAGCAGCCACAACAGAGGAATAAGAGCATTTTTTATTGTTATTGTAATCGGTTATAAAACCGAAGGGAGAAATTTTGAAAGAAAAGGGATTGTATTTTGAAAAGGGGGGTTTTTATTTTTTACAAAAAGAAAGATTGTAACACGGAGATTAGAAAGCAAAACGCAAAATAAAAATTAGAAAGGTCGTTGTTTTAATATTTTTTGTTTCTTTTATCTTCTCGTTTTTTCATTTTATTTCATTTTTTAGATATCTATTTTAAGCATAAAAAAATAAAGAATAAAAAAGAAAAGGGAGGGGCTCACTTGGATCTCTTGGTCGCGTGTCGGAGAACACTTTTCCATCGCCGACATCGGACCCAAAAGGGGGGGTTGAGGTTCTCCTTCGATTCTTTGAGTTTTGGTAGCCTAGCCTTCAAAGGCGTTTCAAACGAGGCTAAGGGGACCAATTTACGTCTCCCCGACCACCGTCTACGGTGGAGGAGCGGTGGTCCGGCGATGATGGGTATATTACCCTACCCAAATGAGAAGAGGGAGGAGGGAGAGAGAGAGCAGGAAGGCTCTCTGCCTTTTTTGAAAGAAAATGAAGTTAAAATAAAAATAAACAAAAAAATTTGGCTTTAATAGCCATGCAAAACAGTGCCGTTTTGCACACATATGCTTGGGTTTGGGGTATTGTCCCATTTAATCCCCGCGAGTTTAAGCATGTTTCGAATTAGCCCCCAGTGACCTTCTCTTTTCATTTGCAATCGATACCCTGAATTCTGGCCCACTTTCAATCACGTCCTGCATCCTTTTTGTTACTTTTATTGTTTATTAATTTTAGAATGTTTTATTATGTACTATTTAAAATATTTTACATACTGTTTGCTACTAGATTATTTATGTATATGATTTATTTTAACTTGTTTTAACATTGATTATTAAAAATTGAATTATTATCCATTTTAAACGTTTTTTTTTTGTATATTGAATGTACTAGGCTATTTTGTTATATTATATGGTTTTGATACTTTTCACATATCATTCATATAGTTTATTTCCAATTATTTTTTATACATATAACAAAGTGACAGTTTTGTATATATTATTACTATTATTATTTTCTTTAAGCCCCCTTTTATTTCAAGTTTTCATCTCTATGTATATATGTATATTTTTAAATTAATCTATATGCACATCGTTCATTTTAAAACTGTTCTCATGCCTTATATAACCCTATTTATTTATTTTAAAATATTTTTATATATTTTTTTCATACTTTTACATATATATATATATATTATTTACTTTAAAATTATTCGTATGAATCTTTTTCAATTTGCTTTATGTAATATAGATTTTAAAATTCTCTACATTATATATTTTACAAATTTGCTTCGTGCATCATTCGTTTTAAATTGTTTATTGTAAAATTTTATATGTATTATCAATTTCAAATCGTTATATCTATTTTGTACACATATACATACTAATTATTTCTTAGATGTCTTGAGTATTACATATTTTAAGTTTCTTTTACATAATATTTATTTTATACTTGTTTAGGTATCATTTATCTTAAATTATTTTACACATTATTCATTTTTAAGCTTTTCCCATATATTATTTATTTTAAATTTTGGTCTGTAATATCTATTCTAAAATCTCTTATACATATATTCTTCTTTTAAAATGGCTTGCACATCGTTGATATTTCTTTTTATTAGTTATTTTAAATTCATTTCTTGTCATTTTTAAATTTGCTTTACGTTTTATTCATTTTAATTCGCTTTATAATATTTTTTTTATTCATTTGTCTTTGATTATTAATGATTAGTATCTAAGCGATATATGTTATGTGAATATTACCATTGCGTGTATTATATTTGGTCTATTCGTATTTTCATCATTGTCATTTGCTTGTATAACATTGTATTCATGTTGTATTATCCCATGCTCTACGATATATCTTTGTTTTATCTAGCCCAAGTCATATCATACGTTAAGCCCAATACATTTATCCAATAAATCATTTTATTTTAATCTAACAAATACACGTCGTTTAAATATTGTATTCACTACTATTCAAAAACAAAATTTTCCAAATAAGGCAATGTTATGCATTTTGAAATGTCGAGGAATTGTGCCCTAACTTACGGGGTTTCGATTTTCTCGTTGTTTCTAAATAGCTAAATATCCTTTTCGAGTTTTAAAACACATGAAATTCTCATTTAAATCAAAAGACGACCTTGTGCTCGGGAATTCATGGTATTGTGTCCTAACGTACGGGATGTGATACTCCGATATCTCGAGAATAAGGAAATCTTTAAACAATCGATTCAAGCTAATTCAAGAATTTTAAAATCAATATTAATAGAAAAGATCGCATTTCAAATCCCTTCCCGATTTTCAATTTTCGACATTAAGACACTAACTAATCAATTCGGTACCAATTTTTGGGCATGTCGAGGGCGCTAATCCTTCCTCGCACGTAACCGACTCCCGAACTCATTCTCTCAAGTTTCGTAGACCAAAGACACTGTTTTAGTAAACTACAATTGATTTATTAAAACAAAGGTGATCCGATCACACCTAATAAAAATCGGTGGCGACTCCCGTTTTAATCTTCGCTTTCAAACCAAGTCGATTCCCGTTTTCAAAAAAAAATGGTTACGACACACCTTTGAAGACTACAATCTTTTGAATCTCCTGAAATCATAAGACTCTCATAGCTAGAAAAGCAATCAAATATATTTAAAAGAGGTTGATGAAAAGAATGAAATATAAAGGGCAGAAGAGAGAAGAGGTATAAACAAACACAAAGGCTCACCTCAGCTTCACAAGTCAAGTATGTAATAAGGCTTCATTCCACATAACCTGGAAGACCGACAGTGATAAACATCATAAAAAAAGGAAAGGAACAAAAAGCAAAATATGAAAGTTAACAAAATTTGCATGAAAAACAATTGGGTAATAGAATCCATTTAAGCAACATCCAGTGAACATATATATCTATGACCTTAACCAACAAACACAATAAGAGGAGCAAAAAGCTGTTGCTTCTCTAATTACTTTTTTCTAAAAAATGCAGAGTCCAAACTCGTGTTCCTTCTTCTATTAATATAAATATTTCAAGTTTGTAAATTATGTGATATTTTAGTTGTTTTTGTATCGAGCTCATATTTTATACAAATTATCATACTTATATAATTTTATTTTTATTTACTTAAAATTTTAAAATTATTATTGTTTGCTATAATTAAATTTATATTCTTTTTATAAATTATTCAAATACATGACCAATTCTAAATAAAACAAAAGAGAAAGATTAAGAGAGACTCATTTCTCGGTCACCTTTAGATTTTATGTCTTCAAAGGTTGATATAAGCCACCTCCATCGATCAATTTTTCTTCATTATATTCGAGTAATATATGAGAATAACAAGCTGACATGATATTAAACATATAATAATATATTTGTCTCATCAGATTTGGGAATATTAGTATAAATCTCCGGTGAGGAAAATCTTGAACACACGAACGGAACTCGAATAGAAAAAAGAAGAAATAGGACAAGACTCTAATGCGTGTATCAAGCCACTATCATTAAGGTTATATTCGCCCCAGCTATCTTCGGTGTGCAAATGAGTTCCAAGCAAATTAACCTCGAGGATACAATGAAGCCAATGACTATTTGCATTTTGCATTGACAAGAATAGTCCACTAAGCACTAAGCCATGTATAATAAAAAAACTCAATTTCTACAAAGAATTTCTGCAGTAACTATTTATAGAACAATCTAATAATATTAAAAAATAAGGAATGATAGAAACAACTTTTAGAACTTGTTGATGCGGTTTCCAAATAAAATCTCATTCCTATTTATAGGAATTTTTATGTCTTTTCGTAAAGACATCTTTTAATAGGTGTCTTTATGAATAAATAAATAATAATAATTATTCATTTAATTTTTTATAACTATTTAAGTAATATTGTTTGAATAGATATAATTCTTTTTCAAAAATTAAATGATATAACTTTTGACCAATGACCAAAATATTCATCTTTTGATTAATTACACACATTCATTTATAGTTATTGCAATACTATAAATATTTAAAAATGTTCCAACAGAGAAATAGTAGGACTTAATAAATTTAACAATTATCATTTGATAAAGACTAAAATTTTAAAATTTTAAAATTATGGTAACTAAAAATAACCAAATTAGAGTACACAAATGAAATCCACAACTTTCTTAAAGTATATGGACTAATACCAGAATTTAACCATTATAATTTAGTCTTCAACTCATTCCATGGAACTTATTGAAATAACCGATAATTGGATATGGGCATAACAATCAGTTGACCACCCTGCAGTTCCTTCTGATCTCCCCTTGTGTTCCAGTAAGAGGACTAATGTTCCCCATCCTCACCATGGCAGCAGCAAAATCAGCCGAAAAAGTAGCAGGATTGTTGCTGTAGGTTCTAACAAGAGCATCCTGTGATCCCCCATTGAAGAGCTCCTGGTCCGAGTGAAGCAGCCCTCTTCGAGCCACGAGGTTACGGAAGTAATCGTTGTCGAACCGAGTTGGAGTCTGTATATCAAGAGGAGCCAAGTTGTTATCACCACCGGAAGCAGGGCAGTTGGCCCGTCTGGTGGCTGCGAAATTCGCATCGATGTTAGTGTCGTTGTAGATGCGACCACGGAAAGTGGTGCATCGAGCCAGCCCGATCGTGTGGCCACCGGATAGGGCGGTCAGGTCTCGTGTGCTTAGGCCTTTGGCGGCGAACGAAAGGTTAGAGTTGCGAGGTTGGCGAATGGTGATGGGATTTGGTTGTTGGCTGCGCTTTGGCTGGCTGTTCTTGCATCTCTCCGTCCTAGGGGTACTTGCCATGTAGGTCCTCCAAGCTGCCACCATATTATATAAAACTAAGTTTTTATTTAAGACAATTAAGGAAATGTATGTTGTTTGACACGGGTTATAATTTTTTTTATGCGATATCAGTTTTTTTTATATGTAACTAAAATTATTTATAGTTCCTCTCAACTCGTAAATAACAGGATAGTACGTTTTAACATACTCAAATTCACGTCTTTTATATTGACAACAATATTTATGCCAATTAAACTAAAATTCAATCAATTTAATCTTTCTTAATTCTTAAAATAATAAAAAATTGTATTCAAACACATTTGAATTCATTTTTTTTTTACAACTAAACTATGGATAGAATTTTTTTAATAATTTAGTTGTGCAAAAGAAGTAGAGTGTATGGTCGAAATTTGGAAAGTAAAAGAGTTTACTTTTTAATATAAAATTGTTAAAAGTGCATGCATATGGATATAGCTACTATAAGCAGCATGGGAGAGCTTATTAACCACTAACCAGGGCAACACCATCTCTAGCAGCAAGTGCTAATATATCTGCACAAGAAACAGTAGCCCTGCAAGCAGCCTCCACATTAGTCTTTATGGTATCGATCACTTCGAAACCTCGAGCCGAGTTTCGGTTCGGCACTGCATTCTTTTCGCCCGTGAACGTCGCCGTGTCATCCAGCAGTATCGATCCATCACAACCCTGCATTAACATAACACATACAAACACAAAATAATCCACACATCAGTCCTATTAGCAATGTACATATTTATCATAATGTTGATGATGCTTCAAAATCAATAAACATAATTACGTTAACAAAGCAGTCATGGAAAAACAAACGGAGAATAGAGGCCCCGATTCGGGTCTCTCGGTTAACGGCCCGACTCATGGCATTCCGGACGATGGTTTGCAGGTTGGGGCAAGAGCTTGCATAGAAGTTGGGAGAAAGCTGAGCATTGGCAGCATGGCAAGAAAGCAGCACAATAAGTAGTGTGACAATGGGAATTGTGGAGGCCATTAGAAAGAAAGAAAGCAGCAGCTGTCAAAGTGAAATAGATAAAATATGATCAATTAGATATTTCTTTGGTAGCGGTGAATAATCCATGCATTGAGACTTGGTATATATAGCCAAAATAATTTGGCTAGTGGCATCCTGCTTTGTATTGTATGGGTTTAATTATGCTTGTAGTCGCTGTACTCTTCTAACTTTTAAAATTTAGTCCCTTTATTTTTTTATTATAAATATTATATTGAAAAATTAACTTCACAACTAATTAATTAACCCAAATAAATTAGGGAGAGAACTCACACATTTATATAATATGAGACTCGAACATGAGATCTCAAAATTTCTAGAGCCTCAAATTCTCAACTTTTATTTTCAAAAATTTAATCATTATACTAATCTGATTTGAAATTTAAAGTTTAATAAATTCCCATTAAATTTGAATTTGTGTCATTTCAAAATTTTAAAAATCTGATATAAAAAGTAAAATCTAATTAATAATATATATTTAGATTTAAAAGAGTTTAGTTAACATTGTTATCAATTAGACATCAAATTTTGAATCGAACAAATAGAAACATTAAACTTCAAAAATTAAAAGTTAAAAAGGACTAAAATTGAAGTGAAAGCATAATCAGACCTATTATTGTACCTAAAGTTTCAAACTTTGCTGCGAACCGAAACGCGGTTCTAGATGCGTTTACTTTGAGGGAAAAGGTATGCATATGCAAGGGACTTGCATGCAAACGAAACAAAAGTCTAAAGTACTAATCAATGCATGATTGACTTATTACAAAATCCATATCAACTAATATCTGTTTTTCAGGAATTGTGGGAAAACTTGATTCAGTCCTTTTCTATACAAAATGACTTTGAGATTTTCAATATTCATATTTATTTCCATTTCAATTTACAATAATTTATCATCCAATCCAATTCCATTTTTTTTCTTTTATGGAGAGTTGGAATCGAACGAATTCTCAACAAATTAGTATTATGCTCAAGTGGAAGTATATGTGTCCTTAGATGCTATATAAAAGGTAAAAGGTTCAAATTTCACCATGTACAAACAGTCATCTCCCCTTAATAAGTGGTCACATGCCATACGCAGTTCGATGCTCTCGTTTTGACCTCTTTAAATATACTCAGACTTTCATCAAAGTAGAAAGACAAAACTTTGATTTAACCTAAAAATAATACCAATTTATTGAGGGGATTGTTAACTATAATTGAACAATACTTTGAAAAGTTCTTCGAGTTTGACTTCTCTTAATCCTTTTACAAAAAAACAATAGCTTGGATTTGGTGAAAAGGACATGGAAATCCCTCCACTGTGAAGAAGTAAGCAAATAAGTCCCTATAGTAAAAGATGGACCAATGAAGTCCCTGGTTTTTTTAAATGAAATCAAGGTCGGTGTTAATAGAAAGCGAAGGTTTTAAAACTTACAATTCTGAACTTTTTCTTCTTCTTTTTTCATTTTATTAATTAAAAAATTACTTAATGAAAATAAAATATGTGACACGTGATCTTTAATATAAATGAAAAATTCGTCATGTTTACAAATATATATATATATCTATTTAAAATTAGAAATATTATGAGTGAGAAAACTAAGATTTTAGAACACGAATGTAACTTATCATAGATAATGAAACGTATAATTTGAAACTAACTAATTATAATAACATGTGAAATATGCACAATATTAACTAATTATGCATATTAAAATAAAAACATATAGAACACATTAAAATAAAACTTTAGTTGAGTGATAAATTTAAAGTTTTACCAATTCCATTGACGTAGATTCCAATACCATAGTATGCATACTTTATTTGAATATAACTAATTTTAATTATGAGAGGATATTTCTATAATTTTCCTAATTGATTTCAATTTGATTAATAGGTGACACTAACTCAATATCACCCACATTTATAAAATCTTCTCTTTATAAAATCAACCAAAGCTTTATTTTAATATTTTTATACATTTTAATGTTATTGCACAAATTGTTTGACCCACATGGTTTGTGTATATTGATAATGTCATAGACTAAGTTGATGTCATAAGTCAACTCAATACCAATTTAAGAAAAATGAAATGTCATGATAAACAAGTCAGTGCATTTAATATTCTTAATTTGATGTATTTACCTATTTAAATTTCCTTTTACTCACAATTTTAACTATTTTTATTTTAATTTTGTATATGTATATTGCGTATGTATTATTATTAGTTTCAAATTGTACGTTTCATTATTTATTGTATGTTATTTATAAAAGCACACTTATATTTTAAATTTGTAATCTCTACATACATACACGTGTGATAAAAACCAACTTAGTTATGAAATTACTAAAATACCCTTTCATTACAAATTAAGTTATATTTGTATGAAAGTGTTTTTGTCTTTTTTTTTATATAATAAATCAACAAAAATTCGATCATAATAAAGATTTTAACCCAAGACACACCACACATAACAAATAATTAACTTTCCCATTATAACCAAAGAATTAATTAATTTTTATGAAATTTTTAAATAAATATATTTGTTTCTAAAAAAATTAAATTATGATAAGAGAATGTGAAGAAGCGCGTTCTTGAAATATTTGGACCTTAGACAAAATAATAAATTAGGGCACTTTTAAAAAAATTATAAAATATAATACAATAAAATAAAAACATAAACTAATAATAAAATAAAATAAAATTGGGCCCCTTTAATTATGTTTTTCTTTTTATTTTCCTGCTGCAATAAAGCTTAGGCTGAAAAAAAATGCACAAAAAAAATTGTTAAACCTCTTCTAGTCCTGGGCCCTAGCGGCTGTACTCTCAAACATTATCTCCAAAAGCGGACCTGAAATTGAGAGGTAGAAGTTTACAAATTACTCACAAGTTAAAGAAGAAGTATACAAATTGTGTTGTATATAATATTAATATAAATCAGCTAACTAAAATTGAATAACTCAAAACATTGACATTTTGCTGTGAAAGAGAGAGGTAGATGAGCATTAATGATATGCAACAAGCTCATGACTGAGCCTGTGATTCCAAGTTGGATTTGAGAAAAAGCTCAGTTCTCAACATCGACAGTCATTTGGGAAGGATAACCATTCATCATGCTATTCAATATTTTTCACCTTACAAAAAATTCTTCCAATATATCTGTCTACTTCATATGAGATCTCTCCGGGGCTTGGTTCCACAAGTATTTTTAAATTTAGACTTGGAATTATAAATTTATTTTACTATTTAAATATTAAAAAGTATTAAAAGTATTTTTGTAACTAGTTTACTTCTCATTTCATACATGAGTGAATTTTATTTATGCAAATAAATCATTTTAAAATAAAATTTAAAATATCAACTTATATTTTAAAATTGATATATATATATTATATTATAAGGTCTAAAATCCCAATTGATGTGGACATGTTATTTAATTGGCATGTGGACAATTTATTTTATTGTCACGTGGACAACTCTGTATTTTTCTTTATTTTTAATTAGAATATTATAATTTCAAAATAATATATTTAAAATTTATTATGTTCAGTGATAGGTGTCAAATCCATCAAAAATAATATTTTTACATCTAAACAATAAATAAATAATAGTGCAAGGAGTAGGGTCAATGAGATATCTAAAATTGTTGTTTGTTTTAACTAGGTTACGCGTCTAGGTAGACGTCGTCGTGTCTATGATGTGTGACGGTTTGTGCAAAAATAAAAAGATTGGTTTAAATCTGATAAAGGTAACAATAATTGAAATCAAAATAATAGTGAAATAGGCAGAAACGAAATTAAATTAAATAAATTAATATGATATTCTAGCTTCAAGCTTGATTTTGCTCCGGTTTCGAACCAACCATTGATAACAAGTCTTCTCATTCAACCGAGAAGTCAGTTATTGTAACACCCCTTACCCGTATTCAATGCCGGAATAGACTCGAGGCATTACCGAACTTTCATCACAAACAATCATATAAATCTAGTCATAAATTTGCGTCCAAATTAAAACCATTCATATTCAATCATAAAGTCCCTAATACGAGCCCACGAGACCCAAAACATGCTTTAGTAGTGGTCCGGGACTAAACCAAGAACTTAGGGAGTTTTTATAAAACTTAGAAAATTTTTGCTAGAAATAGGGCTCACACGCCCGTGTGACCCTAGGACACGCCCGTGTGACCTTGGGACACGCCCGTGCTTCAGACAGTGTTCGATTTAGGGTGCTCTCTGACTTATGCCACACGGCCGTGCTGCACGCCCGTGTGCTAGGCCATGTGGTAAATTAATTTAATTCGAATTAGGTGCAGGTTTCACACTGCCAAGACACACGCCCGTGTTCTAGGCCGTGTAGCACACATGGCTGAGACACACGCCCATGTCTCTGCCCGTGTAGTCAATTCTGGACATTTTGTTTCTCAAAATTAAGGTGCAGGAGACACACGGCCAATACACACACACCCATGGGGCAAGCCATGTGTCACACACGGCCTGGACACACGCCCGTGTGTCTACCCGTGTGGACAAAAATAAGGCTATTTACCAAGCCATTTGCCACCCTTCCATGCTCATACCTACACAACATCATATAACATCAATTCAAGCATATACTACCAGCCAAAACAATCACAACCAAGGCATTAACATCACATCCACATGCTAACATCTAATATGCTTTAACATCATAATTTACCAAACACAAACATACCACAAGCACAACCCATTTAACCAAGATAGGCCATCTTTCAAGGCCTTATACAAAATAAAACACTTATCAATTACAAACCAATACTTTTGGTCAAATCATAATGGCACATATAACAAAATGACCAAGTCCCTATACATGCCATAACTCAAAATATTGACATTTCATTGGTACCCAAAATAATGGTTGATAGTGTGAATGGATCTCCGACGATCTCCCATCCCGAGCTAGCTTGGTGACATTATAAGATAAAGGAAAGAAATGGGGTAAGCTATATAGCTTAGTAAGTTCATATGCAAATAATAAACAACATTAATTATACATTTGTCGTACGAATAACATAACATATATCAACATAAATGTCATTAAAACTTCATGAGCATAACTTACTCAATCATATTCTTACCAATAGTTCATCATATACCGAATCTATTTCCTTTGAGTTTTTCATACATAATACTTTCTCATCTTTAACATACCCGTTGAACCACTTGGAATACTTTTGGATACACAGACAACTTTGCACATAAGTGCCACATATGTAGCCAAAGCTACCAAAAATCTCATAACATATATAGGCTTGCTCTCGAGCTATCTACGGGCCTGCTCACACAAGCTGTCAGTAAAGACGTAGCTACACGGTGCTGCTCACACAAACTGTCAGGTATCCACAACACATGCCAGTATACCTAGCCACCGTTATGACGTACAAGACCAGCACCCGCGACACATAAATCACATAATTACATATTCACTTGGGTTCCTAGTGACATGTCACTTGTATCCTAATCTATTCCTAAGGTTCACCGAGATTTTCTCGCTTGTCGAAACTTTGTCAATTACATCCATAAAGCCAATCATACAATTCATGAAATATCAAAACATTATAAATACAATGTAACGTTGAATTATTAACATATGAACTTACCTCAGTACAAAAATAGTAGAAATAGACCTAATTATCAAACACCTTGTTTTTCCCCCGATCTAGGCCCAAACCTCGTTTTTCTTGATCTATAATAGAAATTTAACTCATTTAATAATCAAATTATTCAATTTAGCCTAAAAATTATATTATGGAAAAATTACATTTTTGTCCCTAACTTTTCAACATTTTACACTTTAGCCCCTAGGCTTGTAAAATGAAATGTGTTCAATTTCTTTAATACACAAACCTAGCCAAACCATTTTCATACTCATACCAACCCACATTTTTCATTTAATCAAACTTATACTACATATTTTATAACGTTTTACAAATAAGTCCTTTTTAGGCATTTTCATCAAAAATCACTTAGTGAAAGTTGTTTATCCAATATCAAATTTGCATAATCTACCATTAAACATCAAAATACACACATATTCAACATGGGTAAAATTTTAGACTTTAATCCCTCTTCAAATTAGTCCTTGGAAAGGCTAGATTAGGTTGAGACAACTTCAAAAACATAAAAATCATGAAAAACGGGGAAAGAACGGACTTACAATCGAGCTTGAAAGATGAACAAACCCTAGCTATGTCTTCCTTAGTGATATTCGGCCATGGGAGAAGAATATGGACAAGATTTTGGCTTTATTTGGCTTATTTAATTATTTAATTACCAAATGACCAAAATGCCCTTTTTTAACACACCTATTTTGTTTCTAATTCATGTCCATTTTTGTCCACCAACTTAACCAATGGTCTAATTACCATCTAAGGACCTCTAATTTAAGATCTCATAGCAATTTGACACCTTTAACATATAGAACTCAAATTTTGCACTTTTTGTAATTTAGTCACTTGAACTAAATTGAGTGTCCAAACATCGAAATTTTCACAAAATCATTCCATAAAATTGTAGACCATAAAATATAATAAAAATAAATTTTACTACGTCGAATTTGTGGTCCCTAAACCATTGTTCTGACAAGACCCAAAATCAGGTTGTTACAGTTATAGTGATCGAGGGACCTCAAACCAACATTATTTTTGTGTGTAAATTAATTAAATGCCCAACAACTAACCCTTACCAAAAGAACAACCACAAACCATGTGTCCATAATTTAACTTTATGATAGCCTTACGAACTAGAAGAACTCGAATCAACAGACTCAATCGCGCGAGTCGTTTATATCCAATTGCTATTTTCGTTAATGGATCCAACCAAACTACTTAATTGGACACACCCTTTTGTTCTACGGTAGACCAAAACGACAAACAATCATATATGTTCTTCCAACTATAAGTCTATCAATACTGAATCAATAAATTCTTTTTGACTCGGTGTCAATAGAACTTTGTGAGATGACGATGTCTATATCCTAAATCGGAGAAACAAAAAAGGCTAGAATGAAAGTTTTTAAGTCTTCCACTATTATGAGTGAAGGTGGACGACCCGACTATACTATCATAAGTGATCACGCCACTAGGGAAGTCCAGTAACCATCTTTCTTTGTTTTGGGCTTACACATTGGGGACTGTAATATCCTGATTTTGGGCCTAGTCGGAATAGTGGTTTCGTGACCACAAAATCCGAGATAGAAATAATTATTTTATGATTATTTTAAGGTCTATGATATGATTGCATGATTGTGTGAAAATTTCGTGAAGAAATTTTATGCATAAAGTGCTTAAATTTAAATTAAGGACTAAATCGAATAATTTGCAAAACTTGCATTCTAGAAGTTTCTAGTATGAAATTGTTTTGAAATATTAATGAGGAGGTCTTAAATAGCAATTTTACCAATTTTAAGTTCATGGACAAAATTAGGACATGGAAGGAATTTTTGGAAAGTTTAGTAGTAAGGGCATTTTGGTCATTTAGGGGTAAAATGAATTAAAATACAAAATTAAAAGCCAATTTTGCTCATCTTCAACCCCATGGCCGAATATAGCAAGGAGAAACCATGGCTAGGGTTTTTCAAGCTTCCAAGCTCGATTAGCAAGGAAAACTGAAACTCGGGCTAAAATGGGGAAAATACCAAGTTGTGGACGAAATGGTAAAAATAGCCATTTTCGCATACGAGGTAAGTTCATGTGTAAATAATGTAGCATAAATGTTATTTTTAAGTTATTAATGTTAATTATATGATATGCTGATTTTTATCATGAAATATATGCTTTGTGGTTATTTTCGAATAAAATGCAAATTATGTGAATTATTTGTTAAATATAAAGTGCTACCGAGTATTGGTTTCGGTATTTTACGGAAGATGGCATGGAGATGTGTTCGAGGAAAATCCCGTTTGAACCTTAGGAATAGATTAGGATACAAGTGACATGTCACTAGGATTGTTGAGCATCCGAACTCGTTGAGTTGAGTCCGAGTTCACTTATGGATGCAAATGTCCGAACTCGTTGAGTTGAGTCCGAGTTCGAGAGATGTAACTAGGCATCCGAACTCGTTGAGTTGAGTCCGAGTTCACCTATGGATGCGAACGCCCGAGCTCGTTGAGTTGAGTCCGAGTTCGCTTATGGGCGGGTTACATGGTAGCTTGGCTACATATGTGGCACTTATGTGCAAACTTTCCATGTATCCGAATTATATTCCGATGTGTTCAACGGGTAAAATTCTACTCAAGCGGAGGAATACTCGAGATGAAAGGGACGTATTGGTAAGTGTTGTGAAATGGACACTTTAGACAGGTATGTTCTTAACCCTCGGGTTGGAAATAGATACAACAACGGTAAGATCGTAAGATGATGAATGATATCTAGAAAATGTGATATGAATGTCTCGGTGATGATTATGTAAATGATGTTTTATGTTTGCTTATATAGTTATGTTACTTGCTATTTGCATGTGAACTTACTAAGCATTTATGCTTACTCCCTCCTTTTCATTTCTTGTAGTTTTGACAAGCCAGCTCGGAAATCGGGAACGGTCGGAGGCCCACTCACACTATCCGTATACCATCTTGGCATAATGGCTTGTATATTTTGAGTATGGCATGTATAGCATTATAATCATTTTGTATATATGGTCTTATGATATGGTTATTGAGTGGTATGGAAATGCTTGGTAATGATTAGCCATTGGAATGGCTAATCATGATCATATTTGGTGTTATGTATGTCAAATTTGCTAGCTAATCCATGGAAACCATGAAATAGGTAAAATTTACCATAAAATGGATTTAGACAGCAATAGTGACGTGAATTTGAAAAATCACTAAAAATAGTAGAAATGGAATTAAATAATGAATAAGTTATGGAATTGAAGCTTGATGAGTCTATTTTCATATGGAAGAAGCGAAACAGGTATATGAGTTATGTTTTATGAGATGTTTAAATTTTTGTGAAACAGGGCCAGAGTGATTTCTGGATCCCCTGTTCTGACTTTGGAAATTCACCATAAATTTTACAAAGATAATTAGAAGTCATGATTTATATGTACAGATTCCTTATTTAGTCTAGTTTTATTAGAGACAAACGGCATAGTCATTGAAGCTCTGTAGAGGGAGATATCTGATTCGTAATACACAGAGGTCAGAGTAGTCAAACCCTGAAACAGGGGAGACTTTAACTAATAAACTGTACTAATTGGCCCGACCAAAAATTCTAGAAAAAATTAGTAGATAGATATATGAGTCTAGTTTCATAAAAAATTTACGGAATTGGATTTCGAGTTTCGTAACTCGATATATGATTTTTAAAGCGACTGTGATGCAGTTAGCCAGCTTGTCTGGAAATTTTAAAATGAATTGTATGAGCTGTTTAATTAATGAATTAAGTCCGTTAACACCTCGTGTTCGACTCCGGCAACGGTATCGGGTTCGGGGTGTTACATTTAGTGGTATCAGAGCAGGTTTAGTCGGTTCTCGGACTAACCGAGCATGTGTAAAAGTTTAGCTATACATGCCACTGATTTGTGATAGTGTGATGTCTTCCGACGCGTATGAGTACCGTCTTATTAAGACAGGGTACTCTCCAACCGAGCTGTGCTGACCATGTTCAATGTTATGTGAAGGTATTTGAGTAAAATTATGATTATGATAAGTCTCGGTTCAGAAAAGTATGAATAAAGGTTTATGATACATATGTGATAAATATTCATATTTGCTTAATGCTCATATGATGTAGTGTATGTGGCTTACTTGATAAGATGAACGGAATAAATAGAAAGTAGTAGAGGTATGAATAAAGGTCATAATATTATGATACGAGTGAAAATGTCCTTGTCTTGATTTGGACGTCGTATGTTGATAAATGTTAATAATATATAATTTTTATGAGATAAAGGATTATAATGAAATGAACTTATCTATGTTAAATTGTTGGACTGAATTATATGATTGTAATGATATGTACATGATGATGCACGAAATGAAAGTTGTGATTTTGATGCAAATATCTATGTTTGTTTGGCCTTATATAATGTCATGAGCATGAATTAATTAAATTAAATGAATGGATAAGTAAAGCTGTCTAGGAAACATAGAATGTATGCATAAGTATATTGTCTAAATGGGACAATAGGAAAATTGGTGTAAGCCAACATGAATGAATGACATGATTTTGATGATGTTACTATGATGATGGAAGTTGTGTCATATGTGTATGTATAAGAAAGTCGAGTCAGAGGTCCTACAACCCCTCCCCCTTACCAAAGTGGTACTTATAATGGAATTTCATGAGATTTGTATTGAATAAGTTTCCGGTTGAGAACCCAAAGAGTTCAGTGATAGAATAATTATAAGTATGATCAGAGATTGAAAATGAGCTGATAAGTAAAGTCAGAGCCAGTAAAGTATCGGATTGATATAAAGATTATTGGAATTATGCACTGTCCTAGTTAGAGAAGGAATTCTCTTTGGTAAATCGAATTACTTAGGTGCAAGGTCGAGAAAAGCGTGAATCGAAATTTATTCAGAACTGACATTCTTTAGTGAATAATTTAATATGAAATTTGTGATGGCAGAACTAGTTGGGGAAATGATATTTGAAATGTGAATTATCTGAGTGTGACAGTTATGACCGGAAAGATTTAGCAGTCTCTTTTGAGATGTTCTATGTGTTCACCCGTTCTCAGAAATATTTCTATGGCTATTGATCTTCTAAAGAAATTCTTGTTATATGGGAATGTCTTCTAATTCTGGTGTTGGATGAAAGCATTGGTAGTCTGACTGGTTTATAATTTATATTGCTCTATTTCATCGGGTATTCTATTTCATTTCGTCTGATAAGAATTGATGAGAGAATACATATGATATTATGATTCTGTTTCTTCTACTTGATGCTTCATCTAATATATATGTATTGGAAGATATATTGATCTTGTTATATTTGATTTCAGTGGGATTAAATGATGTTTTCTTCTGGACTTTCTTTCTTTGAAGAATTATCGGGGTATTCTGTATTTTCTCTATAAGTTTGGTTTTCGATTCTCCGGCATAGTATCGTATATTGGGTTTCTTTATCCTGGATCTCTTTATTCTGGATTTCTTTATTCTGGGTTTCTCTATCTTGGATTTCTTTATTCGGTTTTCTTCTTATCTTTGCTCCATAATTTGTCAATTACGACTCATGTTCGAAGTACGTTCTTCAGCTTGTGATAATCATGTAAAATATGATTATACTTCTAATTTGATCTTAGTAATGTGGTGATTTTAGTATTGGGATTTTTTCTAATTTCTGTGTAAGGATTTGATATCAGTAAAGGCATAGGTGATAAAAGCGCGAGTTTCAGTCGGTATGGTAAATTATTTATTTGAAAGATTTCATGTGACAATTATGTCAGGATTATTTTTCCCAAGTCTGATAATAGAATTTCATTTTGTACGGATAAAAGAGTAAATAGTTTGAACGAGAAGTGTATAGTTATTAGAAAAGAGTTGGATATTAGTTTAAGTCACTACGAATGATAAGGTTTCCATCTTGTGAAAGCTGAAAAGTTTATTACATGTTGACAGAGTTCGGATAGATGAGAATATTGGTAACCGAAGCGTCTGAACTAGACTAGTCTACATTGAGCAAAGACTTCCTGACTTTCAGTAATGTACTGTTGTATGAATTGTGATGTGTTTCAAGACAGTGAGGTAATGTGATAGTTTAGAGCATTCGATGTTACATAAAATCGGAGTTGTTAAAGGGGTTAAAGCCGAGTATTGGAATCTATCAAAATTATCCTTGACAGTGTTGATATTAGGATGGAAATGAGAAGGATTATTCTTGAGGCCATATCAGAATCATTTCTATGGCGGAAAGAGGAAAATGTGATGTATCCTATTGTTAAATGTTTAGGAAGATCTATAAATCATATCTGTATTGAATGAATTCCTACTCATCAGATTCATGGAATTTCAGGTCTCTTTGATTGTTGGATTTCTTGGAATTCTGGTCTCCATTAAATCAAGTTGAGATTCGGGTTTTATGTCATGATATCATGGGAAACTGAGAAGGGTTGAAAGTTTAAGAACAGTTGAGAGTTGAGACTGTAAGCTTTTAGATCATATGAGAAATTGAAGAGATGTATTGGAGGTATAGTTTAAGTGCAAGTTCTTCGGCACCGAATATGAGATTAAAAGTGAAGACCACTTTTCTGGTAAGATTTTCGGGGACGAAAATCCCTGAAGGGGGGGAGAGTTGTAATATCCTGATTTTGGGCCTAGTCGGAATAGTGGTTTCGTGACCACAAAATCCGAGATAGAAATAATTATTTTATGATTATTTTAAGGTCTATGATATGATTGCATGATTGTGTGAAAATTTCGTGAAGAAATTTTATGCATAAAGTGCTTAAATTTAAATTAAGGACTAAATCGAATAATTTGCAAAACTTGCATTCTAGAAGTTTCTAGTATGAAATTGTTTTGAAATATTAATGAGGAGGTCTTAAATAGCAATTTTACCAATTTTAAGTTCATGGACAAAATTAGGACATGGAAGGAATTTTTGGAAAGTTTAGTAGTAAGGGCATTTTGGTCATTTAGGGGTAAAATGAATTAAAATACAAAATTAAAAGCCAATTTTGCTCATCTTCAACCCCATGGCCGAATATAGCAAGGAGAAACCATGGCTAGGGTTTTTCAAGCTTCCAAGCTCGATTAGCAAGGAAAACTGAAACTCGGGCTAAAATGGGGAAAATACCAAGTTGTGGACGAAATGGTAAAAATAGCCATTTTCGCATACGAGGTAAGTTCATGTGTAAATAATGTAGCATAAATGTTATTTTTAAGTTATTAATGTTTATTATATGATATGCTGATTTTTATCATGAAATATATGCTTTGTGGTTATTTTCGAATAAAATGCAAATTATGTGAATTATTTGTTAAATATAAAGTGCTACCGAGTATTGGTTTCGGTATTTTACGGAAGATGGCATGGAGATGTGTTCGAGGAAAATCCCGTTTGAACCTTAGGAATAGATTAGGATACAAGTGACATGTCACTAGGATTGTTGAGCATCCGAACTCGTTGAGTTGAGTCCGAGTTCACCTATGGATGCGAACGCCCGAGCTCGTTGAGTTGAGTCCGAGTTCGCTTATGGGCGGGTTACATGGTAGCTTGGCTACATATGTGGCACTTATGTGCAAACTTTCCATGTATCCGAATTATATTCCGATGTGTTCAACGGGTAAAATTCTACTCAAGCGGAGGAATACTCGAGATGAAAGGGACGTATTGGTAAGTGTTGTGAAATGGACACTTTAGACAGGTATGTTCTTAACCCTCGGGTTGGAAATAGATACAACAACGGTAAGATCGTAAGATGATGAATGATATCTAGAAAATGTGATATGAATGTCTCGGTGATGATTATGTAAATGATGTTTTATGTTTGCTTATATAGTTATGTTACTTGCTATTTGCATGTGAACTTACTAAGCATTTATGCTTACTCCCTCCTTTTCATTTCTTGTAGTTTTGACAAGCCAGCTCGGAAATCGGGAACGGTCGGAGGCCCACTCACACTATCCGTATACCATCTTGGCATAATGGCTTGTATATTTTGAGTATGGCATGTATAGCATTATAATCATTTTGTATATATGGTCTTATGATATGGTTATTGAGTGGTATGGAAATGCTTGGTAATGATTAGCCATTGGAATGGCTAATCATGATCATATTTGGTGTTATGTATGTCAAATTTGCTAGCTAATCCATGGAAACCATGAAATAGGTAAAATTTACCATAAAATGGATTTAGACAGCAATAGTGACGTGAATTTGAAAAATCACTAAAAATAGTAGAAATGGAATTAAATAATGAATAAGTTATGGAATTGAAGCTTGATGAGTCTATTTTCATATGGAAGAAGCGAAACAGGTATATGAGTTATATTTTATGAGATGTTTAAATTTTTGTGAAACAGGGCCAGAGCGATTTCTGGATCCCCTGTTCTGACTTTGGAAATTCACCATAAATTTTACAAAGATAATTAGAAGTCATGATTTATATGTACAGATTCCTTATTGAGTCTAGTTTTATTAGAGACAAACGGCATAGTCATTGAAGCTCTGTAGAGGGAGATATCTGATTCGTAATACACAGAGGTCAGAGTAGTCAAACCCTGAAACAGGGGAGACTTTAACTAATAAACTGTACTAATTGGCCCGACCAAAAATTCTAGAAAAAAATTAGTAGATAGATATATGAGTCTAGTTTCATAAAAAATTTACGGAATTGGATTTCGAGTTTCGTAACTCGATATATGATTTTTAAAGCGACTGTGATGCAGTTAGCCAGCTTGTCTGGAAATTTTAAAATGAATTGTATGAGCTGTTTAATTAATGAATTAAGTCCGTTAACACCTCGTGTTCGACTCCGGCAACGGTATCGGGTTCGGGGTGTTACATTACAATATGTAGTTTAAGTGTGGGGAAATTGTACATTTTATTTGCTTTGTTTTTTTTATATGTTTTTCATTTTTTTTGTTTTTTATGTCATTTTTTCAAAAATAATTCAAAAATAATTTTCTTATGTCTTTTTGTGGCTGTTGTTTTTGCATGGTGTTTGGACTACAATTGGGAATTGGCCATTGGTTGTGAATATTGAATAAGTATGTTAGACTATCAAACATGTAAAATTCAACTGATATTAGATAATTTGGTATTCTTAAAAGTAGACTAGTTAGTTCAATAAATTAAATTACATAATAGACTAGAGGCAATCGCTTTTCATGGAAAATGTATAAATTGTGCTAAAGGATAGATAGATTGTATAGATGCTTATAGATAAAAAAAAGTTTGAATCAATAGTTATTCATTCGAATATATGTAAGCATGATAGAAATCATGTCTTGTGAGATGTTTTGGGAGGACCTAAGGCACTGTTTGTTTAGCCTAGAGCCTAAATGACTAACCCTTATACTATATACCCCTAGTTCCCATAATTTGAGCCTTAAGTATCCCTTTCTTAATAAGCCTTATTTTCGAAGTCTTGAGCCTAAACTGAGTTAAAAACTCAACCCTTCTCTATCCCTAATCTTTAAATGCACTATGAAATGGACATTGAGCCATGGATATTGACAGTAGGTAGAGACATTTTGGTGGCTTCATTTTGCTCTTGAGAGAAAAGAGAAGAGATTGTTTGATATAGTGTATATAGACTCTTACAAAGTGAAATTAAATGAAAAAGAAATCGAGAAATAAAAATAATGTGAGAGTTAAAAGCATGGTGAGTATTAAAAGCATTGTAAGTGAAAGAATGAAAATTGTATAAAAAAGAGCTCAAACGAAAAATCAAATTCGAGCTTAAAAGGAAGTCTCTTGAGTTAGTTTCGCTTATCTTAATATCGCTAAGATTCATATTTTGCTTTATATCAATTTCAAATACTATCACTATTATTTTTTATTCCATATCAAACATTTTATCAATGTTATTCACATATACATGTACTTATTGATCTTTATACTTCTTTTATTTATCCACTAGACTAACATAGTAATAGTATTCTTCTTTATAATAAAGCAAAATGACTTAACAATCAATGTCAATTCTGACAAGGCATAGGGCATAGTTACTTACCATGTCATAAACCATACTAGAAATTATCTCTTAACATTTATACCAATGCTAACATTTAATCACAACATGAGTGAATCGTATTTGATATTCATATTTTGTATTAAATCAAAGAACTTATTAATAATTAAAAGCATGAATTGAATATATTTAAATATATTAAATTAGCACCAACCTATTTCGCTATCCTTTGCTCATTTCGTCTTTGTTACTCGATGCTCCGCCCTTGTCATTAGCTACATATGTTAATTCATTTACAAAATAACATTAGTTGATAGTCACAAAGGGCATAACTAACAACCAAGCATATTTATACACTTTTACAGTCAAGTCCTTTTTTTAACCTTAATGACATTTTTAAATATAAGACAAAATAATTAACAATCAGTATCCAAATCCCAATTCAAACTCAACTCAATCTTGGCATGTACCTCTAGACTCAATTTCAAGCTTGATTTAGTACAAAAACCAGCTAAACATATAGCTCTGATACCACTAAATGTAACACCCTACATCCACCCTGATCATCAGGTCTGAGCTACAATATGCCACATTCATCGTTAGAGTGACTATGATCATTTTTTTCTAGTTTAAACCATTATAATATTTAATTCAATCAAATGAACATTAATCTCAATAATCAAACATTTACGAGATTTATGCAAGCTCACAAAAGCTCCAAAAACTAATCCGAGGTCGAATAGAGACCAAACATCCATCATATGATGCCAAATTCAACATGAGCATGCACTTAAGAACAAACCAAACTAAATTCAACTAGGTACATGCCAACTTAGAATAAAAATGGAATATGCAAATGTTGATAAGTTCAGGATTGTTGATTGGATACTTAAGTCGTAGTTCAAATATCTTGAATTATACCTAACCTACACACGAAAAACAAACTGTACATTGAGCAATAAAAACTAAGCAGTATTTCGACGATTAAAAAAATGGAAGTTTCAAGTTAAAAAAATTGTAACATCCAACTATTATGCCATTCATATCTAGTGGCAAACTAATTCATTTAGCATTGCAATAGAATGATCAATTCCATTTACATGCCAACACCTATCATAAAGCCTTTTTCAAATTCAATATCAATCATGAATCAAACATTTATATCATTAACATTATAATAATAAATTTCATGTTCATTCCACAACAATAAACCATTTAAGGGTCTTTCTAAAATCGATCAACTCATTCGTAATCATTTCAACCCTCCAAGCCTCGTTTCCAATTGATTTACACATAAGTTTACGTACTTCCTTTATCATGATCCACATATATATGCACAATTGATTCCATAGCAATATATTATTCCATTTTGATATCTTTTATCAAATCTCAAACTCAAACCAATTTCACATAATTTATTTCATTACCATATTTTATTGTCAATCTATTTCATTACAATTTCAAGTTTCTAATTCCAATTATAATACCATGCCTGATGGAACTTTTACATATC
Source organism: Gossypium hirsutum (assembly GCF_007990345.1). NCBI lineage: Eukaryota > Viridiplantae > Streptophyta > Magnoliopsida > Malvales > Malvaceae > Gossypium > Gossypium hirsutum. The sequence continues at coordinate 12,520,413 of NC_053427.1, forward strand.
ATATCCTATAATTATTTTTAATTACCTATCATACCCTGAATTCGTTCGCATTTGCATAGCCGTGCCCTGTACACTATTCTTATTGTATAACAATCAGTCCATTACAACATCAAATGATTCATTCCTTGTCTTACCAAATTAGCTCTTCGATTTATTAACCGGCTCACATTATCTTATAATTATTCTTGATAATCCAACTTTGTATATAAGTGCTTGTATTTCAAAACTTACAGCATTTAATCAGTTCCAAATATCATTCATGCACAGTTTATCATTTCTTACATAACATTTATTATCATCACAGTTAAGCTCATATGTTTCCTTTAATTTTAACATTCCAATCACTTTTTAGCCTAAAAGCTCTTCCCTACTTATTCGACCCCCAAGGCTCGTTTTTTATTTTCTTCTTTTTTTTTTGTATATTGATACATATTTCAATTCAATATCATTTTTACTTATATCATTTAACTAATTTAAATCTTTATAACCCTATAAACTTGTCACAGGCTCAGAACAGATACAGAGATCCAACCAACACACCAATTTGGCACCAGTGCCTTATCAGAATATCCCAAAGAAAATAGATTGCGCCCAACACTCATCGGCGTAACCAAAGTAAATGTTTTGCCCAGCACTCATCGACACATAGTCAAAGTAACAATTTGGCACCTCATGCCTCATCGGAACATCCGAAGCAATTAGTTTGTGCCCAGAACTTAGTGGAACGTCCAAAGGAAAATGCATCCAACACTCATCGACATATATTCGAAGTAGTCCACACTCAATCTATCTTATATCCTACTTTTCTCGATCGGTTAATAGGGTAATTATTTTTCTAATGTATCTTTGAACTTGATTTACATTTCATCATTTCCAATCCATCAACCAATAATCCAATTTTGTTATAATTTCTATTCCCATTCCATTGATCTTAATATCATTAATTCGTCAATCAAGATATCATTATATACATAGCACAAGATGATTTGTCTCAATTCCAAACCAATTTCACAACTTCACACCAATATGATTTAATCAGTAATAATTAACTATTAATTCACTTTATAACCCTTCTATTATTTCCCTCATCCTCTCCATTCCACATCCTATATGTACATGTACTAGAATCTTTAGCTTTTAGTATAACATGCTTATATGTAACATTAACTATAATTCCACTAATTACTAATGTATTCATATCAAAGTTGTCCTCTTATGTCATAGTCACTAAATTATTTATATCTTGAGTTAAAAAATTCAAAATTCGAAATTAGGACCGGCTTGTTGTTTTCGAAACTAGACTCAAATATCTTTCTTACCATAAAATTTTCAAATTTTCTACTTTATCCAATCAATAGAGTAAATTCTTTAAATTTTCCCTTGTTCTACTAGTTTCCAGCTTCAACCTTTCTTTACTAAATATTAATTATCTCATAGTGTCACGGGCCACAGTTCAAAGATACATCTCACGGAGCTCTATCGATTAGATATAGATCATTTAACCCACGAGAACTGGCCTGATTCAAAGAACTACTGAAGAATCCTGTCCATTTGAAGCATGGGTGGCCCAATCATGCAGATATCGAAACATAGGCTACCTGGTTAAATAGGGAAACTAATCTTAAAAGGTTGAGTAGAATAATATCTTATAAGATTAGATGTGATTTGATATTGTACATCTTGTAAATCCCTTGATTGTATGGGTAGGTTTCATCTCGTCCGTCGATTTTGAGGGAGCTCAACTATAAATAGAGAGTCTCCCCTCACTTGTAAATCATCCATTGTATTAATTTTTTTAGTTTTGAATACTAAAGTGAGAGAATTTACTCAAACACCTTTCGTGCATAGTTTTTCTGTGGTTATTTTGTTCTTTCAGCTTTCTTTTGTATTTGTGTTGCTTCCACTATATAAATTGGTGTCATTGAGGAATTCTTTGTAAATCCTCAATTGTTTGGTGGCTAGGATGACTTAGCATGTTGAAATGAAAGGATCGCCAAAGGCCGCACTAAATTTGTAATACCCCCTACCCGTATTCATTGCCGGAATAGGGTACGAGGTATTACCGGGGTTTACGAGTTAATTTTTTTTTATTTTCAAGATAAATTCATGCATATATATAAGATAACATCATCGCATACCAAAACCAAGATTTGTTAGCCATACCATTGGCTGACCTTATATTCATTTCACAGAATCATTTACTTTATTAGCTTATACATGCCATTGATTTCCAAAATAAAGTTTTTTTTATATACCGAAATCCTGAGATTGATAGTGTGATGTGTCTCCGACCAAATCCGACCTCCGAGCTCTTAACACTACAAAACAGGGGAAAAGGAAACAGGGTAAGCACTTTGTGCTTAATAAGCTCATGTAGCAAGAATTATACTTACCTAATATTTTCAATACAATACAATAAACATTCATATATCCATTCAATACATTATTACCTTAACATGCACAAACTCAACATTCAAGTTAGTACAATAATTTTCACGTACCAATAATATATACTCTGATTGATGAGCTCATCAATACCATGATTTCCATTTCCTTATATTTTTTTTTCATATTTGTCCCGTTTAATTTCTTGGAATTTTCGATGGATTTTCAGAGGTACACTTTTAGTGTACATTTCTGGGTCCGTCAATTCATATTCATGTGCACACATTTCCATTTCAGATAGCACACTCCCGCGGACCTCATCCTTACAGCGGGATTACCAGTCTAGACTAAATCCCCTGTAATTTAAACTCATAGAGTATTGTCGGGATTACCAGTCCAGGCTAAATCCCCTGCAACGACAATTACTCTAATGAGCTTGGATCTGAATTACCAGTCCAGGCTAAATTCAGACCCTAATTCAGATTACCCGTCCAGGCTAAATCCATTTTCCACATATTCTTCGAGAGGGCTATATCAGGATAGGATCACCCGTAGATCCTTTTTACCGCCAATTCCTTTTCAGAGATCCATCGAATTTTCCTTTCATTCAACTGGATTTCTTCCCCTTTTTATCAAATATATCAATTTTTCATAAATTTTCATACAATGAACTTTCAAATCATATTCACATCAATAACATACATTTCAAGCATTTAAGAATATAATTCAAGTTACATGAACTTACCTTGATACTTGTTCGTGTACAAAAATCTACTAATCCTGAACTTTTTCCTTTCCTCGATCTAGCTTCGTATTTGAATCTTCTGGATGTAAACAAATAAATTTAATTATCAATTTAATACATTTCATATTCATATGCAACAATTTCTATAATTTCATTATTATTATTTATAGTTTATTCAAAGCTGTCTATTTGAGTCATAGTCACTAAATTATTTATAACACGAGCTAAAGAACTCCAAATTAAGATCCGTTAATTTTAAATAAAACTAGACTCATATATCTTCTTACCCTAAAATTTTAAGAATTTTTGGTTTATCCAATAAGTACAGTTTATTCTTTAAAGTCACCCCTGTTCTGCTATCTGACAGTTCTGACCCTTCTTCACTAAAAATTAATTATCTCTTCATACAGAATTCGGGTGATGTTCCCATTTGTTTCTCTTGAAAATAGACTCATTCAGGATTCTAGGAATATAAATTTAAGCCCATAATTATTTTTATTCAATTTTTTTATGTTTTTTCAAGTCAGAACAGGGGAACTCGAATTCATTCTGACTTTGTCTCACAAAATTCATTATATCTCATGATTTACAGATTCATTGCTTACACCATTTCTTCTATGAAAAACTAAACTCAATAAGCTTTAATTTCGTATTTTTTCATTTTCTAATTCGATTCCTACAATTTATGGTGATTTTTCAAAGTTAGTATACTGCTGCTGTCCAATATTGTTTTGGTGCAAGCTGTTTATTACCATTTTTCCCTTAAGCTTTTAATAAATAACAATTTCGTCCCTACTCAATTAGCCTCTCAATTGAGCTGATTTTTCTCAATTAACACTTCATTCTATCACCTTAAACTAGTTTACAACCTTTAGGAATCAAAATTTCACAATAGACTTTAATTCCAAATATTTTCACAATTAGGTCGTAAAAATCAATTTCTATTAAACTTACCTAATAAAATCATCTCATAAACAAATTAAAGCTTCAATTTCATTCTATTTCATCATAAAATTACAGCACTCAACCATGGTGACTTTCAATTTCATCCATGAAATCAAAAACTAATGAATTTAATAGTAGGACCTGGTTGTAAAAGTCTTAGAAACACAAAAATTACAAGAAAAAGGCAAGAATTAACTCACTTGGTGCAAAAATTATGGAATACCAGCTTAGAGAACCCTCCTATGGCATTTTTAGCTGCTGGAATTAAAGAGAAATGAAGAGAAATCTAGATATTTCCTATTTAGTCCTAGATTTATTTAATTAATTTTGCAATATTCCAATTTTGCCCTTAATTTATCAATTTTCCTGCTGATTTCATGCCCTTGCCGTCCAGCCCAAATAAATTTTGGGTCTAATTTCCTTTTAAATCCTCTCTCATTAGACACTTAAGCTATTTAATCATCCTATCCACTTTTACACCTTTTACAATTTAGTCCTTTTGATTTAATTAACTATCCAAACATTAAAATTTCCTAACGAAATTTTAATACCACATTACTAACATTTCATAAATATTTATAAAATTATTTTCGACTCGGTTTTACGAGATAGAGGTCCCGATCCTTATTTTATCCAATTTCTTCAATAATTTCTTTTTCTAACTAACCACTAAATCGGTAAAATTTTTTTTATCAATTTTCATACGATTTTCCTATCATATCAATTTTCATGCAAAAATATTGAAATAAATTTCTCTTTCAATCGGATTTGTGGTTACGAAACCACTATTCTGATAACCTTGAATTTAGGCCATTACAGAATTGCAAGACTAAAGTTCTAGTCCCGTGGAAGTTGGTATTCGAGCTTTAGTTATGAAGGCACTATCAAGATGTCGAAAGAAGTTTCCGTTGAAAATAAGCCAAAGGAGACCCGTTCGTGGACTAGAAAACCAGTCATTTTGAAGGATATGTTGTCGACGGTAGAGGAATGAGTGGTCAATTTTGAAGATTCCATAGGGGACATGAAGGAGACACTCGATGTGTTAAATAGACGCATAGATGACTTGAGGGAGCAGTCTAGAGACTTTGTGAATGTCTTTCATTTCCAATGTGGAAAAGGTATAATAGTTGTTAAATTCCACTAGGAATAAGCTGACAGAAAGGAATGATGCTCTCGAGGCAATAGTGATGGCTTTGAAAGAGGAAACAATGGTCATGACGAGAGTTTTCAGCACAAGAATAAAGAAGCTCAAAGGAGAGCTTGCCTTGTGTCGTGCAGTCATGGGGAATGGAGTGTTGAGTGCAACACTCAATGGAGAGATAGACATATTGAAGCCGAAAGAGTTTGTGGGGAAAATGTCTACATGCGATGTGGATAATTTCTTGTGGAGAATTAAGCACTACTTCCATACCAAATGCATCATGGAAGATGCGGTTAGGTAACCACTACTTTCATGTTTCTTACTAATATAGCACTTTTATGGTGGCAAGCCAGGTTCACAAATAAAAGGCATAGTGAGATTAGGATGTAGGAAGAGTTCCAACATGAGTTAAAGGGGAAATTTTATCCAAAATTTGTCGAGGAGAAAGCTTGGGAAAAGTTACGATGGCTTACGTAACAAGCACAGTAGGGGAGTATGTTCAAAAGTTCAAGGAAATCATGCTCCAAATTTTAGATGTGACCAAGATTGAGGTGTTTCTTGCTTTCAAGAATGGGTTAAAGTCGTGGATCAAATGGGAAGTGAAACGAGGAGGTGTCCAAGAGCTGTCGAAAGCTATGACGGTTGCGCAATCTATGGTCAAATTGGGTCTAGGGAAAGACAAGTTTGAGTCTTTCAAGTTAGAAGAAAGGGGCATCTTCAAGGGGAATCACAAGGAAGATAATGGCAATGGCAATTATGGTAATGAGAAACCACAAGTTGAGAAGAGGAAACCCAACAAAAAGAGGGGCAAGATCAAATTTTTTCTTTGCAACGGTTCATATATATAGAAGGAAAGTCTAAAGAAATATGTACTTTTTGATAAGGACAAGCTAAAATGCAAGCCTGAGAGGCTTGGGTCGAGCATAAGGGGTACTGAAGTCAATGAGGCCAAAAGCGAGAAGAAGAGTGGAGCGCTTCTTGTGTCATGGTCCGCATAAGTTGCCAAAATGTCCGAAGTGGTATTTCATCAAAGGGAGCAATGCGTAAGAAAAAGTTCCCAAAAATTTGGTTCGAGCGCAAGGGGAGTCAAAGCCAAAAGGGCAAATATGAGTAAAAAGAAGCAAGCAAAATGCTTCTTATGTCGTAGTCTGCATGAGTTGCGAAACTGTCCAAAGCAATCCAAGTTCACCATGGTGAAGAGAAAGGCATCAGCAGAGCTTGTCGAGTCATCGGAGGGGCTTCTACCTAAGGAAGGGATGAGTTGTGCATCAGACTTAAAGAAAGAAGTAACGGTGCAAAAATTGAAGCTATGACCAATGAGGCTCAATTCGAGGAAAGCTATGGAGTTAGTCGAGTCGTCGGTGAGGTTTCCATCAGAGGAAGAGGTGAGTCGTGCATCGGACATAGAGAAAGAAATAACGATGCAAACTTTGATGCTAGGAATAATGGGGCTCATTTCTATTGATTCATCAAAAGAGCTACCATCTATAGGATAAATGGGTTACATATCAGACTTTTCAAAAGTATTGATACAAACTGGACAATTATCCAAAGTAAATGTTACAAGTAAGGTACATTTCAAAGACTTTGATAGTATTTTGAATTCTAACTTGTTGGCTTTGCAAAAACGTATGGGCCCATTCAAATTTCTTAAGTAATGAGGCTAAGGGACTGTGGGCATGCCAAAGCCTAGTTACAAGAATCAAGAGGATTCCAATTTATGTGAGTCAAAATGTGGGCAAGTGAAAGTCATGGCTTCTTGCCAACGAGTAGGATGGATCAAGCTAAGAGGCAACAAAAGTCAAGGAAAAAGTTTCGAAAGAAGGGATGGCTCAATAGTGATACTAGTCGGGAAAGAGCCAAAGCAATAATAAAGTTTCAACGCGAGTCAAGTCAGTGCCATTTCAAAGGCGCGACGAAGGCGTTGTAAGAATGGGTCGGGGTGAATGTCACAGGTCGCGGTACAAAGCCCGTGACCATCACATAAGATGCATCTTATGGAGGTCTTTCAATTAGATAGGGATCATTTAACCCATGAGAACTGGCCCGATTCAAAAAAACTACCAAAAAATCATGTCCATTTGAAGCATGGGTGGCCCATTCATGCAGATATGAAAACATAGGCTACCTAGGTAAATAGGGAAACTAATCTTAGAAGATTGAGTAGAATAATATCTTGTAACATTAGATGTGATTTGATATTTTACATCTTGTAAATCCCTTAATTATATGGATAGGCTTCATCTCATCCATCATTGTAACTTAATCTAGACCGTTGATTTTAGGGGAGCTCAACTATAAATGAATAGCCTCCCCCTCATTTGTAAATCATCCATTGTATTATATTCTTTAGTTGTGGATACTAAAGTGGGAGCATTTACTCAAACACCTCTTGTTCATATTTTTTGTAGCTATTTTATTCTTTGAGCCTTCATTTGGATTTGTGTTGCTTCCGCTATATAAATTGGTGCCTTAGAGGAATTCTTTGTAAATCCTCAATTGTTTGGTGGTTAAGTTAACTTAAGCGTGTTGAAACAAAGGGATCGCCTAAGGCCGCATGAAATTGTCAAACTAAAGTTCTAGCCCTGTGACATTAGTATGGAGTTTGGATGTTGTTTCCGTTTGTTTTTATTGAAAATAGACTCATAAAGAATTTAAAAATATAAATTTTATCTCGTAAATTTTTTTTTATAATTTATAATGATTTTTCAAAGTTAGAACAGGGGAACACAAAATCATTCTAACCTTGTCTCATTAAAATTATTATATCTCATAATATACAACTCCATTACTTACACTATTGCTTTTATTTAAAACTAGACTCAATAATATTTAATTTCATATTTTATTCAACCTCTAACTCGATTTCTATATTTTTTGGGGAATTTTCATAGTTGTACTACCATTATTGCCCATAAAGTGTTTAGTTAAGCAATTTGTTATTCCATGATTTGAGTAAGTCCTTTTCATTTCATTATATAACATAATAGGTTCCAACCAAATTCAATGTCAATACGTATAATCACTAAGTTACACAAATTTTTATTTATGTTGAAATTAGTCCTCTAGTTCGATAAAATCAATCTCAAACATAACATTTTAAACTCAAATTGTAACACCTCTAACCTGTATGCTACCCTGGAACTGGGTTATAGAGCATTACAGAACTTATAACTCAGTCAATCAAACATTTCATATACAATTCTCATTCAAACCAAAAACCATTCGAATTGATTCATATAGTCCCTAATACAAGCCCTCGAGGCCCTAAATAGACATTAAAAGTGGTTCGGGACCAAACCAAGCACTTAAGAAATTTTTAGAAAACACATGGAAAATTTTTAAAGTACAGGGGACACACGCCCGTCTGGCCAGGCCGTGTGTCTCACACGGTCAAGAGACACACCCGTGTCTCAAGCCATGTGGGCATTCAAATGGGATCACATGGTCGTATCTCAGCCTGTGTCTGACCCCGTGTAACTCTTTTACTTGGGTCACACGGCCAGACCACATGCCCATGTGCCAGGCCATGTGATAACTAAAGGGTATACTGACTTGTACCACACGGCCAAGCCACAAGCCCGTGTGCTAGGCCGTGTGATGCTACTGACTTGATTTCTAAGGAAATTACAGGGTACACACGGCCGTGTCCTTGACCGTGTGTCACACACGCTTGTGTCTCTGCCCGTGTGGAAAAAGATAGGCTATTTTCCAAGCCATTTTTCTCACCCAAAGTGTTGCCAACCTACATACATCAATATGCATACAACCAAGTCATAATGGGCATTCAAAATCAACCAATGTCAATTTTATAACATGTAATATCAACACATACAAGTGTGGTTCTAATAGGCATTTCAATTAACCATTTAAACTCATGCCAAATATGTCATCCAAATCTACCTAAATGGTCAAACACATATATGAAATCTTTGTGCCTAAAACTTAACATGTATGTCATTTATGAATCACAACCATTTGGCACCCAAAATACCACCTCGCAACCATGGCATTCATATGACAACCATACATCATACATCATACATCATAAGGCTATTTACATAATTACTATCAAAACTTATATCATTCTCAAGCCAAAACACTTGGCTAAATACATAACCATCACACAGGCCACATTAACCAAAATACCTATACATGCCATTTAACCCAAAATATAAAGTCAAAGTACCAAAATAGAGTTTGATAGTGTGACACGGTCTCCTAAAACTTCCAAATAGAGCGAGCTCCCGAATCACTATATAACACAGAAAAATAAACAGAGTAAGCAATTAAGCTTAGTAAGTTTGTATGATACAGAATTAGACTTACCAATTAACTTCATATTAAGTAAGAAATTCAAAGTAAGGTACAACCCAATTTTTCCCAAGCCTACCATACAATCCAAAATCACATTAGTCATATATTCACATAAAACCAAGAATCATATATAAATTCATCAATTAATTGAATTCCTTGAACATGTAATTTCTATGCCACGTAATCATATATCAATATCATCCATTTCTGTGTAAATACCTATACTTCTTCATATCGAACTTGTATAATCTTATAATAAGACTATGCCCGTTGAACCACTTAGAATACCGTTAGATACGCGGGTGGTACACACGAGGTGTACTGAACTATAATCCGTCAATTCTTGTACATGTATGCTCCTACGAGAGTTAATAGATAAGCTCATCTGAGCTAAATTTCGGTAAGCTCTTCCGAGCTGAGTATCGGTAAGCTCTCACGAGCTACAAATCAGTAATCTCATACGAGCTGTGGTGAGTCCGCAACAAATGCAGGACCTCGACCAAAACGATAACCCTAATGACATGTCATTTGTATCATACAAATTGCTAAGGTTCAAACGAGGCTCGGTAATCTTCGTACATCGTCGATTATGTGTTCAACAATATTGCATAAATAAATAAACCATTCATATACATATATTTCAATTAAAACACATAAATACTCAATTTATTTATACGAACTTACCTTAAACTCATACGATAGAAAACGATCGTTTAATCGACAATCTTGTTCTTTCCCCGATCTAGTTCCATGCGTTGCTTTTCTTGATCTATATAATTAAATTTAACTAATTTAATAATTATTCAATTCAATTCACTTCAATTTCATATTATGGCAAAATTACTATTTTGCCCCTAAACATTTGACTTCTTTACAATTTAGTCCCTAGGCTCGTAAAATGAAATTCATGAAGTTTCTTTCACATATAAGCCTAGCAAAATTTAATTTATACCTATATCAGCCTATACATTTCACAAATTCACACATTTACACAATTTTCACATTTTCTCAAATTAACACCTAATTGACATTTTCATTAAAAGTCCCTTAACAAAAGTTGTTTAATTAACAACAAGGACTTATATTCATCCATTAAACATCAAAACCCTAACATATTCATCAATAGAAAAACTCAAACTATTCAATCGTTTTGCAAATTAGTCCCCTGGTTAGCTAGGTATAGCTACAACGATCCTAGAAACGTAAAAATCATTAAAAACGGACCAAAACTTCACTTACATGCAAGGGATTCTCTTGGCTGAAATTTCAAGCTTCAAAAACCTCCATATTTGCTGAAAATTTTGGTAGGTTAAAGAAAGAAAAATGATGGCCTTTTGTTTTATTTAATTTATTCATTAATTGACTATTTACCATTTTAACCTTACTTAACTTTAAAAATAACAAAATTCCAAAACCATGCACATCCACTAACTAAATTAATGGTCGAATTATCATATAAGGACATCCACTGTAATGTTCTATAGATATTTAACACTTTTAGCTAATAGAACCCAACTTTTGCACTTTACGCGATTTAGGCCTTTTTCACAAATTGAGCACATAAACAATAAATTTTCTTAATGAAATTTTTATATCATAATTCTAACATGCTGTAGAACACAAAGTAATGTTAAAAATAAATTTTACGAAATCAGATTTGTGGTTCCAAAACCACTGTTTCGATTTCACTAAAAACTGGCCGTTACACAAATAACTATTTTCAATTTTCCTCGATACCATACCTTGCATAACAAAATGCATATGTAAAAATTAAAATTATTCAATTTATAGAAATAAAAACATAACATGAACTAACTTAGTATGTTCCATATGAACTTTGTAACACCTTCTACCAGTATCCGTTGCCGGAATAGGGTACGAGGCATTACCAGAGTTTACTGAGCATTTTCAGATAATTCTGAATAATTTATTATTCATATTCTGAAAATAATCATAATGTCCCTCTATTGGGCCCTTAAAGCCCAAAACATACATTTAAACATTCAATTCACATTCATGTCACATAAATGTATAATTTAAACATTCAATAACTCAATTCAAGTTGCACGAACTTACTTCATTGCTTATTCGTATTTATAGTTTTATTAATCCAAAAACTTTTTCTTTTACACGTTCAAGTCTCATATTTGAGCCACCCGGATCTTTATAAATAAATTTGATCATCATTTTTATTTATTTCATATTCTAAAACATTCAATTAATCTCTAGGAAAAATTACCATTTTACCCCTAAACTTTTGATTAATGACGATTTCATCCTTAGACAAAGAAAAATAAAGTTCTTGTAATTAAATCCTTGTTTCGAACCTAATTATTCTTATATATATTGATAAAAACCCATAAATTCTATAAAATAACAAAATTTTCCACAATTTCAACACTTTTTAATTTAATCCCCAAAATATGTTTTCACCCGATCTTGATCTAAATTAATAGTTTCATTCAATTTTATAATTTAAATAATAAAACAATTCATTTCCTTCATTTTGGTCATTTTTGACATTTTTACAAAATTGTCCCTACAGTTTTTTTCTTTTATTCAATTTAGTCCCTGAGTCTAAAACATATAAATTATCCATTTTAAATGTAAATCTATTAAGGGTGGCAACAAACAACAGTATGTATGTTACCCGGATGAAATATGAAATACTTCTCTAAACATTTCATCCCATTTGCTTCTGTTCGTTTGGTTACAACTCCTAAGTCTTTGAATCTCAAACTTACTTCATACTTCATTCGGAATTATTACCTTGTTGCTCTAACTTCAACAAGAGCTTCATATTTCATCCGGAATAATTACTTTGCTGCTCTAGCTTTAACAAGAGCTTCATATTTTATCCGGATAACTTAGTTATGTTTTTTTTTGTGTGAAAAACCCAACAAAACCCTTGCTAGCTGAAAATTCATATGTTTATTTTCCTCCTCCTCCTCTCCATTCCATATCCTAAAGTATATAGCATTCTTATAAGTAACATTATCTATGATCTCACTATTTACTTATAAATTTATTTAAAGCTGTCCATTCGTGTCATAGTCACTAAATTATTTTTAATTTGAGCTACAGAGATCCAAATTAAGATCCGTAAATTTTTCCTGAAACTTGACTCACATATCTTTCCACCATAAAATTTTCAGAATTTTTGGTTTAGCCAATTAGTCCAGTTTATTCATTAAAGTTTCCCCTGTTTCACTATCCGACAGTTCTGACCTCTCTTCACTTAAAATTAATTATCTTATAGTACAAAACTCGGATAATGTTCTCGTTGGTTTATCTTGAAAATAGACTTATTAAGGATTTTAAAAATATAATTTTGAGTCTCTAATTATTTTTCTCCAAATTTTTGTGATTTTCCAAAGTCAGAACAGGGGAACCCGAATTCATTCTGACCTTGTCTCACAAAATTTATTATATCGTATAACTTACAATTCAATTGCGTACACCGTTTCTTCTATAAGAAACTAGAATCAACAAGCTTTAATTCAATATTTTTTTCATCTATTGATTCAATTTCTAAAATTTATGGTGATTTTTCAAAGTTAACCTACTACCGCTGTCCAAAACTGTTTTAGTTCAAGATGTTTATTACCATTTTTCCTCTAAATTTCACTCGTCATACAATTCAGTCCTTGCTCAATTAGCCCATCACTTAAGCTAATTTTTCTAAATTAACATTTTATTCCATCATTCTAAACTATTACACAACCTTTAAAAATCAGAATTTCAACACTAAACCTTAATTCACAACTTTTTCACAATTAGGTTCTAAAATCAATTTCTATTGAAATTACTTGATAAAATCATTAAACAACAAAATAAAAGCTTCAAATCTATTTTAGTTCATCATAAACAGCCAAAACTTATCAATGGTAGCTTTCAATTTTGTCCATAAAATCAAAAACTAATGAATTAAACACTTGGACCTAATTGTAAAAGTCACAAAAACATAAAAATCTCAAAGACAAGGGCAAAAATTGAACTCACATATGCCAAACTATGAAAAACAGCAACTTTGAGACCTCCCATGGCATTTTTGCTGAAGAAGAATGATGATATCTCTAGATTTTTCAATTTTGTCTTGTTTTATATGCTTAATTTGCAAAATTTCCAATTTTGCCCCTTGTTCACACTTGATTTTTATTTTTCCTGCACACACATTCCGTCCAGCCCAATAATGGGTGTTTAATTTCCTATTTAGTCCTCCTTTAATTATTACTAGAGCTATTTAATCACATTTCATAATTTTACACTTAATTCAATTTAGTCCTTTTTACCCAATTGACTACCAAAACCTTAAAATTTCTTGACGAAACTTTAATACTGACTTACTAACACTCCATAAATATTTATAAAAATATTTATGGCTCGGTTTATGAATTTGAGGTCTCGATACCTCGTTTTCAACCAATTTACCTAGTTAATTCTTTTAAAATCGCAAAATTCACTAATTCAAAAATTCTTTTAAATTCGCGCTTGGCCCATAATTATTATTTATTAAAATTTCTAAACTTACTCATTGGATTTTGTAATCTTGAATCACTGTTTTCTGATACCACTGGAAAATTTGGCTGTTACAAACTTACATGGCAAAACAGTAACCAAACGAGCTTTTAAGGACTACTCGGTAATTTTTGTTTTTCTGTGACTAGCCTCAATTTGGTTCAATTCTTGATCTATACAATATTTTTTTTCAATTTAGAAATTTCAAACATCTCATATCATCCTATTATAAGCATGTATCTGTCCAATTTTATTTTTTGAATGTCCCTTAAACTTTTTCATTTTATTCAATTTAGTTGTCAAGTCCCAAAACCCGGCTTAGTAGAAATTGGGTTAATGTAATCAAGAGTGGTCACGTCTTGTTTTTGAATTAAGGTTGTGAAAATTTTGTCAAGTGAATTGATCTGGTTCAGTGGTTAAGTGTGTTGTTTGTTTCTATGGGGTTCTAGGTTTGAATCATTTCCTTGAATTTTTATTAACTTTGTCCTAACCCCTATCTTTGAACTTATAGCTTATATATTATTTTCATGCAACTAATGATAGAATGAGTTTGCTGATTCAGTGGTAAGGCTTTAATTTATCCTTTGGTCATATGTTCGAGTCCTTGTGTGTGCAAAGTACAATTGTTTCTCTCCCCCACTCCCTTCTTGCCATCCCATTTTTCTAAACTTTTCAATTTTCCCTATTTTGCTTCTACAAGTTTTCTGTTGTGTTCTTTGTTCCTAGCATTCCACTGTTTTCTAGTTCTTGCTACTTTTCATTTCCTTGCTACTAAATACCATTATTTCTATCATTTTACTGCTCCATTTGTCTATCTTTTGACTTGGCATGAACCGGTGTTATTTTTGTTTTAGCCAATTTTGATCGTGGGTCGTAAGGATTTTTGTTTGAAGTTTGGTGTTTTGTTTAAGGGTTTTACATTTTTGGATAGGGAACTTGCTATATTATGGTTTAATTTTGGGTTATATGAAAGCATAGTTTTAGGAGAAGTTTCAGTTTAACTGATTTCGATTTTGTTTAGGCCAAAGTCTTGATACGAATATTCCTCCAATGAATTAAGTGTTGTAGGCTACTATTTCATTCAAGGGTAAGTGAATGATGCTTTATTTTGGGGCTGTCTCATTTCATTTAGGCTTTTTGTTAGCTGTTATGCCTGAATTAGTGGCTTAAATTTAGTGAATCATTGTTAAATGGTTGGTTTTAAATGATGTTTTAGGTACTAGAATTACGTCTGTAGATTTGTATCAAAAATTGGCTAGGTGTGTAATGAAAAACAGAGAACAGAGCGTTGCTGAAAATTTCACAGTCGACGTTACATGGTCATGTGCCAGACTATGCGGGCAACACGGGCTGGGTTATTTGGGCCGTGTAGGCTACACAAGAGTGTGTTAGGACGTGTGGGCCATACAGACTCCCATTTTTCATAAAGTTTAGTTGAGGTCGTATTTAAAGTACAATTAGAGCTTAGTCACTTCGTAGGTTCTATAATGCGATATGTATGTGATACGAGTATGAAAATTGATAATCTACTACTATTTATGTAATCTCTGAAAGCATGATTTTATGTTCTGATTAGCTAAGTATATACAAGTACTGCTAAGGTATGTTTTTGCTCAATTCCCATTGCATGTGACATTGTGGATTTTCTTATTTAAGTGATTTGTAAATACTGAAATATGATATACTTGTTCTACAAAGCATGAAATTTTATGCTTATTAGTTTCTGTTAAAATACAAATGCATGTTTAGCATGCTTACTACTCTTTTTTTATACTTGGACGCCATGTCACATTGCATGGGGTTGGGATAATATAGAAAGGAGGAAGTTCGGACAGTTTAATGATCTACACCATCTGGTGGTTTAGCCACATATCTAGTTTGGCAGCTCGACTGCAAATATAGTGGCTTGACCACATATATCTGATTTGGCATTTTAACTGCAATTTGATAAGCCACCGTTGCTGAGCAACCCAGGTGGCAGGTCATCAATGCCAAGCAACCCAAGATAACTTAATTGGTGTGTTTTTTGATGGAATAGTTCTGGGAAGCTCCATTTTGGTGTCTAGAGGAGTTGGGTAGGAAGTTTTCTAAAAAATCTGCATTTTGTTTTCGAAAATTTTGCATTGACAGCAATTTTGCCATTCGAGTCTGATTAAACTCTCTGCGATACTTTGATCTATTTATTGTGCCATTTGTGTTCTCTGTTTGAGTTTAGTTACACACAGAGCTTTATAGCTCACCCGATTTTTCTGGCTCATCATGTATTCAGCAGTCTTACAATCGGACGATGTGCAAGAACTCGGATTGGTTTCTCAGTAATTTCAGTATGATGGTTCATATTTTTAAACTACTTTGGACTTTTTGGGTTGTAAATCTATTTTAGACTTTGTTTTTGGTTTTTTTTTTGTTCATCGATTTTTGGTATTTTTTTCACACAAAACTACAAAATCATAAGAGTTAACAAATTGAAAACTCGGTTTCAACTAAAACTTTGAAAATTTTCTATTGCTAGACTAAGGAAATGATTTAGTGATTTTTCTATAAAATAAGTGCTTTCGAGTATGAGATTTTCTAAACAGTGCACGAAAGGTTTAACTAAAAATTATTATTTTCTAACCATTTGTTTTCTGAATCTTCGTTTTCCAAAATAAGATGTGTTACGGGAACAAAAGGTTAAATTTTTAAATTTATCAATGTCACATTCACACTTGAGTCATAACTTCTAAGTCGGGTGTAGGGTGTTACATTAGTCCCTAAAACCGAAATAGTCATATCTTTCAAATTTGAGCTTCGTTTTCTAATCCGATTTCAATCTCATCCTTTATAAACTCTCTACTATCTATTTTTATCAAAGCCTCATAACAGCGTTACAAATAATTCATTTTAGTCGTTACATTACAAACTTAACATTTAAACTTTACAAACTAGTTATTTTTCATATCTAATCTCAAAATCTAACAATTTAACATTAAAAACTTCAAGAAATCATCAATGGCAACTTTTGAAAACTTTAAAAGTTTTGCAAAATAATACATAAGCTAACTAAATCAGGTCTCCACGATCTTAAAAACATAAATTTTACAAAAAAAAGGGGCTTGAAATAGCTTATCAATCGAAGGGTTTTGAAACTTTTAAAACCTCTTTCTTCTCTTGAACATTCAGTGAAAGAAAGAAAATTGAAAAAATATGATAAATATCTCCTATTTTCTTTTACTTTTATGTTTTTTATACATTATTTTTTTAATAAAAAAATACACTTACCAACCATCCATCATCATTAAAACCCACCTACTAAATAAAAACAATGGTTTAATAATTAATGTGGTCCTCAAGCCTTTTATAAATTAAAATTCTATAATATTTAAAATTTTTACGATTTAGTCGCTAAACCTTAATTAATAACTAATTCGGCCAAATTACCCATCTAAAATTCAATTCACTTATAAAATAACTCTGTAAATATTTAATAACAATATTTACAAGCTTGATTTACAGAAACAAAGTCTAAAAATTGTATTTTTCGACACTACTGACTTTCGAGTTATTACAGTACAATTTGCTTATTCTATGCATAGGTACTAATAAATCTCAAGGTTTCAAGGAGTGAAATAGCATCTAGATCGCAGCTCTTGACTCAACAAGTTTTTATAGTCTCGTTATGTTATCAATAAGTGGCATATAACTAAGGTTGAGTTGATATTAAGTTATGAAATGTCATTTTGATATTTAAGTTTGGAAATGTCACACTTGAATATGACCACTACGTATAATCTAATAGTATAGTGATATGGGTTTTTATCCAAGTAAATGACTCGATGTTAGACGTTTTAATGAATAGATATGAACTAGGAGTTAAACCTTATTAAGTGGTGGTAAGTTGAAAGTAGTGAATTAACATTTGAACTAACGCCCAAAGTGTGTAATGGTAAGAAATTATTTCTAGTCAATCACAAACGTTCAATATTTAAGATATAATATTTAATAAATATAAAAAAATAAAGCCTAGACAAATCACAAATTCTGAATTACAATTGAAAATAAAATAAATTAAGTTAGAGCTTTCTCAGCTTAAAATGAATGACAAGAAATGAAAAAACAAATGCAAACCTTAAAACGTGAAATCCCAAAAGATAGTTCTTCAGAAGTTGAACCCTAGCCTGAAGAAAATACATAAGAATTTATGATTTTCAGAAGTTGAACCCTAGCCTGAAGAAAATACACAAGAGTTTATGATGGTTCTTACTGAGGTATCCACCCAAAGATATTTAATAAAAATAAATCCTATTATAAATAATGAATTTTAATTGGAAACAATAGCCTTTTTTTATACTGGAGCATATCAAAATTGTATTAAAGAAAGGATAATTCCAACAAAATATTGTGACAAAACATCATAATCCCTTAAAGCTGCAAATAGTAAAAACTCAAAGTTACTTACAAACTTTCAAATGCAGAAATCTGCAACAAAAGAGAAATTATTTTATGGACCTAACTGCCTCTGGATATACTAATGTCCAAAATGTGAATACTGTAACTTGATTATATAGATTTGAGGAGGTGTCCACAAGTATACGGATTAGGTTGTAATATAGTTTTACAAAGAATTAGGTAAGTACTCCGAGGATCGTACCCAAGGGAGACGAGTACTAAATTAAAGTTAGCCTAAACGCAAATAGAATTAATTAGTAGTTTAACTAAATTATATTACGATAAAACATAAGGGAAAGATTTTAGGGTTTTTATAAATAAGTAATTAAACACTGCATAAATAAAAGGGACTCTAAAAAACTAATTTCTAAACTCAATCAAATTAAGATATGGGTGAGCAGCTCGCATTGGTATTCATAATCAACTATCGTCTTGGGCTTTCTTGTTCAACCAACTAGTCAATTCCCTAATAGGATCTTTCGATTTGTCTACTGAAATACTGAGTTGGCAAGAACTACTTATCTTCCGAACTCATAGTCCATATCAGCTCAAGGTTAACGTGTTCATGGATAGGCCATACTAAATTTGGGTTAATTCCCACCTTGATCACTTCCTAGGGTTGTCAAGCCTAGGGTTTAGATTCTTCCTTTCCTAGACAATTGATTCGTTAAGAAATCCCTACAAAACAGTTAATTATTCATACTTCCACTCGTTAATCCCCATAAGAGGATTATTTCCTCATGGAATCCATAAACATAATAAACTTGATGATAAAGATACGCATGAAAAACAAATCAAGAATAAAGTTTGGAGAATCCTAATTATATTCAATTGATGAAGCACAAAAATCATCAAACATTTGATTATGTCTACAAATCAAGTTTTCAGAAGATCATGAACGAAAGAACTAAAAAGAAATCTAAACCCTAAGAGAAAGAAAAAAAAATTGAAAATTAAATTACAAAGAAAAAAAATTAGAATATTGAAAAGCTATCCATTAATAATTGTTTAATAGCCTATTTATAAAGTTAGGGTTATTATCGTCCTCAACCCTAGGTCAGCTGACACTCTCGTATTTAACTTTTGATTGTGTGGACCAAAACACCCCTGGGTTGTAAGTGTTTCCTATACAGGACCGATGTCGCGACACCCTATTGCCTATAACAAGACATCAAAGGCAGCATGCTCAAGTCTAGGGTAGCTTCAAGGGTGTGTCGCGACACCGAAGGTAGTCTCGAGATTCTTATATTCTGTTCCCTATGTTGTGACACCAAACTTCCCGTGTTACAACTCAATGACCAGTATTGAGTTTGTACACCCTCTGATGGTCTCCTGCACACTCGCTGAGGACATTAGCTCATCTTTAGGCCTCATTCACACCCTAAGGTCAATAAAAAACTCCAAATACACTTTTTTATTGGATTTAAACTAAATTATAAAAAAATTAACTAAAACATAATGAAAATGCTTATATTCAAGCTCCTCAAGTGTGAAAATTAATTTAATCTACTACACCAAATTATGATAGATCAGGACCCTTCCTACCACATTATCTATGGCCACTTTCTAATTATTTATTGACATTTCAACAATTTTTTTCAGGTCAATAACACATAATTTTGGTACTCTTTTTACTCTAAACCTTTAACTGTAAACCCTAAACCCCAAACCCAAACCTAAGTCTCTATTCCTTGGTAATTGAAGCCCAAAAATTATTGAACTAGCCCATGTTTGACTAGCCAAATAAACAAATGACCTTGCATATTTCTATCTCTTCCGTACTTTTCTTCTTTATTTTTTATTTTTATAAGATAAGTATTTCGCATTTATGATAAAATCAATTTTATGAAGATTAATTCGTTGTCTGTTTCTGTAAAAAAAATCCTACCTAATTCACTAATTCGTGGGAAGCTAGTAAACCCTTATAAATGAAAAATGTTTTAATAGGAATCTCTGAATCCTAAACCTTGAACCCGAACCTCAAACCCCAAACCCCAAACCTAAATCCAAAATCTTAAACCTTAAACATCAAACTCGAACCATAAACTCAAACCTTGAACCCCGAAACTCAAACTCAAACCTCAAGCTCAAAGTTTAAGATTCTAGTTCGAGGTTTGGGGTTCAAAGTTCAAGGTTTAAGATTTATGGTTTGAGTTTAAGTTTAAGTTTAAGGTTTAAGGTTTAAGGTTTAAGATTTAAGGTGTGAGGTTCGTGGTTTAAGGTTTAGGGTTCAGGTTTAGGTTTAAGTAGGTTTGGGGTTTAGGGTCAAGGTTTGAGGTTCAAAGTAAAGGGTCAAGATTCAGGTTTCAAGGTTCCGAGTAGAAAGTTACAAAAATTATGTGCTAATGACATGGAAAAGTTGTCAAAATGTCGTTAAATAATTAGAAATAGACCATGACTAATGTGGTGAGAAGGGTCCATAAAATAATTTCTCACAACAAAGGTACAAAATATCACCAATATTGGACAAAATGACCACACCAATATTGTTACCCAAATTAAAAAACAAATTACTAAACTTCCTTATTTATGTTTAGCTAATCCAAATGTCCTCAAGATAGTAGAAACAGAAGCTTCTGAAATAGGGTATGGTGGGATCTTAAAATAAATTAGGGGAGGAAAATAGCCAATAGTCCAGTTTACTTCTATACATTAGAATCCAACTCATCAAAATTATAGTACTATCAAAAAAGAAATTTTATCAATTGTTTTATGTATTACGAAATTTCAAAGTAATTTATTAAACCAAAAAATTCTTTTACAATTTGATTGCAAATTAGCAAAAGATGTTCAAAATATTGCCTCAAAATAGATTTTTGCAAGAAGGCGAGCAATTTTGATATTGAATACATCAAAGGAGAAACTAACTCTTTGTCTGATTTTCTCACTAGAGAGTTTGTTCAAGAATGCCACCCAAACTCAGAGACAAAGGAAAAGGAAAAGGAAAAATAGAAGAATTATCCACAAAAACTCAAATTTCCTCAAAACCAATTAAGTCATAGTGTGAAATTTGCGTCGAAGAAAAAAAAAAGAGGGATCATCATCTAAATCCTCAAAAAATGCATCCCTTCAAGATGCACCAAATCTAAATGAAATTGGTTCACAAATCAAGAAATGGATTGAATGTAACACCTTATACCCGGTCTCGTCATTAACCCAAGCTATATGGTATTACAATTATAAAACTGTAACATTATTCATAATTTAATCAAACATAACCAAAATAACTCATATGCAATCATTTTCATGCTATTTAATCAAATTAGAACCTAAATCGAGCTTATGGAACATTAAAAACAACTGGGATCAATTCTGGGTTAAAATGAAACTTTTACAAAATTTCGAGAACAAAGTGTAAATAGGAGTCACAGAGCAATGTGGCCAGGCCGTGTGAAAGAGACCAGCCCATGTGGCTAATCCACACGCCTGTGTTCTTAGACTATGTATGATTTGAATTTAGGGTCACATGATCGTGTCACTAGGCCATGTAACTCTTTGAGACCGTGTGGACAATTCCTGCACCAAAAATTAAAAGATCACACGACCGTGTAGTAGCCCGTGTCACAAGTCATGTGTGCCCAAAACTATCTTTAAAATCAAGCCATTTCACATCCAAATGCTTAGGCTCCAAGTAATGCAATAACCAACAATCAGACCTATCCAAAATGTGCCTAAACAAGCCAAAGCATACCAATTTACAATCAACCTGTGTGCCTAACCAATATGCCCTCATTGGAACCACAATTCAAACATATATACAACAACCATTCATTCAAAAAATGTACACAATTTGGTTTCATCCAAACATCCTTTAAACTTTAGATAGCAAACATCAAAGTTCATCTACAAACCAAACTTTTAAATATTCAAATACCTTATTCCAAATGCATAACATAACATAACCAAAACAACCATTTGAATGCATCTAGATATCACCTTATGCATCCACCATCACAACCAATAAAAATACTAAATGAGATTTACATCAATATACACATCTTATACTTCAATTGACACAAAACATATTCATGATACGTATAACATATATATATACCAAAACCCTATTTACATGCCACTTATAACCGACCAAAATAAACAAATATCTATCAAATGAGTTGTCAGATAGTGTGATCTCCAACGACGTTCCAATTGACAACAAAAGTTTGACAATCTACAGAAGAAACTTAAACCTAAAATTTAACTTACCGTAATTGTAGTAACTTAAACATTTCACACTTAATTTTATAAATAAGGTCATGAGTTCATTTAATTCCTATACACAACAAATCTCACGAGGTTAGTGAGTTCACATCATGTCATAAACATTACAAGTAAACACATTTAAGACTCACATTTCATTTCAAATTTCTATATTCGATGTTCCATTACATAAATATATTTTCATATAACCAAACATAACATGTTAATAATCATATATCAAGATATAAATCATCATATATTTCTATTCCACTTCCATTTCGATAATTAACTGCTTTGCTCGGAGAACAATAGTGACTTCAGATATATGGGAGGGTAATGCTTACAGAACCTAACAAAAGGACATTAACTGATACACAATGCTACTTGTACAAGCTTCAGAGAATCCACAACATATGTAGGATCTTAAGCTATTGGTACAGTATCCATCACGTACTTGCTAAATAATTGTCAAAGGATGCCATAACGTCTTTCAGATATGGTCTTAGTCCCTATTTACCATGATGCCATAAAGTCTTTCAGCCATGGTCTTACTCACTTCCATCATGATGCCATAGCGTCTTTCAGCTATGGTCTTACTAATTTTATCCTGATGTCATAGCATTTTTCAGCTATGGACTTACTCATTTTATCTTGATTCCATAGCATCTTTCAAATATGGTCTTACTCGTTTGAATCATGATTAACCTACTCATATACATTTCATATGATATACTATTCAATTCACACATACTCATTTACCATGCTTTACAAATTAATCATTCATTTCCAATTTCATGACTTACCTCAATTAATCATATTAACTATAATATATATCCACAAACACATATATAATTGAATTCAAATTATTATAAACATAATAAACCTAATATGAACTTACTTAAACCAATTCTGCAGCAAAAATGACTCTAAAGTCTAATCAACAATTTTTCTTTTTCCGCGTTTGTCTATCCATTGATTCGTTTCTTAATCTATATATAATAATTTTATTCAATATTCAATTCAAATATTTTTAAATACTGAAACTCACATATTTGACATTTTATTAACATTTTACACTTTTACCTTTTATTCAATTTAGTCCTTAAACATTAAACTTTCATATCTATCACAATTAAATCAACTTCATGCTAGCTAATTTTTCCCTATGCAATTACAGCCCATATTTACTAAAATATCACAAGAATTTCATTCCAAGTTTATTATTTTATCAATTTAGTCCTTAAACTTAAAATTAACCAAAATCACTTAACAAAATAGCCTTACAACATTTCCAAGCTTCAAAATATTCCATTTAATATCAAGAACATCCAAAAATCATCAATAGTAATTTTAACAAACTTAAACAGTTTTGAAAACAGATACAGGTTATCTGGATCTAGTTGCAACGATCTCAACATAAAAATTATAAGAAACGGATGAAAAATGGCTCACCATGCAAGAGAATATCAATGGCCGAACCTTGGAAGCCTTTACTAATGACTTCTCATGCAATGTTTCCTTATTTCGGTGAAAGATGATGAATAAAATAAAAATTGGTTTTTATTTACTTAATTTCACACATTATAATTAATTAAAATTATTTTAATATAAAGAAAATTCACTTAAAACAAAGCATTATGGTCCACTACATTACACTAGGGCCTAATTTCCATTTAGATCCTTAAACACACATTAATGATGCAATTTAGCTAATAAACATCAATAGTGATTAACTTTTACATCTTTTACGATTTAGTCCTCTTTCTTTAATTAACTAACAAATCACTAAAATTTCCAGACTGAATTTCAATACACCTATATAATAACTCCGTAAGTATTTAATAAAAATATTTACGGTCTTGATTTACAAAAATGAGGTTTCAAAACCTCATTTTCTAAAACCACTTGACTTTAGGGGCAACCACTCGTACTTTACTATTCATTCAATTAGCAAAAATTATTAAATCAATATAATATTATAATTGACTCGTAAATATTAAATGATAATATTTACAAACTCACTTGTCGGACTTGTGGTCCTGAAACCACTGTTTTCGACACCATTGGAAAACAAGTTGTTACATTGAGTCCCTTTCGCAACCCCTAAAAGTGGCATTAGTCTTTTCTCAATTAGAAGAAGAAATTCCTCTCAAGCAAATGGCTGCTGAAATAGTAAAGATTTCAAAACATAAATAGATTGTTTTATACAAACAAAAATCTCTGAAAATTATTTTAAAAGAAACGTCTCTCTAAGATGTTTTCCAAAAAGAACATCTTTACAGACTGCTACCCAAAAATCCTCACAATATTTTCCAAACAAATGTTTTGAAAAAATTTTTATTGTAGAGTTGGAATTTTCAGAAAAACCTCCACATATTCTTATAAAATAACTTTTCAAAGAATGACATTTTAAACCATTAGACTCTCAAAAAAAACCTCGACAATATTATGAAAACATATTGGCTCAAACTAGATCAATAATGTTCAAACATTACACAAACCCAAAAGATCCAAATTTTATCACCCATTCAACAGCTCAAATAGTTAAAATTCTTCGACCAAGAGATTGGGGTGAAAACTCAAATTCTCCAAAGAAATTTCCAGCCAAATTTACCACCAAAATAGACTGTCACCCATATTTCATATATTAGGATTACCAAACGACCTGGTACAATGCCTTCCTAATGAGCAATTAACATATGAGACATTCATGACTCATATATTTCAAATATGGTATCCAATTCAAATTCCCAAATTAGTTTCAATAATAGTGGAACTAGTATGGACTATCATCTTTCGATATCCTACCAGAAAAAATTCAAAACTTATAGCCCAAGTTCTTTGACAAATTACAGACCGAACCGAACAAAAAACACATCTATTTTTTCTCAAAATTGTGTATTTCTTGGATTGTTTACTGAAATTACTCTTATGAATAGGATCCATGTGTAGGAATTCCATTATTAGTTCGAAATTTCAAAACAAAATGGTGGGACAAATTTAATGATAAAAAATATGATTCCAAGTATTTGAATAATTTTTTCAACGAAAATCCAAGACTATGTAAGTCCGTGGCCCCAGATCAAACTACAACAATATTTCTTCAAGCAAAATCGATTGCTAGTGCAATGTTGGCTCAAATCGAAAACCAAGAAGGAATAATAAAAATTCATGATCGAAATGCTTAACTTAATGGATTTTGGATCAGAAGACAAGAAATCCTTGACGTCTTCAATCAAAACAGTGGATCTTGTAGATAATACCACTTCAGTAACTATCACCAAAACCAGAAAAAATAAAAAATAATGACAAGAGATGAATGAGTCCCTGCAAAGCAAAAACAAAAGATGAATAGGGAAGATTCTATGCAAGAAAAGGCGAATGAATAGTGAAAACTCTTTGCTATGAATAATGGAGACTCCCTGCAAGAAAAGATGGATGAACAATGAAGTTTCCCTACGGTGAAGGTTCCCTCCAATAAATAGTGAAGATTCTTTGCAAAAAAAAAAGAAGAAGAAAGAAGTAACTTGGACAAAAAGAAACGAAGTGACTTAGACAAATCTTTTTTATCGATAACCTCAGACCAATCAATCGAATATTGATTAATACGTAATCGATCGAGCACTACTTGAAAACGGCTCTTCTGCTCAGAAACGAAATGTTCCAAATGCTCCTGGAAATTCTTGCTCCCATTGGACCATTTGTATCTATATGCATTAGGATCCCGATTCATGGATCTCTTGGTCCGAGAAATCAAAATAAGAGGATCGAACCATTTCTTCTGACTCTTTTTCAAATTCGATAAATGTTATACAAAATTCAACACTAAGATTCTCTGTAAAAAGAAAAAAAATTGTAATTAGAGAATATTCTCTGAAAAGTAGCAATTATGTAATTTTGATAATGATGAAAGGGATAAGATTCCCCAAACAAAGATGTTGTAAAGTGGTAAGAGCCCTCTATAAAAAACTCTCAGTTTTGTAATAAAAAGGCACAACTTTAAACACTAAATTCAAAAAATCAAAAATTTGTTTCTCTGAAATTTTCTAGCTTTAAAAATTTTATTCTGTATTTTAGGATATTTTAAATATTTTAGGTTGTTTAGGAGTTTTATGTTTCTTAGTCAACAAGAAAGTTTAGTTCCACTATAACTACTTATTATTTAGATTAATTAGAGGTTTATTATATTTGAGAGTTTTAATTTGATGTAATTAGGTAGGCCTCTTTCATTATTCATTATTCACATACCTTGATTAATAAATTTTAACTCTATGAGTTATTTCTATTTGTGAGATTTCCCTTTTGATTATTTTACAAGTAGGTTTTCTTCCTGGTTTTCCTCTTTGAAGCCATGAGAGAACTTTTCACCTTCAAATTTATTAGGGTTTTGCCTTAGGGGGGTTGGTTAGAGCCATTTGTGGATCTTGTAGAAGATAATTTTTCGAAGGGTTTCATAAGTTATTTTTATTGAAACTTTGTTTCGAAGGGTTTCATAAGTTGTTTTTATTTAAACTTTGTTCTTAAAAGGGGGACAATCTTTCCATCATCCATCTTATTTTCGTTTTCTTTCATTCAATATTTTTTTTCCATTTAACATACTATTCAATGGTAGGGGCAACAAACTAATATTGTATTGATGTTATTCTATTCGAGAAAGATCCAGATTTGACTTGAAAGAAGACATAAAACGAATTAAAAATAATGGAAATAAAGAGAAAAAATAAAACATATGATCAAGAAAAAAATATATTAAGGGAAGAGGACCATGGTGGGAAGGTGCGACTAGTTAACTTTGAAATCATTTGTAAAGTTTAATGGTTAATTTTTTAAAAATTATAACTAAATTAATATAATATATAAAAATTGATAGTCGATTTTTTTAATTATTATATTAGTTTACTTTTTGTTGGGAGTGACTAAAATAATCGAAATATATGCCGTATAAATTACAAAATATTTGAGGCTGAAACATTTTTTATACTCGTCTATCACTCTAGTTTACCAATCATGATGTGTAAAAAAAAACAAACAAAAAAAAACTGCAGCAAACATTCCTTTTCTGTGAAATAAATTGAATTAAATTAAATTAATCAATTGGATTTTGTTAAATCCCGTCTTAGGGTTTCCAGTGAAAATAAAATCTAATTCCTTTACAATAGACTTTTCCCCTCTTTCTCAAATCAATACATCGAGAACTATTGAAAATTGAAAGGTTAGTGGTTATAATTTTGTTTGATTTTATTTTTGTTATCTATTTGATAGATTAATTTTTATAAAATGAAATGTCCAGTGTTTGGTACCCAAGAAAGTGATTTTCTTGCTTTTCGCTGAATTTTTCTTCGTCTCCAAATAGGTAAATAGCTATCTTTAGGTTTTATACCTGCAATTTTTAATTATAATTCATATACGTAGAATTTTTCTCTTTAATTTTCCAGGTAAGGAAACAGTTCGTTAGGTTCAAGTTCTATAGTTGCATTTTACTTTTAACATTTGGAAACTTGCCTGCTTTTTAGTTTCGTTAATTTGTTTGTTAAGTCTCAAAATTTATTCATTATTTGATATAAATTATATTTATTTGTTCAGAACTCATTCACATTGATTTTAAAGAAGGATAGTCAATATAGTTATGTCTGGAAGAAATCGTGGGCCACCGCCCCTTCCGATGAAAGGGCCTCCTCATCCTGGATTACTGCCTCCAGTACATGAACCCCCATATGCTAGGGGGCTAGGACCAATGCCACCACATCCGGCTTTACTTGATGAATTACGAGAAACCCAATTTGGGTTGGGTCCTGGAGGCCTCCCTCCCCACCCTGCTATCTTTGAGGAACGTCTTGCAGCTCAACTGCAAGAGATACAAGGCCTCCTAGCAGATAACCAGAGGCTGGCAGCTACTCATGTTGCATTAAAGCAGGAATTGGAGGCTACTCAGCATGAGTTACATCGTATGGCTCGTTATGCAGATTCTTTGAGAATGGAGAAGGATGTTCAGATGAAGGAGATGTATGAGAAGTCAGTTAGATTGGAGGTTGATCTTCGTGGTGTGGAGGCTATGCGAGCTGAACTTGTTAAGGTTAATGCTGATATTAAGCAGCTTAGTGCTGTGAGGCAGGATCTTACAGGTCAGGTACAGGTCATGAGTCAAGATTTGGCTAGATTTACTGGAGAATTGCAACAGGCTCCTGTGTTGAAGGCAGAGATTGAAAATGTGAAACAGGAACTGCAACGTGCAAGGTGACATTTTACTTTTTTTTTTCCTTTACTCTTTTCACAGGAGACTCCCTGTGAGACTGAAAAGTAGTTGCACGAATGAAGTGGATGTTTATGTTTGAATAATATGTCTTTCTGGATATGTAGAGCTGCCATCGAGTATGAGAAGAAAGGATATGCAGAAAACTATGAACATGGTCAAGTGATGGAGAAAAAACTGATTTCCATGGCTCGGGAGCTGGAAAAACTTCGTGCAGAGATTGCGAATGCAGGCAAGAGAAGTCATGCTGCTGGTGTTGGCGGTGGTAATCCGGGTATGTATACCTTTAATGAGATATTTGTTTCAGTTAGTTTTTTTTTTTAAACAGCGTAAAGGACTTTATCTCCATGGCCTTTGCTTCCTGTTGCTGTTGGAGTTTTATATGCTGCTCTTTCCAGTTTTCTATTGTTATGATATGATCTTTTTTTACAAGTTAAGTTTTTATTAGAAGTTGGGTTGGTTTTCAGTCAGGTTTGAGGCTATTATGTGCTGAAGGGCGTAGAATGAATTAGTTTTCAGAATTTTGAGCTAATTTAGTCACTCAATCTGCCTTGTAATCTTTTGAATGCTGATTTCTACTGGCTGAAGCTCCTTGGCACCTTATTTAACATAGGGTCTAGTTAGTTGTTTGATTAGTTCACCTAGTGAGTCTTATTATTTGAGTAGTGATGAATGATGATACTTAAGCTTGTGAGGCTTGATGTACTGTTATGGACCTTGATTTTTCTGTTTATGTAAGTTCTATTAACAGTATTTTATTTTTTCAAAATTTTCAGCAGCACCTGGTTATAATGTAAATTACGGAAACGCTGAAGCTGGATATACTGGAAACACTTATCCTGTCACCTATGGCATTAATCCTGTAAGTTATGCTGTTTTATACACGTGCTTGACTGTTTTGATGTGTGTGGATTTAAATTTATATGACTTGTATGTGAGCCGTATTTGCAAGTTGTATGTACATGGATAAATGTCTTACAAAGAATGATTGGCTATTTTGTCTTTTCGTTTGTATTTGAGGTTCAGGGTGGTGTGGATGGTTATTCTCAGTATGGACCTGGTGCTGGTACCTGGAGTGCATATGACATGCAGAGAGCTCGAGGACATCGCTAGTGTGGTTTTTAAAAGCATGCTGAGATGATTCATCTGGTACTTCTGGGCAACTTATTAGTTCTCTAGGCATGGGTTTGAAGTATTATGTCATGATAGGCATCCTGGAATTGTAGCCAAAAAAGTTGACAATTTATATTAGCTTGAAATTGCAGTATGCTGTTTTCTGCTTGGTATTATCTGTGGCAAATATTTTGTCAATTTATTTATGATAAAAAGTATTTCAATTTGATACTTTGCTCTTCGTAGATATTTTTATGAATTTTAAATTCACTATTCAATTTGGGGAGAAAGATCAGATTTTTGCCGTGCCTTTTTGAGGCTAGATATTTTGTTTTGAAGAATGGGAATCACAAAAATTCCCGTGGTTGCCTATCAATGTGTTGTCTCTTCTTCCTCTTCCATATCTTTTGAAATATAGGTCTGTTCAATTGTACTTTATTTGGAGAAAAGCCCCAACTGTCATGTCTCTGGCACAATTTAGCAACATATTGATCAAATTTAGCTAGCCTTTCTAGATTGTCTTTGTTCTGTTTTCTCAAGGGTCTCTTCCATTTAAGCTTACTCTTACATCTATGCTTACCTTCTTTGTGGTTCACTTGGGGGTTGCCTTTACCTTGGTTTTACCCTTTAATTTGGCGGCCTTGCTATGCTCTTGCATTTTTGCTCCGTTAAGTTCTGATAGAGTTACTTAAAAGGTTCCATAATGAACTCTGCAAACAGGCAAAGGGTTTTTAGTTTCCATAAAACTGTGTTATGAAGAGTAATCATCATTCCATCTTTCCTTTAGGTGTTTAGTCTATTTTACTGTAAACTTAAGGTGATGCTTGCCCTGATGCAGAAAAAACAAATTGAGGGGAAAAAAACAGATTTAAAGCTTATCAAATGACTTTCCCTATTCTACTTCTAGAAAATATTGAGTCTGTTTTTTTGTTTTCCTTGGTTCTGTGTCATTGACTCAGTTCATTTAGGTCCTCTAAAGTTTTTCTAACCCAAGGGGAATTAAATAAATTCTTTGTTTGCCAAACATGGTCTGGTGTTGCTCTTAGAATTCCAATTTGAGTAGGATTATGTTTCTGGTAGTCATATAAATTTTCTATGTAGTTTTTTTTAGGTAGAAGTACTTAACTTTTTCCCTCTATTTCGGTGCTTAGTTTTGTCCAATCTTTCAGTTTAACTGAGTATAAGATAATAGAAGAATACACTAGCAACTTTTTCCTGCAATTATGTCCATTTGTTCCAAAAACTAGCCTTAACACCTTTTGCAAGACTGTGCCATTGGACTTATATTTCTAATTGATTTGATTTCATCTATAATTTCATGGGATGCATGGGGTGTGGGTCAAGAAAACTGAGTTGCTTGGAGTCAGGACTGATTGATTGATAATGGTATGTATGTTACATGGCTTTGTTCAATGTTTCAAAAGTTTTTCCATATATTTGGAGGATCCTTAGAAGTTTGTAATCCGATAACCATGTCTGGATATGCATCAAACATGAGTACTTGAAGAAAAATGAAAAGCAACATAGTGAACAATGTCAACATCAGATATGTTCTTCTAGTGTTGGCAGATGATATGCTTTTCCTAAGGTTGGCGTATGTAGATTTATATGTGAGATTACCTATAAAAACAACTAAAGGGTGTGATGTAGTCAGCTTTAACTGGACAGATTTATCAGTGAGAACAAGTAGCCCACTGCTGGCGTTGGCCTGTTTTAGCATTGATTTTACAAAGTTTGCCACCTAGGATACTAATGCAACTCATCAGGGTTTGCGACTGTTCTTTGGAGATCACTGCCACCTTTATCAGAGATTTTTCAAGGAGAGTAGAATCATACTTTACCATGGTGGCTATCATCTGGCCTCCATTTTTGTATTTGTATCAGTTACGCCTCACTGACTTCTTTCATCATCTGGTAGTTTGGTTACATCAATTATTTTATTGTACAGTCTATACCATGTTTCCTCCCTGGCTAATGTCTATAATTAAAAGTGAGGAATGTTGTTCTCTAGAATTTGTATGTAGCTCAACTTATGCTCAAGTGTAAAGAAAAAGTAATTGCTCTTGTTATAATAAATAACAGTGTCTTAGTTTTGTGTTTTCAGTTCTTCTGTAAGTCTAAGAAATATGAGAAACATCCTAGTTAATTGTACGGAATACATGGGACAGGACTGGAAATATAGAGTTGTCGGGTTGAGTAACACTAATAGTGTATGATTTGGCAATAAAGCAGGTAATGAAGTAATGCAGCTCGTATTTTGACCTTATAATCTATCTGGGAGTTTGAAATCTATAGACTATATGTCAGTTTTTAGATGGTAGGCCATTTTATAAGCGAAAAGCTATGTGCTTCAGGATTTCTTAGAATATACTTATCTCTATAGCAGTGGCTACTGTGTTTTCCACCCTATGGTTTCTCATGTTCCTTGAACTGATTCTGTGCATAATCTCAATGCCTTTCCTCTTGATTAACATCTCATCTGGATTAACTTCCTTGGTTGCCTACATGAAGCATTGTTACTACCATTAGTGTTGCAGTTGCTTCCCTTCTCTATCTTTAAAAGCAAATTGCTGGTATTTTATTTTTTGTAAACTTTATCATTATTGGTTCTTTTCTCCTTAATTTCTCACATTTCCATGGGTGAAATGTTAAAGTGCCTACTTGTCAAATAAGTGTTCTCTCACTAACTAATCTTCTTTTTCTAGTTAGTATTCTTCCCATTTTCCTTTATGATTTATATTGCCTGTTTGGGTCCTAGAGCAATGAATATAAGAGAAGCATTTGGCTAGCTTTTGAGTTGTTTCTGTGAGTACTAGTCTGTTTGTTTCTCAAATTGCCATATTTGAATTTTAATCCAGTCAGCCCTGGCTGTTTATCTGATAAGCTCTTAGCTATTGCTTAGTTTTAAGTATTGGACTCTGTGGTCTTGGGAAGATTTAAGTTGTTTTATGTCGGTGTGTGATCTCTAGATTTTATTTTTATTACTCAATTCTCATGCTCAGTGGAGGAATTTCCTTTTGGTGTGCCTGTGAACTTCTGGTCTACTTCCCTCCTCTCTTTCACTCTCTCTCGCTTTCTCTCCCTTAATACTACTGCTTCTACTATTAGTCTACTGCAATCAGATGAATTTCCATGGATTACTCATCTGAAGTGGGAGTCCATTTTCATGTTACCTATTCTAAATAATTGTCTTAGTTGTTGTGGGAACTGTTAAGTTGCTGAAATGTGTTACAAGTTAAAAAGTGGAGCAAAATATTGAGAATAGAGGATGTCATGGATTACTCATCTGAAGTGGGAATCCATTTTCATGTTACCTATTCTAAATAATTGTCTTAGTTGTTGTGGCAACTGTTAAGTTGCTGAAACATTACAAGTTAAAAATTGGAGCAAAATATTGAAAATAGAGGATGTCATGGTTTGAAAATACCTCCTTAATGGCTTTATTGTGGGGAAATGTGGTCATGAGAAACTCTTAAACTTCTTTAAGGGACCATCCATGTCTTGTTCAATTTGGAAAGACAGTGACTAAGCGCTGGAAGAAGCTTATTCATTGCATGAGTTATGCGGCATTGGCAAGACATGGTCAACAATGATGGTGCAGGATGAGTTCTCCAGTCAAGTAAGTGATGTAAATTTCTGAGAAAATCACCTTCCTTTCATTTTTTCACATTGATGGTTGTATTTTTATAAGATTTTCATTATTTTTGCTCCTTTAGACTTAAGTTCACCAAATTTTCTTTTTAGTAAAAATTTTTATGGTGTTGCAATCCATGATTAGGTAATGCCTTGTAACATTCCTAAATTGTCGTATGTTTTGACTTTCATACTGAGAAAATATCATGTCTCAGTGTGAGCTGTGGTGATGATTTCATTACTTTTTCTGCTGTAGCTATTTAGAATACTTCTTATGTGTGTATTACCTCTTTGCGACTTATTTTTTCCTAATATATAACTATTATTAATTAGTGGAGGATGCTTCAGTTAATTTAGTTCGTTATGTAAATATGTAGCAGGCTTGGTTTGTGCTTGTTAATGTTAATTTTATTAGACAATCATCATTTGGTCTCAGGAGCAAAGAATGCTTGAAACATAATTAGAGAGACAACTTGAGGAGGGGGTGCTCAATAGATTTGTGGTTAAGAGCCAATGATTTAGGTTGGTGTGCATGTTGTAGAATGAAATAGCTGTAAGTAATATCCAGTAGGAAAGTAACGGCTGTATTTTCACCTTAGGGCTGGTGTTATGTAGATGGGTCATGATGATGAAATCCTGCCAGCTAGAAGCGTATGCCATCTTATATATTTTAATAATTGTAGAAAAGCTAAAGTTATACGTTAAATTGGAATGCCTTTTATTTTTTATGTGAAGGCTAGTTCTCTTCCTGGATTTGGGACTTTGACTTCTTTGACATTAAAGTTGTTTGATTTTGCTAGACATTTTCCATTCTTTTCTTAAAGAGCATTTATCATTTTGCTCTGCCTTTTTTGTTGTAGTACCATCAATTTTTCTGATCTGGAATTGTCAGTTATAACATGCGAGTTAAATTGCCTTGCCTCTTGCTGCTATTCTGGCATCTGTGCCTGGTATTTGATGTTTTCATATTCTATAACTTCTTGTGCCTTGTAATGCTTGGTTATATACAATCTTGTTTAGTGTTATTATTTTATCAGCTATCAAGAACTTTCATGACTGCTTTCTGGTCTTCATTGGTAGTAATCAGTCAAACATTGTAAATTTTATCTGTTGGCTTAAGGAAATATAAATGTGGTGCTTATCTAATTTGATGATTATTTTCTCTCTTTCTCCCTTCCTTTTTAATCTTATACCCTCTTCAAATTTAATATTTGCATGTCATATTCTTACATTTTTTTAACTTTTTATGCTTGCACATTTTCTAGTAACTTATTCTAGTTATATCCATTTCAGGTTTATGAATTTGCACCTTCCAAATTTTCTGTTTCAGCAGTTATCCATTGATGTTGGAGTTCCCTGAGGTATGTTAGCTAGCATAAAATTCATTGTTGTTGTATTTTTCTGGAACGGTTAGCCTCTAGCAAGACTAGGTTGGCTGTTTGTGTAAGGCAAAGTAGGTAGTGTCCCTTTTGTAGCTTTCTCATTGACAAATAGCCTACAGTAATAATCACTTTAGATGTCTGGACTTCTATTTGATGAAGATTTTTGCGTCCACTAAATTCATAATTATAGTTTTTTAAGCAAACCTGCCCATGGTTAAATATATGAAACCCTTACTACTGATAAACTATCTAATAATATTTTTTTATACATGATGAATTCCAGCTGCAGTATGCATTTGTAGATTAAATGACACCTAGGATATTTCTAGAAGAGTTGCAGCAACATAGGAAATATATACCAAAGTTGGAAAACTTAAAGAAACCTAGAATTTCAGAATGTATATGTATGTCCTTGCCTTCCAGTATTTGTAGATAGTGACAACTAGGGTTTTTCAGGTAGAGCTGCAGCAAGATAAATGGATAAAAATAGAAATAAGGGTTTCCTTGATTTTGCTGGAGCTAAAGTTTTTTTTATTAGTGAGAGGTGTAGATTTGGCACTATGTCTTGGGGAAACAAGAAAATACCAAAAGATTTATGATATTTTAGTTTCAGTAATTTCACCAAATCACTGAAACAAAATGGTTTCTTAATTTTCAAGCTCATGATATGCGATGGTGATGAGGATGAGGATGATAACTTTGCCATGGTGTGCAACAGCTTGTTTTAGCTGTATGACAGACAATCCATTGAAGGAAGAGGTGTTTTTTAAGGTCTTAAGCTTTTATTTACTCTAGCTATTATGAATGGAGATAGTTTGAGATGTTTTCTAGACATCATGTGAATCAATATCTTCTTATTCCCATTTTGTAATGCATTCTATGATACCCTTTCCCACAGCCAGGCCGGACTGCTAAACTCAAAACTGCAGGTAAATTCTCTTGTCGTCATGTTGCTTTCCTCCCCCCACATTCATACCTTGTTCTGATTTGTGCTTTACCATGTTATTACCACAGGTTGTGCTTCTTCCTGAACTTTGTGGTGCATTCTTAACCCAGTACTTCTTGGAACTGGTTAAGACTCTCCATTAATGCCACCACCTGAAGGCAACTATTGGTTCTGTGTAAAATGCAAATTGCGCAGAATGCTTCTGTATTTCTTGCATCTGGTCAAAAAGTTGTGCTAGCTTCATCCCTTCATGCATCGCGATTTTTCTTCGGCTATGCAGGTGTGCAACCTTTTTCAAGCAGTTCAAAGAAGTTATTCTTGGTTCATCCCTCATGCAATTGAAATTTTCTTCAGCTATATACTATCAAGAGCATCCAGGCTTGACATGGCGTCATCATAAACCGTGCTGGTATATAAACTGTTTGAAGCAGGTAGATTTCAAAGAAAGGAATCATTCTTTGGTTCATCCCTTCGTGCAGTGGAATTTTTCTTGGGCTATATCCTTGCAAGGGTACTCGGGCTTTGATATGGTTTCATCACGAACCATGCAGGTATGCGAACTGTCTCAAACAGTTAGATTTCGAAGTTTTTCTTTAATTCATCGGTTATAGTTGTTTTAACATGAAAACTTACTAGTGTACTATTTTTATTCTAGCATGTTGGTATTAGTTTGTATTACGTGGCCTCCGGATGGATGAGTATTGAATATGAGCATAGCATGTTTTACTGTTCAACTCCGATATTTCAATTATTTTCTTATATAGTCCGAGGATCATATTCTTATATCTATTTTTGAATATGTATCGGAATACTAGTCTGTTTTTACATTTGCAACATCTGATTTTCCATCCAAATCGGGCCTATTTGAAAATATTCTTAACAGTAGGTGTAACCTTGTGAAAAAAACATTGCAAAAGGTAGCTAACAATTAGGGCAATTTGTGGTATTATGCCACTCGAATTAAATACAACACCATTTGTAGTGAAATGAGCCTGTGTTGCAATGTGCTACAACATTGAATTTATTGCTCATTCAGAAAATAATAGAACAATAGAATAATTGCATACTTATAACAACACAATTTGAACCAATATTTACATAATTCTAATCCTTTTTATCGAAAAGATTATGGCATTAACCAATTTGCTGTAAATAAAAACTGCGTACGGTTTATAATGTTATATACATTGCATATGATATTATGCATTCTATATTTAATCAATTTTTAAATATTATTTGTTAATTCATGCAAAATAATATTTTTATTTGAATTATTGAATATAATTAAAGTATATTAACTTATGAATTTAAATATTATAATAGAATATTTTCAAATCATTTTTAATATATTTAACTTACAATATAGTTTCACTTTATATATTAACCGGAGAGTGGATGGTTTAAATTTAACACTGATGGGGCAATATCATTAACTAATCAACATGCAACAATCAGGGGTGTTTTCAGATATGCAAATGCGAACTAGGTATGTAGCTTTTCTGTGGGAATGAGTAAAGATAATATTTTCAAGGTGGAAGCAAGAGTTGTGGTTGCATGGGGGAGAGGATTGCGACAGGTTGAAGTCGAATGTAATAATGCACTTCTAGTTGAATTGTTGTTGGTTAGTGGATCTATCGATAGCAGAATGGTTGAGCTACATTTGATTCATAGCATCCTTAATCATGAATGGAAAGTGCGGATTCGCCATGTTTCTAGATCCCAAAACGTAGTTGCTGATCATATGGCAAGACTTGCGGTATCTAGTCCTCCAAGTATAGTTGTTTTTGAAGAATCTCCAATTTCAGTCCGAGGAATTTTATTAGCTGATAAAATGAGCTTTCATGGGTCCTAAAATATATGTCTTTTTGTAATAACTTTAAGTTATTCTTTTCTAAAAGAAAAAAAAACATAACTAACTTTAATATATTAATAAGTAATTATTAAGATGGTTAAATTTCTATTCAAGTAATAACTCTATTTTAAAATTAGCATGATATTTTCTTAACTAATAATTATAAATTAAATTATAATATTCTTTATACAATAATAATTTTTTTGATACAAAATTCTAATATTTTTAAATGAGTGATAACTATCACTTGTATTAAATTATAATTTTTTTAACACATTATCACAATTATTTTACTTCTAAACTTTTTATTTTATTTTAACATGAGAATTTAGTAATATGATTAAAAAGTAAAGGTATTCTTATCTTGTTTTTATAAATATTATAAATTATACCTATACTAGAAACTAAGAGGGGAGTGATTTGTGCGAGGCAAAAATGAAAAATTGAATGGCTCTATATATAGACTACATTGCGGGTGTTTTCGTAATTTTAGTTTCAAATTTGGAATTTCGAAGCTTGAAATTGTCACCTTACAAGACAATTAACTTTTTTTTTTTTTAGTTTTATAGAGATTTCCGATACAGGTTAGTCATGTGTTCTATCCCTATTGAACCCATCATTTAACTTAGGGTAGATTTGTAAGGGCAATATGTTTACTAGTGGTTAGTGTAAGAATAGTGATAACTATGAAATTAGATATTGTAGCGATATTGTAGCGTAAAACAAAAATAAAGCTGAACGCACACCACCCAATCGCTCATCCAAACTCATTCTTTATGGGTTCAATGTTTAAATTTTCAAAGATTTGTCATGTGTTGAATCACAAATGTAGTCAAATCTACCTACCCATCTTTCGACGTAATTGATTCGCTATTAAATTCTTTTCTTTTAAATTTCATGGTGGGACGTGTAGGGATTTCACAAGATTGTGTCAT